>NW_026962011.1:26232700-26540075 GCF_032445375.1 Bacillus rossius redtenbacheri | reverse complement strand
TGAAAACATTTTACTGACAAATTTATTGCGTCTACTGCGGATGTTTGGATATTTGTAACTAATCTCTTACAGTGTTGCGATAATAGTACAGGTCTGAAGTGTGGTTGGGCGCAGCCACGTGAGTTACAACTACCGTACAACAGCTTACAGACCGACCGTTGTTTCGCAGCACACCCTGCAAGTATAAGTGTCAAATTAAGTTAGTGTAACAAATCCGCGAGTGTGTTAGTTTACTTACAGTACACTAACTGACAAGTCATATTTTTGTTCCAAATTTCTTTTCAAATTATTCATTTGTTACGGACAATATCTAAAGGCACTTGTAATGAAGTATCAAACACTTGATGTTTGTTACTCAGGCGGACATAACAATTCAACTCGAGATATTACAACATCAAGGCTGCACCTAATGCCATCTGCCATGACACATTTCTCACAGTTAAATGCTGGACTTTAGACAAACCCCCCTTCCCCTCCGCAATTGAGCAGCCTGGACGGCAGTCTGTTTCCATATTAGGTCTACGAGAGAAACAGGGAAAACCATGTCAAGCTCAAGTCTTTCAAAACAGCCGATTGTAGTTTCCGTTTAAGGCTACAAAGAGTTGTAATTCAGATCCAGCTATCGCCAGCTAGTTCACTTTCAAACCCGGCATGCAATGTCCCTCTTCTGGTGCCTATACAAATTACGTTTCGAATTACAAACCTAAGTTGCAACCAAGTTTATTCAATGAATGTATAAATGGAAAGCTCTAGATGCTCTAAAAGACGACCATCCAAGTTGTTCTGCGGCAGTGTCACTAGTCAGTGTTAGTGGAAGACTTGGATGGGGCCACTCATAGGACCCAGAAATCCCCAAACAGAACTGATCTAGTATTATAACATTTATGTTTTTAAAGGCAATGTTAATAGATGTATAAATTCAAACTACCATGACATGCATATTAACTTTTTCGCAAGGTTTCCATGTTATAATTCGTTCGAATTGTATTTCTTCTTAGTTTTACAGGTACTATACATGATTTGGCGAAAGGCCTTTAGCATTGAATAGAAACAGTGACAGTCGCATTTCAGAAAAAAGTATAGTCACTGAATGATATAAACTAATTTTCACTCATTTCACTCATTTTGTCCGGGATGCGACTGCTGCAGTGCAATAAATAGTTATTTTGGAGATTCCAAACCAAAGTAAGCACAGCAGAATTGGAAAAATATTCTTAATTTGTAAGCTGTAAGTATAATACATGATTTTTAACCAATATCTCCAGGGCGAAACTCTGAGCTCTAATTTTATTGATAGACGTCAAAAGTGAAGGTCATGACCAAGATACTTGAGTTTTTTTCCACATTAAGGAATTTTTCCTTAGCAAGGGAAATTAAGTATCTCTGAGTAAAATTAAGCCTCCGGATTTTTAGATGAAAAAAAAAAGAATATTATAAAAGTAATTTGAGTTGTTTTTGAGGACTTTCGTAGAAATGTTGGCAGCCTTGACCGACTGCCATCTTGAATTTTAGATAAATCCAAAATGGCAGTCGTTCATTCACCTGTTTCACATCTCCACTGTCAGAATCCTTTTCCGAACCTACTATTTTATACTACTTGTGTGTCTGGATTGGAAGATCCAACTAGGCTAGTGAGTACTTAACTAACAGAAGGAAACAATAAAACGAGGACAATGCTCGCTAAAACATGTTATGTCGGTCATCTCATAAGGCACAACAAGCAAATGATATTGTCTGCAATTGCCTTTTTTGGCCTAAATTCACCCTCGTAGCTTCCTTGAAACTTTTCACGCTCCTGGCGTAAGAGAGAGTTGTTTCCCAACACACTACCGAGCGGTAGGTTTGATTTAATTCTAAAAAATAAACTCAAACTAGACATATGAACATAGGTTTAAAATTTTGATTTTTCCACTCGGATTTAGTTCGGAGATTGAAACCTTAGTCACATATCTGACATTTATCACTTCGTATATATTTTACAAATAATTTTGGGCAGGGTCACCGAGAGTATTTATTGGTTCCTGGGCAGTTGGGGTAGTAGACCCCACCCCTTTTTTTCACATAACACTACTAACAGTACCATAAATATCTACGTAAAGAATGTTGCAATAACGCTTTTTTTTATTTGAATATATCTAACAGTTTCATAATTACGAGAAAAAAATAGGTCATTTGTAAGTGTTATCTCATTGCACTTTTACATTGTTAATCCTATTACATTACCATCTTGGAACTGCCATCTTGGATCCCGTCATATTGTTTTCTGAAATTTCCCGCAATTTTGAATTATGTCACCGATGCAATTTTCGTTATGGCCCCCATCTTAAATATCTAAAATTATTATCAGAAAAAATTGGAAAACATTTTAAAATTTATAAAAAAATTAACTATTCAAATTTTAATAAAATTGTAATAAAAAACGCACGTAATGGGGTTCACCGTTCGCACCCAGTGGGGACAAAATATGGCAACGGATACTTCCTCCACGGAATTCAGCAGCAGACTGACCTCCCACCACTACTGCTAAGGTATATATATCGCCAGCTAATATGACGTCACGTCCACCGTCTTGTTGTCGTCTGCTGGCGGTCGCCATCTTGTTTTTGTCTGATAGAGGCAGCCATCTTTATTTCGTCTGCTAGAGTGCGCTACCGCCATGTTTGTTTAGTTTTAACTGTGGTGCCCATCATCTTGACACCACGTCCGCCAGGTTGAAAATCCGTAATTATTTAGCTGGAAATTCGGGAAAATTTTCCAGATTCATCAAAAAATCTACAATCAATATATTGATTGATTCGATTGATTACTGTCCTTGGTTCGGTACTTGATCGATGCAAAAAATTTAATTATATGAAAGTTATTAAGTTTAATAAATTTGGTGGAAAGTCCTAAAACAGGCTTATTCCTCTACTACAGGCCTCCAGTAAGCCATTAATGACATATATTGACTACCATCTTGGAAATTTGTAACTATTAAGCTAGAAATTCGGAAAAGTTTCTAAAAATCATCAAGAATCTCTTATTAATTTACTGATTAAATCGATGGATTTCTGTCCTAGCTTCGATGCATGGTCAATGCAAAAAGTAATTTAATTTAAAATACCATCATAGTTACAGGTTCAAGACGTAAAACACCTTAAGTTTTTACAAACAAAAAAAATTATTACATAAATTCTACACTACAAATTTTACAAAAAACTAATTTCTAACGTTTCTCAATTTCTACAGTCTTCTTATTGACATGTATTTTCAGGGCAGTTCCACATTACAGTTGATTAACACATTTTTCACAAGCACAGAATTCTCGGTTTCATTAGAAGGACAGTGATACATTTCATAATGCCTTGCAGTTTTTATGCATACAAATGTCTTGCCACAGAAGATACAGCTTGATTTTGATGAATGCACAACCAGTCTGTCAAAATTCTTATACGTCTTTTTGAACTTCCGTAGAATATAAACTGACTACGACCATGTTGCACTGATATTTAATGCGCTCAGAGTTATTAGTATTACAATCGTGTATTACATAATTGCGAAACTTCGTTTTATATACTGTCACAGTACATACAGTCCGGTGATCGAACACTGTCAATTGTTGCCTCCTTGGTTATTGATTTCACTGCTGCTGAAGATACGGCAGACATTAAAATCTCCTGCTCTGCTGGAACAGTAGGTGCAACTGCTGATGCCACTGCCAAAAGTATCTTGCGTCGTCGCCGTTGTCTTCACCGATGACAACGGGATCTGCATCACCATCGTCGTCGCTGCCATCGGGTTTCCGATGTCGATGGTACAGATGTCATCGAGTTCATATTTAAAGATGGTAATGATGCCATTAAGATCTTCAACTTTCAAGTCCGAGTAACAATGTTGAGTAACTCTTCCACAAAGACGAACTGTGAGTCACATCCAAAGAAAGCTAATTATATATTTATATACAACTGTCATGTGACACTTTTTAATCAATCAAATTTTATTTTGTATATTTACAGTACTTTTAATGGACTGTCAAATAGTCAGGGAGTCGGTATAATACACCATACTTACTATTCGCATTGTGACAAACGTAACAATGCATCCATTGGACAGTTCCAGTTTTCATGACATCTAGCATGTCTAGCATAAAGGTTTTGTCACAGCTTTGCAAACAGGTTCTTGCTTGTACTTAACAGAACCTGTACAGATTTCATTATGCTGTTTTAAGCTATCAAGTCGTTAAATTAATGTATTGTATTTGCTTCACTGAAACAGTATTTTTTGTGCATTGTTTGGACATCTACTTGTTTTATGCCAACGGGAATTTGATGGCTTCATGAATGATGCATCACAGTATAAATTTTCACAGGTGTGATGAACGTCCGTCGTCCGTTGAAGTCGCCGAGGTTGCTGACGAAACTTAAAGCGATGGAACAGCACTTGCTGATTTCCCCTCTGCAGCTGTTATCACAGATACCATTGGGATATGTGCGGTTGTCGGCGTCGCTGCCAACAATATCTCCGACGTCATCGACGATGCTCCATCGAGGTCTTCGCTGATGATGCTAAATAATTATGGATTTTCAAGAAGGTGGCCACAGCGAAAATTGCAAGTCATATCATAATTCAAAATGGTGGAAAGTACTAGAAAACAAATGATGAAAAAAAATGGCAGAATACAAGATAGCAGATCCAAGATGGCCGTCGGTGTCAATTTCAAAGGTCAAGGTCATCCAAGATGGCCACTGGGAAATCATAATCCAAGATGGCGGTCGGCTTCACAGTTCCACTCTGGAAACCCAGCTGCCCCCATTGGCTATTATATACCACTACCAATTTCTTCCTGCAATATCTCCTATCGTTATGGGCTACTAGAAAAAAATATTAAGTTTTTGGACCATTCCGAAAAACATAATAACATCACAACACTCGTCAGCATTCATGCCACACAAATTTAGGCTATGTGCACCACAGTTTGAAAATATAACAAGCTTATTCAATTCACAAAGGATAGCTTTTGCAACATTGTATATGCCAGACATGTTGACCCCAATGTCATTTCCCTGTCCCCTGCAGTCAGCCAGTGAAATTTTGTTTTCTCCAGCTCATCAATGTTCGAATATGTAATGTCACATCATGTTTTTTTTTATTGCAAGACAAAAAACTCAAAAATTTATCCACTATCTTAAACTATTAATCACATTCCAACACATCTTAAGACGAAATTTGTCTGCTCAGAATGTGCTGTATGTGACGTAGCATCAACTCTCTCTCTCTCTCTCTCTCTCTCTCTCTCTGCAATTATTGCTTGAAGAAACCTGGCAATACAAGCCTCAATAAATTCGTTTTGTGAGTTAGGAGAAAGACAGTAAGCTTGTAGACATTTCCCGTCTTTGAGCTTTTTGTATTTTAGTTAGATCCTGTCTAAGCAGTGGGTCGTAATGTGCTAATAATTCAATATCTCCTAAAATATTGCCACTATTGGAATCATTTAATCTTGTAGAAATGCCCCAAAATGCAGGGCATCTCGCCAAGAAACAGAACTACGAACAATACCCTGTGAAACAGATCTCTCCAATATTTTACTTTCTAACCAATTTCCTTGGTTGTTGGCTTTTTAGTTCTCTCCATTTAATATAGCATTGCTTACGGCAAGCACTCACTTCATGAGATGGCAATTTGCCATACAGCTTGCACCATGAGCATCCTTCATTACTATTTCAGAGATTTCAGATATTCAGGGACATCAGAGCTGCAACTATAATTATTTACAAGGAAAACAAAAAAAGTTACTCATTTATTTCATTACACACAAGCCAGTCTTGGACACTTTTTCTCCATTATTATTTTAAAAAAAATTAAGTTATTCTTTCCCACACATTTATAAGGTAGTCAGGCATTTCAGTGGGCCCTTTACGAGCAATGTTATCGACAATACTTGCGTTTAAGTAACCAATCTTTAATTTTTCAAGGTCAGAAGACACTTGCCTAATTGATATTGTTGGCAATGGTTCAAATAACCAGTATTATTTCCACATTCTGAAGGAGATAAATCAACTGCACTGCCTACTTCTTCGGAAACAATTCGGCCAGGAACAATAAACTCTTCTTTTTCAGCACAATCTGTAGTTTTCAGCTGTGACTGCGAATTAACTTTAACACCAACATTAAACAAGGATATACTTCCTCTTTTACTATCCTCTAATTTCTTCCCTCGTTGCTTACTCTTCTTAACCCCCGATTTATGCCTGTAATGTTCCATACAACCAAAACTACGAGAATTCACAATGATAGAAGGTCTTTCTTGTAACAGCTAGTACTCGTAAGAGGATTCTCACACCTTCCACAGGGCCCATGACCACGTTCTTTACTTCTGAAGGACACACGAGAGGGTGGGTCTAATTGAATTCGGCGCCAAGTGGAGGGGGGTATGGGCCCGAGCAAACATATTGTGCTCGTACCTGGCGTTTCTATTTCTGCTATTTGGCAAGCACTTCGGTGTGAACTGAATGTTATAAGTGCTGCTCCTTTAGGGTATTGGTGTATCGACAGGTGTTTTGATTTTAAATGCAGGGGGGGATGTATCCTCAGTCAATTTCTTCCCCCTTCCCCGCCGGGACCTTTAGTTAACGGACCCCTGGGCATTCTCCCCTCATGCCCACCTCTCTCGGCGGCCCTGGTTATGAGTATTGCAAGTTCTGCAAACAGTCAGTAAAGTTTTTTTTTTCATTACTTGTTATTTGGTTCCTCTTGATATAAATTAGTTCATTTGGCCAAATACACAAGCATAAATAAATATCCAGGCTGTAATGTTCGCCAATAAATTATAATTTCAATTACAAGTGGAATCAGGAAAACCCATCTAATGTTGGTGGTTCCGTAATGTTGGGTCTGTACGTTGCACGAAACTGTGGTGCAAGCTCCTTATTTGCAAACACGGCGGTCTTCTGAGCTTCGCCAGAGACCCTCCCTCCTCCTCACAGCTTGGCCCTGCTACTGGCTGAGAGCTAACAGGTCTGGCGGGACTGGCTGCTCTTTGCCCCGGTAGGTCCTCGCCATAATGTCAGAGGGTGCGTGGGGCGTCTCTCTGGGACCACAAGCACACCAGTTTAGCTCGCAAGCAACCACGAATCAGTGGAATTTCACAAGGAAACCGTGGAAACTGTTTGAATATGAATGTTTCATATTTATGGCATAACCTACAACGCCGTCTGTACGCCTATTATTGCGTTTGAAAATTCATTTTCAGAGAGCAAAATAGTTTTCTTAAAAAGGTCTTTGCTAATTATAATAAAGTTTAAAGAATAAATTTACCTAATTTAAATCATTTGATTACTAGGGAAAAAAATTAATGAATGTATTCCAGTCTAAATAATGAAGTGCTATTTTCATAAAACTAAGGATAGCCGAAATTTAGCTGACCTAAAAATAAAATTGGATTTATAGAAAAGTCGCGTGGGCGATAGTACCATATCGGCAAAATCTTAAAGCAACAGTGTTCGAAAATAATATTCCATAGAAAGGTTGTCTTATGAGTTCAATCAGTTAGCTGAACAACGAAACATCGTGTTTTCTATTACATATCATTAAAGGCTGTAGTTATGCGTAGAGCTATGGCTCACCTGTCTTACGCCTTGAGTTCAGTCTGCGACAAGGGACTTAGAGGAAGCGTAGCGCTATCACTCTCTTGGGTGGGGGAGGCTAAGAGGGGCATAAGGACATCTGTAATTCCTAGACAACCGAATTGTAGATCTGCAATTGCCTACATGCATTGTACACATTTATCTTTTCGATAAACCTAATATACCCACTAGAGGTATTTTTACTCCAGTCATACTTGAGTAACATTCACATAGTGTTGTAAATAGTTCTCCTTTCTCCCAACAAGGCAAGAAGACTAGACTAGTCCTGCTTACTGGGTGGAAACAATATAATGCATGTGAGCAATGAGTCCATTCGCACTGTTGATAGCTTTCTAACATACAACTGAAAAGACATCGGCCCTTGCAGGGCGGCAATAGAATTTTAACTGTGTCCAAATACATAGGGATGCGTCCATAGCACAAACATCCTTACATCCCTTAGCGCTTGCGGCCACAACGTTAAAGGATGAATTTCTAATGGATGGATAGTATCCAAATATATTTACTGCTAGCACTACCTGTTGACAGTTGGTCTTACTAAAATGCGCGTAGCCATTTTTAGTCGTGACATCTTCAAATAATCAGCATAACTTGAATAACGACGAATTAAAAAATAATAATAATGTATTGTGAATGTTAAACATGTCAGCCTTCAAATTTAAATTTTATTATGAATTTCAAAATATTAAAAATATTTTTAATGAGAATTAAATACTCCTGTAAGTTAAAGTTCTTCTTTCGGTAAATTACATTAACTTTTTTATTTGTCTCTATTTGAGTTATCACTTACCTATTCTTATAATGGTTTGTGGCAAATCTTGGTCCAATAACCTAAAGTAATATTATATACAAATAATAAAACACGATTACGAAGATAATGGCTTTGTGGATGCATCAGTGAATGCGAGTATCACATCCCTGGTGAGAATTCGGAAGAAAAGAAATTATGGCCGCGTCCACTACGATGCACTTCTAGTGGATCCCTTAGCTAAAGTATCCATTAGGCAGAAGCTTATGTTTACACGAATTATCTTTACAACTTAACACAGCAGAATTAGATCCCTGTGAATCGACATTTGAAAGACGACTCCAGAAATAGTTAATACACGCTCGTTTTATAATCAATAATGAAATTTACAAGCGTATATAAAACATTTACATTTTTGTATAGGACAAGACACTGACTGATACACTCACGTTATTAATACAGAAGTGGTAAAAATTAACAATTGAAGAAACAATAAAATACACACCTAAGTGAACTATATATATACATATATATATACATATATATACATATATATGTACCGTGTATTTTTTTTTTCATTTTTTTAAATTCGCCACTTAAAACGTCTACAATCTTGCCCGTGTTAAACGTCAATATAAACCTTAAGTTGATTGAAGTTTTTAAAGTAAAGTGTGAAGAATTTAGCGCAGCAAGGCCAACGCTGGCAAGTATTTACATTTATATATATATATATATATATATATATATATATATGTGTGTGTGTGTGTATGTGTGTGTGTGTGTGTGTGTTCCTTTACGTAAATGTAAATACGTGCCAGCGCTGGCCTTGCTGCGCCAAATTCTTCACACTTTACTTTAAAAACTTCAATAAACTTAAGGTTTATATTGACGTTTAACACGGGCAAGATTGTAGACGTTTTAAGTGGCGAATTTAAAAAAATGAAAAAAATACACGGTACATACTTTTTGCATAATTAGCTGGCAAAGTTGAATTTTTATCATTTTTGTACGTATGGATGAGAAGAATCAAATGGAATAAATTACTGAAAATTTTTGAGTTTAAAGGCAATGTTGAAGACTACTGCGAGATATGGTTTTAATTATTTCTGAAATTTTTATTTAACATTATTTGGCCTTTTAATAAGTCATAAAAAAATTTCCGAGGGTTTTAAAAGGCTATGTAAAATTAATCAATTTTCTCTGGAAGAATTTATACCATATCACATATCAGCCAGTAAAATTGACTTTAAACCTAAAAAGTTCCAGTTTTATATTCCATTTCATTCTCCCTGTCCTTACTGTATGAAAAAGTTAAAACCGCAAATTGGGCAGATAATTATGCAAGAAGTTTATAGCCCCTCAAAAGGTCCACACGATTACCCATGGGTAAAGTAAATACAAAATAATGACCTGGAACGGCCTCACACATCACGTCGATATTTTCGTTTTTTCGTCATAACTTTTATTGAAGGGCTATTTATGATATTTTAACTTCCTTAGCTCACTTGCATTTGTTCTGCCACTAATATTTTCAACAGATATTCACGTATGGTAAATATCGTGGAAGTAAAAGTCGTGGAAGTGATAATAATTACGAATTTTAAAACCATGCAAATTAAAATGGATCTCATGTATTCGTTGATGGCTGCACAAATTCACTTTCTCTCTTTCACAGATGGTTTGATATGATCTTAACGTGTTTTTCATTGATTTACAGTCCTAGTCCTGTTCCATAACCTGTGATCCACGGGTCTCTCTGTGTGCGAACACTTGCAATACCGACTGTCAGCAAATAACATCAGGCATTTCGGAGGACTCTACTAATACCGGAAATAAGAATTGCTGATTATCGCTAGTCATGGGAAGGTAGTAAAAACGTTTTATTTATTGATTTCAATAACGTATGTAAGGAACCCAAAGTGTGTGTAGTTATGTTTTACTACAATTACAAACTCTGTGAATATTTGCTACACCATCTGTGAAATCAAACTAAAAAAATGTTGATAATTTTTTTTTGTGCGAGTCAAACATCGAGCCTGAACTGACTCCTTGCCGCTGAACCACTTTCTAGCCCGAGGCTGGGTGTGCGGGCTCACAAAAAAAAAATGAAAGGACCTGGGTTCCTTATACGGATCAGACAACCGGTCAGGAAGCCTCTCCCGGAAGTGCGAGAAGTAAAAGTGTTATGCCGGCATGTTGGCAGGAACCGCGCCTGTATCCGCATACCAGGTGGCCGTCTGGCCCTACTTACATACATACTGGCGAGGTGTGTTGCCACAGCTGCCAACGTCTCAATAGCACGGGTTGACACGTTGTCGTGAATGCCAAAACACGTTGGTTTATATTTTGTTGTTGATGTGTTCTGCACGTGGACAGTTTCAGTAGCACTAACAATTTATTGTTTGTACAGTAAAATATAAATTTGTACGCAAACGATTCTGGATAATTAAATTTCATGTTCGGTTTGATTAGCATAACTGTTTATTCAGTAAATTATGGCTATTTATACTCTTGCAAACAAGACCTACACGTGTTTGAGCCTTTCTGTGCAGAAAATGAGATTTAAGTGTGCATCTTTTCATAGTTCAAGTAACACACTCTGGCTTTCACACTACCATTTCTAATCACTTAGACCTACTCTATTCTAACTTTCTAATTTAAACCTCTCTACTTTTCTTTCCTGTATTTACTTTTACAATAAATTTATAAAAAAATTAAAAAAATAGTTAATTGCTAATAATTAAATGTTTAGAGCCTAATCTTGAAAACAATTAAGTGTCAGTATTTCTCATTATATCAGTAGGTATCTGCCCTGCCGACACCCCAAGCGAAAAGTGGCGATACTGTAACAGTTCTTAGTGAATACGGATGAAGGTTTTCTCCAATTGCTCATACAATTACATTTTTAACCTTCAAATGTTTTAATGCCAAAATTTAATTTAATTTAATTTAAACATATTACACCATGTGTAGAAATATTAGCACTGTTTATAGCACTTGTGTATATTGTACATATACAGCTAACTGAAAAGGAAATGATAGAATAAATGGTTCTTGAAAGTTTCGCATAGTTTAAGATAAATTAAAATACTGACTTATTCTCTACTAAAAGTACAAACTTTTTCGGTTATATGTTATAAATATAAGAACATTGGATTAACATTATTAAATTTTCTAAAGTTTTCTGCCAATCGATATCCTTTATTTTCGTGAAGTGTCCTTGATAGCTGAGTGTACAAAACATCATCATTAGAAACATTACACTATGAGAATTAATAGATGCATCCTTTACATTACAGTACGTTTGATGCCACAGTTTAAATAAAGATTTACCTTACAATTTGAAGCCAACATACCTTAAAAATCATTTAGTAACAATATTTTTTTTTTGTTTTACCGTTCACTTCAGCGGAGATTTTTAATAATAAACAAACTAAGCTTATTGGTTGAGTGATCTGTAACTAAAAAAAAAGTAATACAATTTAAAATTGTATGAAACCCTGGTTAGAATGAGCAGTTTATGTAAGGAAATTATAATGTCCGTCCGTCAGAATAGCATGTAAAAGTGTTTTTGCCTCATATATTATATGCATTTTATTTAAAATAATGTGTGTTCCAACTATAATGTTCTGACAGAGTGCGAGTGTGACACTAGAGCACGGTCGAAGGTGCGTGTTCGAGGCGAGACGTGAACAAGTGATTGACCCCCGCATCCGAACTAGAACACAATCATCAAACTGAGAACCCGTGCAAACGTCAACCCGCAGGTGCGGCCCCGCGCGGGCACACGTGACCCTACCACGCAGGGAGAGGGGGGGGGGGAAGGGCTGCGAACTGTCTACACACAATACCGCGTAACGGTTCCCACGTCGCACCCCGCTATTGATCAGGTGTTCAGGGAACCAGGTGGGTTGGAGGGGGGGGGGGGGGGAGAGACTCTTGTTACCCATACCTGTTCCAGCGCGTCACCCACTACAATAGCGGTGCGCAAGAACACGGCCCTTGTCAGGGCTCTGCTGTGGTGACATCAACGAACGAGTAGCACACGAACCCAGTTCTACGACAAATATGTTCCGTAATATTTTCCGGCAGAAGTAAACAATAAAATTAAATAGTTAAATGTATCTTCAGAAATATATTTTTCTTGGTAAAATACTGGAAGTTTAAGGTTGTTTAAGGGAGATACACACAAGAGTTTACCGTGAGATCCTTGTTTCCCCACCCTCCCTCTCGGCCAAGAGACTAGAACATTCATACCATTATAAGGTGGGCATTAGTTATAGAATGATATCATTATTTTCAGTGTATTGTTGCTTCAAACTTCGGTTATAAAATACGATGAGTTATCCGTGCAGCACAAAAAGTTTCAGATGGGCACATTGCAGAACACATTACGTAAGGTACGGCCTGAGACACAGGAATGTTTCTGTAACGTGACAGAAACGTTTTTTTTTTTTTTTAAACACGTATGTGTTGTACGAGAAACTGCCTTCCCTCGCAGGCTCAGGAGGCACACGAGGCGCGAGGTACTCACCAGGTAGTAGTCGATGGGCTTCTCGCGCACCTTGTTGTAGGCGCGCTGGATCTCGGTGGCGCGCAGGGCGTGCGCGATGTGCAGCGCGCTGGCGTCGAAGCGCCCGTACTGGTAGGCGGCGTCGTGCTGGCTGCTGTAGTGGCCGTTCAGGTGCGGCCGGATGCTGAGCGCCTCGGCGTCGAAGGTGCCCCCCTTGCCGCCGCCGCGGATCTGCTCGTTCACCATGTTGGCGGAGCGCGGCACGTTCAGCGCCGAGCGTATGCCGACCGCCGAGCCGTCCAGGTGTCCGGGGCCTATCTTGGGCACGTGGCTGCTGCAGTACACCTCCTTGTCCTCCTGGCGGTGCTGGTTGTTGTAGTACGTCTTCAGCGTCAGCTTGGTGCCGCACACGGCGCACTTGAAGCAGCCGCTGTGGAAGAACGTGAAGTCTTTGAGCGGGCCCACGCGGTCCACCTGGTACACCGTCTGGTTGCACCTGAAGCACGTGCTCTCGTACAGGTTGGTGCGGTACATGGCTGAGGAAGGCGAGGCCTGGTTCGTGGCGCGGAGAAGCCTGGCTCGAGGAGCTCACAGCGGCGCGGCGGCCATCTTGTGCACCTCGCGTCACTCGGCCGACTGGCGGGCGCTGGTTCCTGCTCCGCCGCTCCCGCCCGCCCCGCGAGCCATCTAGCGGCCGCGCCGCGCAACCTCGCCGCGGCACCTGTGCAGGTCGCGCTCCGGTCTGGCGTCAACCCGCACGCTGTCATCCATACGTGTTTGTAGCAGGGGTTCTGTTCGCTCAGAAACATACTGGCTGTTTACAGATCAGTGTGAGAGCATTGATGGAGCTGGCTTGAAGAAGCCTCGGCGATCCAGGTCTCCGAAGACTGCCGCCGTCACAACACACAGCACGTGCGGACATGTGTTTATTTGGTTTATTTGGTATGATTAAGTAAACTAGTGTTAATTCATGCCTACAGCTTCATTTACTTGCTAATTTTTTGCTTCCCTACGCAAAAACACCCATATTTCAAGAAATTGAAGGTTTTTCGGAGCAAAAAGGAGGCTGACGAGTGAGAAAAAAATTATTCCAATTCTTATTATATTTTTTTTTAATATAAATTATTAGCTAATTCTCTACACAAAGACGTATGCATTAATTCAGTAAAGCAACACTGAAAGCTTAGAACATGGCTATAGCCTACGTCTTTTTTTTTTTTTACAGTAATCAACCAAACTGACATGCATTCATTCATAAACCCAAACATAACTAGTGAACTTAAGCTAAGTCTATGCCATTGTCTGTTATTTTTTCCTGCATCAGAATAGTATTACGTCGCTGTCACTGATAATTGCTGGCCTTCGTATATTTGTATAAGTATTACAGTACGTGTCTTCACTTCGGGAATGATACCAGTTGAGAGCGAACTTGTGGAGAATCGGGCACCAGTAACACATTCAGAGATGTCTTCACCGTGATAAACCACACTGGTATCTGCCAAGTACTAGCTGGTGTAATTCGGGCAGCAACTGAGAACAGATTGAAATATTAAGTTGTTTTTTAGTTCTTTTTGTATGTGGTATGTTCAACCAGCTAATTTCCAGTTTTTCTGTACTAATCAGTACTGCGCTTCTGTCGATTCAAAAATTTATTTTTATAACTCATGCCTTCTTTGATGTGCATATTTAGTTACAGTTATTACGCGACATCTAAAACGAAAATATTTTGGTATTAATAATTATAACTTTCATTAGGGAATTATATCAGTTTCAGTGGGAAAAATAACCTAAACGTTTGCCGGGATCCTGTTTTACCTAGAATACTTTTAAAATTTCACTCGAATCCGTTGCGTTGTTTAGGCGTTATTAATAAAAAAAATAAGAAACAACGAATTGTTTAGCAATAACCTCTATGAAGCAAGCAAGTGGGTGTTTTGTAAACATTTTTAGTTGAAGAATCTTCCCCAAAGCGTCCTGAACCGTAATTTTACCAATTTAAACTTCTGACCTTTTAATTTAACATTAGTAATATTTAAGACATTTGAGATTAATTATTAGATTTTTCCTGACTATGAGCTTACAGGATAAATATAATAATTTTTATTATTGACTAGTGTGGGATTAAATGCTCCCGGTATGTCTAGTGACTTTAACGCAATGTACTACAGTATCATGTGACAGGTAGCAGCAAAGATAAATTGGAAACAGAATTATTGTAAATTGTATGTACATTATGACCTACTTGAATATATGTTTGAGCAGTATTAAGAACTATCTTTATAAGCTCTGAAATCATCATTAAAAGTAGGTAAAAAAAACCTTTTTACTCATACCTTCCGAAATTGTAAACGTCCGTGGAGGGTGTATATGTATGTAGGCTTAGTATTTCATACTGTAAAATTGTTGATATAGGTATATTTAAAGCCCAATAAATAAATTATTGATATTTTACTGAAATAAACGGAATCTTCAACTATATTCATTATTATTATGTTCACAAAAGCTATTGCGAAGTGGTACAAGTATAATTATGCTACGTGCCCTATTTAACTATGTTGTACATAAAAAATTACCTCCAGAACACCATAACCACGCACTATATCGCTACTCTACCGAAACTTACATTCTTTGAAGTGGAGACTAAAATGCATTCACACTTAATACATTTTCATTACGTATTTTAAAACTTGTGATTACTTCTTTATACGATTATTTTAATTAACCGTATATATTTCAGGGTAGTTTTACTATCATAAAGTTTAATTAGGCATACCATTCTGTTTGTTACATTCCCTAATGTGTACAAAGGATCTATATAAGGGTTTATATTGCTGCACATGGGTCCGCCATCTTGACGACTTCCGCTCGTGGGTATAGCAGAAAATATATAAATCGATATATTACGGTTTTAGCTAAGACATCGGGTATAAAAACATTTATGCACACTGCCAGACCCCTTTTAAGAACGCTGGAACGTTACCTACACGAGAGTAGGCCCGCTAACAGAAAGTAAGTATGAAAACTGCTAAGGAAATAAGCATCATGTGGAGCTGGCCCACCTGCTGTGCTGCTAAGCTCCCCCTGCTGGGCTGCTAAGCTCCTCCCTGCTGGGCTGCTAAGCTCCACCTGCTGTGCTGCTAAGCTCCCCCTGCTGGGCTGCTAAGCTCCTCCCTGCTGTGCTGCTAAGCTCCCCCTGCTGTGCTGCTAAGCTCCCCCTGCTGGGCTGCTAAGCTCCTCCCTGCTGGGCTGCTAAGCTCCTCCCTGCTGGGCTGCTAAGCTCCTCCCTGCTGGGCTGCTAAGCTCCTCCCTGCTGGGCTGCTAAGCTCCTCCCTGCTGGGCTGCTAAGCTCCTCCCTGCTGGGCTGCTAAGCTCCTCCCTGCTGGGCTGCTAAGCTCCTCCCTGCTGGGCTGCTAAGCTCCTCCCTGCTGGGCTGCCAAGCTCCTCCCTGCTGGGCTGCTAAGCTCCCCTCTACTGAGCTGCTGAGCTTCCCCCCTGCTGTGCTGCTAAGCTCCCCCCTGCTGTGCTGCTAATCTCCTCCCTGCTGGGCTGCTAAGCTCCTCCCTGCTGGGCTGCTAAGCTCCCCTCTACTGAGCTGCTGAGCTTCCCCCCTGCTGTGCTGCTAAGCTCCCCCCTGCTGTGCTGCTAAGCTCCTACCTGCTGGGCTGCTAAGCTCCTCCCTGCTGGGCTGCTAAGCTCCCCTCTACTGAGCTGCTGAGCTTCCCCCCTGCTGTGCTGCTAAGCTCCCCCCTGCTGTGCTGCTAAGCTCCTCCCTGCTGGGCTGCTAAGCTCCTCCCTGCTGGGCTGCTACACTCCCCTCTACTGGGCTGCTAAGCTCCCCCTGCTGAGCTGCTGAGCTTCCCCCCTGCTGTGCTCTAAGCTCCCCTTGCTGGGCTGCTAAGCTCCCCCTGCTGGGCTGCTAAGCTCCTCCCTGCTGGGCTGCTAAGCTCCCTCTACTGGGCTACTAAGCTCCCCCTGCTGTGCTGCTAAGCTCCTCCCTGCTGGGCTGCTAAGCTCCTCCCTGCTGGGCTGCTAAGCTCCTCCCTGCTGTGCTGCTAAGCTCCCCCCTGCTGTGCTGCTAAGCTCCTCCCTGCTGTGCTGCTAAGCTCCTCCCTGCTGGGCTGCTAAGCTCCCTCTACTGGGCTACTAAGCTCCCCCTGCTGTGCTGCTAAGCTCCTCCCTGCTGGGCTGCTAAGCTCCTCCCTGCTGGGCTGCTAAGCTCCCCCTGCTGGGCTGCTAAGCTCCTCCCTGCTGGGCTGCTAAGCTCCCTCTACTGGGCTACTAAGCTCCCCCTGCTGTGCTGCTAAGCTCCTCCCTGCTGGGCTGCTAAGCTCCTCCCTGCTGGGCTGCTAAGCTCCCCCCTGCTGTGCTGCTAAGCTCCTCCCTGCTGTGCTGCTAAGCTCCTCCCTGCTGGGCTGCTAAGCTCCTCCCTGCTGGGCTGCTAAGCTCCTCCCTGCTGGGCTGCTAAGCTCCTCCCTGCTGGGCTGCTAAGCTCCTCCCTGCTGTGCTGCTAAGCTCCTCCCTGCTGGGCTGCTAAGCTCCCTCTACTGGGCTACTAAGCTCCCCCTGCTGTGCTGCTAAGCTCCTCCCTGCTGGGCTGCTAAGCTCCTCCCTGCTGGGCTGCTAAGCTCCTCCCTGCTGGGCTGCTAAGCTCCCCCTGCTGGCCTGCTAAGCTCCTCCCTGCTGGGCTGCTAAGCTCCTCCCTGCTGGGCTGCTAAGCTCCTCCCTGCTGGGCTGCTAAGCTCCTCCCTGCTGTGCTGCTAAGCTCCCCCTGCTGGGCTGCTAAGCTCCTCCCTGCTGGGCTGCTAAGCTCCTTCCTGCTGTGCTGCTAAGCTCCCCCCTGCTGTGCTGCTAAGCTCCTCCCTGCTGTGCTGCTAAGCTCCTCCCTGCTGGGCTGCTAAGCTCCCTCTACTGGGCTACTAAGCTCCCCCTGCTGTGCTGCTAAGCTCCTCCCTGCTGGGCTGCTAAGCTCCTCCCTGCTGGGCTGCTAAGCTCCTCCCTGCTGTGCTGCTAAGCTCCCCCCTGCTGTGCTGCTAAGCTCCTCCCTGCTGTGCTGCTAAGCTTCTCCCTGCTGGGCTGCTAAGCTCCTCCCTGCTGTGCTGCTAAGCTCCTCCCTGCTGGGCTGCTAAGCTCCTCCCTGCTGTGCTGCTAAGCTCCTCCCTGCTGTGCTGCTAAGCTCCCCCCTGCTGTGCTGCTAAGCTCCTCCCTGCTGTGCTGCTAAGCTCCTCCCTGCTGGGCTGCTAAGCTCCTCCCTGCTGGGCTGCTAAGCTCCCCCCTGCTGTGCTGCTAAGCTCCTCCCTGCTGTGCTGCTAAGCTCCTCCCTGCTGGGCTGCTAAGCTCCTCCCTGCTGGGCTGCTAAGCTCCTCCCTGCTGGGCTGCTAAGCTCCTCCCTGCTGTGCTGCTAAGCTCCCCCCTGCTGTGCTGCTAAGCTCCTCCCTGCTGTGCTGCTAAGCTCCTCCCTGCTGGGCTGCTAAGCTCCCTCTACTGGGCTACTAAGCTCCCCCTGCTGTGCTGCTAAGCTCCCTCTGCTGGGCTGCTAAGCTCCCCCCTGCTGTGCTGCTAAGCTCCTCCCTGCTGTGCTGCTAAGCTCCTCCCTGCTGGGCTGCTAAGCTCCTCCCTGCTGGGCTGCTAAGCTCCCCCCTGCTGTGCTGCTAAGCTCCTCCCTGCTGTGCTGCTAAGCTCCTCCCTGCTGGGCTGCTAAGCTCCTCCCTGCTGGGCTGCTAAGCTCCTCCCTGCTGGGCTGCTAAGCTCCTCCCTGCTGTGCTGCTAAGCTCCCCCCTGCTGTGCTGCTAAGCTCCTCCCTGCTGTGCTGCTAAGCTCCTCCCTGCTGGGCTGCTAAGCTCCCTCTACTGGGCTACTAAGCTCCCCCTGCTGTGCTGCTAAGCTCCTCCCTGCTGGGCTGCTAAGCTCCTCCCTGCTGGGCTGCTAAGCTCCTCCCTGCTGGGCTGCTAAGCTCCCCCTGCTGGGCTGCTAAGCTCCTCCCTGCTGGGCTGCTAAGCTCCTCCCTGCTGGGCTGCTAAGCTCCTCCCTGCTGGGCTGCTAAGCTCCTCCCTGCTGGGCTGCTAAGCTCCTCCCTGCTGTGCTGCTAAGCTCCCCCTGCTGGGCTGCTAAGCTCCTCCCTGCTGGGCTGCTAAGCTCCTCCCTGCTGTGCTGCTAAGCTCCCCCCTGCTGTGCTGCTAAGCTCCTCCCTGCTGTGCTGCTAAGCTCCTCCCTGCTGGGCTGCTAAGCTCCCTCTACTGGGCTACTAAGCTCCCCCTGCTGTGCTGCTAAGCTCCTCCCTGCTGGGCTGCTAAGCTCCTCCCTGCTGGGCTGCTAAGCTCCTCCCTGCTGTGCTGCTAAGCTCCCCCCTGCTGTGCTGCTAAGCTCCTCCCTGCTGTGCTGCTAAGCTTCTCCCTGCTGGGCTGCTAAGCTCCCTCTACTGGGCTACTAAGCTCCCCCTGCTGGGCTGCTAAGCTCCTCCCTGCTGGGCTGCTAATCTCCCCCTGCTGGGCTGCTAAGCTCCCCCTGCTGGGCTGCTAAGCTCCTCCCTGCTGGGCTGCTAAGCTCCTCCCTGCTGTGCTGCTAAGCTCCCCCCTGCTGTGCTGCTAAGCTCCTCCCTGCTGTGCTGCTAAGCTCCTCCCTGCTGGGCTGCTAAGCTCCCCCTGCTGGGCTGCTAAGCTCCTCCCTGCTGTGCTGCTAAGCTCCTCCCTGCTGTGCTGCTAAGCTCCCCCTGCTGGGCTGCTAAGCTCCCCTCTACTGAGCTTCTGAGCTTCCCCCCTGCTGTGCTGCTAAGCTCCCCCCTGCTGTGCTGCTAAGCTCCTCCCTGCTGGGCTGCTAAGCTCCTCCCTGCTGGGCTGCTACGCTCCCCTCTACTGAGCTGCTGAGCTTCCCCCCTGCTGTGCTGCTAAGCTCCCCCCTGCTGTGCTGCTAAGCTCCTCCCTGCTGGGCTGCTAAGCTCCTCCCTGCTGGGCTGCTAAGCTCCCCTCTACTGAGCTGCTGAGCTTCCCCCCTGCTGTGCTGCTAAGCTCCCCCCTGCTGTGCTGCTAAGCTCCTCCCTGCTGGGCTGCTAAGCTCCTCCCTGCTGGGTGGCTAAGCTCCCCTCTACTGAGCTGCTGAGCTTCCCCCCTGCTGTGCTGCTAAGCTCCCCCCTGCTGTGCTGCTAAGCTCCTCCCTGCTGGGCTGCTAAGCTCCTCCCTGCTGGGCTGCTAAGCTCCTCCCTGCTGTGCTGCTAAGCTCCTCCCTGCTGTGCTGCTAAGCTCCCCCTGCTGGGCTGCTAAGCTCCCCTCTACTGAGCTTCTGAGCTTCCCCCCTGCTGTGCTGCTAAGCTCCCCCCTGCTGTGCTGCTAAGCTCCTCCCTGCTGGGCTGCTAAGCTCCTCCCTGCTGGGCTGCTACGCTCCCCTCTACTGAGCTGCTGAGCTTCCCCCCTGCTGTGCTGCTAAGCTCCCCCCTGCTGTGCTGCTAAGCTCCTCCCTGCTGGGCTGCTAAGCTCCTCCCTGCTGGGCTGCTAAGCTCCCCTCTACTGAGCTGCTGAGCTTCCCCCCTGCTGTGCTGCTAAGCTCCCCCCTGCTGTGCTGCTAAGCTCCTCCCTGCTGGGCTGCTAAGCTCCTCCCTGCTGGGTGGCTAAGCTCCCCTCTACTGAGCTGCTGAGCTTCCCCCCTGCTGTGCTGCTAAGCTCCCCCCTGCTGTGCTGCTAAGCTCCTCCCTGCTGGGCTGCTAAGCTCCTCCCTGCTGGGCTGCTACACTCCCCTCTACTGGGCTGCTAAGCTCCCCCTGCTGAGCTGCTGAGCTTCCCCCCTGCTGGGCTGCTAAGCTCCCCTCTACTGGGCTGCTAAGTTCCCCCCTTCTGTGCTCTAAGCTCCCCCACCCTACGGGGTGCCTGGCTTCTCCGAGCCTGACAACACGAGGAAGAGTGCAGGGGGTGGGGGCTGGCACTACCTGCGGAACTGAGGTTCGCCACTGGCCACAAGAAAGGTCATAGCTGGCCTAAATAAATGTTATTATATCTCTTTCCCACATCGTTCTTACCAAATAGGTTGCTGAAATTCACATTGGTAAAATTATTTGTGCATATAGATTATTTTGTTGAATTTTACTTGAGAAATTTTTAATACTTTTTACTAAAAATAGGAATCAATTTTTTTATTAGCTGTACTGTATAAAATAAATAATTTCCACCAATTTATATATTTGGAAGTCACTACAAAAATCAGAGCAAAAGGCGGTTTTAAAAGTTATTTGTTTTTGCATTGACAGTTCATTCAGAAAAAACTATAAATAAAAACACTGAAATATTATAATTTATGGTGGATAAATATATGTATTAACTTTGAATATAAACAATATTATTAGAAAAAATTCACTGTACATTAACTTAATTATTACATAGATTGTTACCTATGTTTTATATATCCTTGCGTGAAATATCTCCCGAAGGCCAAAAAAAAAAACTAAAAGTTAATGTAATGTTTTTTTTTGTTTCCCATTTTTTAGAAATATATTACCAACGGTCTACAAGAAATATTCTATTTCGAAACATGTATTACAACAGCTACGAGTACTTTAGGTCAAAAAAACTCTACTGTTCTTCAAAACGTGCCTCTCGCATGACTATTATCCTCGTGACTCCACCTTATACGTAAGCATTTTACATTCATCTCAGGTACACTGCCTTAATAGTTTGCTATAACAGAATTACATATTTGACTAAATCGTAGAAATTCAGCTATTGTGTACTTTCATTTAGACGTTTATGCATTAAAATCATTCTCTTTATACACTGAACTCACCTCTTTTAAATTCCTAAGGGTAAAAATTAATTTTAATGGTAGGGTTGATTTTAAGAATATAATAAATGAGTTTTTTTTGTTATTTCTATTAAATATCTCTTTTCCCCCGCGCATTAAATATCATTTTTTATCATTTTAAAACCATGCTCTACATATTTTCACCCTCTTAGGGGTAGAATATAGGGCAATGAAAAAAAATTAGTGAACAGTGAATAGTAGTTTGTAATTCATACCACTTATTAGATCCATAATTATACTTATTTTATTATAAACTCTAACTGATCGCCTACGTAATCAAATATTGGGGGAAAAATTGAACAAACATAATACATACAATTTATGACTAATTTAACTGAATAGTTTCTTATATTCTGCTCTCGCACTTCATTAAACGAAAACTACCCTGTTCACACCCCTTAAGGATAGAATTTCAGAAAATGGTAAAATGAAGTACGTAGTATGTTATGTTTAATATTTATAATAAAAATCTTAAATTTTTATTTCTTAGCTTCGGAAATAAAATTAACTACTGTAACACATATTACCATATTTTCATTCCTTTAGAGGTGGAATTTCATAATGACATAAAGTGTAGTGTTTAAGTTAGCGAAATGTCTTAGAAATCCATTCAGTACTTTATAAGCGATGCCGAAACAAACAGACAACATTCTTTAATGTTATATTTAATTTCTTTATATATACATACATAAAGTAAAATGAATTTTCTTCATTTTTTTCATAATTTCATGTTAAGTACAGATTTATTTTTCCAAACAAATTTAATATCAATATAGAATAGTAGGATGCAACACATATTAAGACAGTTGAAGAATTCCGCCTTTGGGAATCTTATAATATCAATCAATCACACTGGTGCATACAGCAATATTTGAACCCAATAAAAAAACAGCGAGTAGGTTCCGATATTCTCAGGTTTCACTGGCCAGTAAAAACACTACCAAGTTTTCCGAAATGACTGATAAAAGCAAAAACAGGTCCCAAACGAATTAGTATGAAAAATAAAACTTTATATACGTGGAACTATCGTGGAATATTTTTGGTTAGCTTGAATAGTAATAGAAAAGTGTGATTACAAGTTTTAAAACACAAAATAAAACTGTCATTACAGTCATTATAATATATTTTATTATTGCAAAATCAATATAGGCTCAGGATAACAGCGTAAGAGAGCGAGCTTGTAAAGCTCAAGGGTTAATTTTTGACGTGGTTCAAACCTCGTACTGGAAATTTTTTTTTTTACTCTTTTAAATACATAATAATATAACAGTTTTTATAATAATGTTTAATCAGTTCAGTAAGGTTAAGGTTTGCTTGTATGAATTATTTACAGGCTGATTTCAGTCGTTTAGACAAAAACAAATATACAAACCTACACTTAGTGTTATAACATGTGTTTTATAATAGTTCAGCTTAATTTTTTAGTATATCCATAGAAGTATAACTTATAAAGTGTGCGGAAACTTTATAGTATTAACTTTTTAGTGAATTTTAACAATTTGGGTAATATTTTAATTAATTCCTTGTCGAAAATCTTGTCCAAAGCCGGAGTTTACATTTTTTCAAGTCTTTTTCAATTTTATCGAAGCCGTTTCTTCTAGTCTATTT
Organism: Bacillus rossius redtenbacheri; assembly: GCF_032445375.1. NCBI lineage: Eukaryota > Metazoa > Arthropoda > Insecta > Phasmatodea > Bacillidae > Bacillus > Bacillus rossius. The sequence continues at coordinate 26,516,803 of NW_026962011.1, read as the reverse complement.
TGTGTTGATATCTGCGCGTGATGGCGGCAAGCAACGTATATGATTCAGGCAGAGAATTCTAGCGGTGGGCTCAGAAAGTATGTGTGTGATTCGCATCCAGAAATTTTGGTATTTGAAAAGAAAATATTTTATTTATCAATACATTTATCACGCTCGGTATTATTTTAAAGAATTCCCCATAAAATTTCGTGTCTGGATTGCGTATTATAAGTATAGGTACTAGCGCACGGGTGGACATGATTTTTTTATATTTTTACCTTTTATTTATATACAGAGAAAGAAAATAATATATAATAATTAAGAAATATACCATAATAACTTTTGATTGGTAGAATAAAATCAGGATTACTTTATGTGTTACATGTTGGAAATTTAGAAGTGATTGACTATGTTAATATTATGTAGTTACGTTTACCAATTTTCAGTGGTGTGAAAACAGGTGCAAAAGAGAATTATGTATTACAGTGTTGTAAAATATGCATGATAAACAACATCTTACAATTTCAATAGTGTTGAAGTTGTGAAATACTCTTTCACAACTACATTTTTACTGTATAAAATATAATTTATACGGCTAGCAATTAAAACTTCGTAACTTAACACTTAAACTGGTATGAACATTTAAACATTTCATATCTAATTTCTTTATTTTCGTGCAGTACTAGTATGTGAGACACTTCAGAACTATTCTGCATATTACCTCAGTACCAAAATAATAGGGAAATCATAGGGATATAATTTACCTTTCGCAGACACAAAAAACATTCGAAACGACATGATGTTAATACTTTTAAATCTAACATTTAGTACCCACTTAGTAATTTCTTTGAAATTTCATGGAGTTAATAATATTCTGATATCTAAGATAATGCTGTACTTTATTTAGGAAGTCTACTTTTCATTTCCTATATAAACATAGCATAGTACACTACAACCAAGCGATTAGAATGTGTTATGTTAATCATTCCCTACCACATCTTTAGTCTCCTGCCAGATTGCATAGTCGTGACCTTAGGCAAATGAAAGTATTACTTCGTTTAATTGGCCTGTAAAGTTTCTGCTTGGAATTTACAGTGATATATTAAACAATTTTTCAATATTAGTTTTTGCCGTAAAAACTTAATTAACATGAATAATATATGCAGACATCTATGTAAGTAGTATAGAAAAGTATATTCTGGCCCAGGCTACACGCTGTGAAGCTGGGAGCCAACCGCCATCTTGGATTGTGACTCACGAAAGCCATCTTGGATTACCTTGAACTTTGACCTTAACCTTTGCCAGCATGGCTATCTTGGATTCATCCATTTTGTTTTCTAGAACTTTCTGCCATTTGTCATTCCGCCATTTTGAAACCCACCATTTCGTTTTCTAAAATTTCCGCCATCTAGTAATCATATTCCCCACTCCTTAATTCGTAATTTTCGATACGGCTGCCTTCATGAAAATTAGTAAGTTTTGTGCTAGAAATTTGGGAACATGTGAGAGGACAACACACAACCACAGGACCATTCTGCTCTGAGCCTGGAGTGGGAATGATCCGGGGACCAGCACGGCCAGGCGGGCTGCTGGCTCCATCGTCTTGCCGCTGCGCCACATGTGAGAGGACAACACACAACCACAGGACCATTCTGCTCTAGGCCTGGAGTGGGAATGATCCGGGGACCAGCACGGACAGGCGGGCTGCTGGCTCCATCTTCTTGCCACTGCTACCCATGTGAGAGGACAACACACAACCACAGGACCATTCTGCTCTGGGCCTGGAGTGATGTGATCCGGGGACTAGCACGTCCAGGCGGGCTGCTGGCTCCATCGTCTTGCCGCTGCGCCACATGTGAGAGGACAGCACGCAACCACAGGACCATTCTGCTCTGGGCCTTAAGTGGGAATGATCCGGGGACCAGCACGGACAAGCGTGCAGCTGGCTCCATCGTCTTGCCACTGCGCCCCATGTGAGAGGACAACACACAACAACAGGACCATTCTGCTCTGGGTCTGGAGTGGGAGTGATCCGGGGACCAGCACGGCCAGGCGGGATACTGGCTCCATCTTCTTGCCACTGCTACCCATGTGAGAGGACAACACACAACCACAGGACCATTCTGCTATGGGCCTGGAGTGGGAATGATCCGGGGACCAGCACGGACAGGAGGGCTGCTGGCTCCATCGTCTTGCCACTGCGACCCATGTGAGAGGACAACACACAACCACAGGACCATTCTGCTCTAGGCCTGGAGTGGGAATGATCCGGGGACCAGCACGGACAGGCGGGCTGCTGGCTCCATCTTCTTGCCACTGCTACCCATGTGAGAGGACAACACACAACCACAGGACCATTCTGCGCTGGGCCTGGAGTGATGTGATCCGGGGACTAGCACGTCCAGGCGGGCTGCTGGCTCCATCGTCTTGCCGCTGCGCCACATGTGAGAGGACAGCACGCAACCACAGGACCATTCTGCTCTGGGCCTGGAGTGGGAATGATCCGGGGACCAGCACGGACAAGCGTGCAGCTGGCTCCATCGTCTTGCCACTGCGCCCCATGTGAGAGGACAACACACAACAACAGGACCATTCTGCTCTGGGTCTGGAGTGGGAGTGATCCGGGGACCAGCACGGCCAGGCGGGCTGCTGGCTCCATCGTCTTGCCACTGCTACCTATGTGAGAGGACAACACACAACCACAGGACCATTCTGCTCTGGGCCTAGAGTAGGAGAGATCCGGGGACCAGCACGGGCAGGCGGGCTGCTGGCTCCATCGTCTTGCCACTGCGACCCATGTGAGAGGACAACACACAACCACAGGACCATTCAGCTCTGGGTCTGGAGTGGGAGTGATCCGAGGACCAGCACGGACAGGCGGGCTGCTGGCTCCATCGTCTTGCCACTGCGACCCATGTGAGAGGACAACACACAACCACAGGACCATTTTGCTCTGGGTCTGGAGTGGGAGTGATCCGGGGACCAGCACGGGCAGGCGGGCTGCTGGCTCCATCGTCTTGCCACTGCGACCCATGTGAGAGGACAACACACAACCACAGGACCATTCTGTTCTGGGTCTGGAGTGGGAGTGATCCGGGCACCAGCACGGACAGGCGGGCTGCTGGATCCATCGTCTTGCCACTGCTACCCATGTGAGAGGACAACACACTACCACAGGAGCATTCAGCTCTGGGTCTGGAGTGGGAGTGATCCGAGGACCAGCATGGACAGGCGGGCTGCTGGCTCCATCGTCTTGCCACTGCGACCCATGTGAGAGGACAACACACAACCACAGGACCATTCTGCTCTGGGCCTGGAGTGGGAGTGATCCGGGGACCAGCACGGCCAGGCGGGCTGCTGGCTCCATCGTCTTGCCACTGCTACCCATGTGAGAGGACAACACACAACCACAGGACCATTCTGCTCTGGGCCTGGAGTGGGAGTGATCCGGGGACCAGCACGGACAGGCGGGCTGCTGGCTCCATCGTCTTGCCACTGCGACCCATGTGAGAGGACAACACACAACAACAGAACCATTTTGCTCTGGGCCTGGAGTGGGAGTTTTCCGGGGACCAGCACGGCCAGGCGGGCTGCTGGCTCCATCGTCTTGCCACTGCGCCCCATGTGAGAGGACAACACACAACAACAGGACCAATTTGCTCTGGGCCTGGAGTGGGAGTGATCCGGGGACCAGCGCGGACAGGCGGGCTGCTGGCTCCATCGTCTTGCCACTGCGACCCATGTGAGAGGACAACACACAACCACAGGACTATTCTGCTCTGGGCTTGAAGGGGGAATGATCCGGGGACCAGCACGGACAGGCGAACTGCTGGCTCCATTGTCTTGCCACTGCGACCCATGTGAGAGGACAACACACAACCACAGGACCATTCTGATCTGGGCCTGGAGTGGGAATGATCCGGGGACCAGCACGGACAGGCGGGCTGCTGGCTCCATCGTCTTGCCACTGCTACCAATGTGAGAGGACAACACACAACCACAGGACCATTCTGCTCTGGGCCTGGAGTGGGAGTGATCCGGGGACCAGCACGGACAGGCGGGCTGCTGGCTCCATCGTCTTGCCACTGCGACCCATGTGAGAGGACTACACACAACAACAGGACCATTCTGCTCTGGGCCTGGAGTGGGAATGATCCGAGGACCAGCACGGACAGGCGGGCTGCTGGCTCCTTCGTCTTGCCGCTGCGACCCATGTGAGAGGACAACACACAACAACAGGACCATTCTGCTCTGGGCCTGGAGTGGGAATGATCCGGGGACCAGCACGGCCAGGCGGGCTGCTGGTTCCATCGTCTTGCCACTGCGACCCATGTGAGAGGACAACACACAACCACAGGACCATTCTGCTCTGGGTCTGGAGTGGGAGTGATCCGAGGACCAGCACGGACAGGCAGGCTGCTGGCTCCATCGTCTTGCCACAGCGACCCATGTGAGAGGACAACACACAACCACATGGCCATTCTGCTCTGGGTCTGGAGTGGGAGTGATCCGAGGACCAGCACGGCCAGGCGGGCTTCTGTCTCCATCGTCTTGCCACTGCGACCCATGTGAGAGGACAACACACAACCACAGGACCATTCTGCTCTGGGTCTGGAGTGGGAGTGATCCGAGGACCAGCACGGACAGGCGGGCTGCTGGCTCCATCGTCTTGCCACTGCGACCCATGTGAGAGGACAACACACAACCACATGGCCATTCTGCTCTGGGTCTGGAGTGGGAGTGATCCGAGGACCAGCACGGCCAGGCGGGCTGCTGGCTCCATCGTCTTGCCACTGCGACCCATGTGAGAGGACAACACACAACCACATGGCCATTCTGCTCTGGGTCTGGAGTGGGAGTGATCCGAGGACCAGCACGGCCAGGCGGGCTGCTGGCTCCATCGTCTTGCCACTGCGCCCCATGTGAGAGGACAACACACAACCACAGGACCATTCTGCTCTGGGTCTGGAGTGGGAGTGATCCGAGGATCAGCACGGACAGGCGGGCTGCTGGCTCCATCGTCTTGCCACTGCGCCCCATGTGAGAGGACAACACACAACCACAGGACCATTCTGCTCTGGGTCTGGAGTGGGAGTGATCCGAGGACCAGCACGGACAGGCGGGCTGCTGGCTCCATCGTCTTGCCACTGCAACCCATGTGAGAGGACAACACACAACCACAGGACCATTCTGCTCTGGGTCTGGAGTGGGAGTGATCCGAGGACCAGCACGGCCAGGCGGGCTTCTGTCTCCATCGTCTTGCCACTGCGACCCATGTGAGAGGACAACACACAACCACAGGACCATTCTGATCTGGGCCTGGAGTGGGAATTATCCGAGGACCAGCACGGACAGGCGGGCTGCTGGCTCCATCGTCTTGCCACTGCGACCCATGTGAGAGGACAACACACAACCACAGGACCATTCTGCTCTGGGTCTGGAGTGGGAGTGATCCGAGGACCAGCACGGACAGGCGGGCTGCTGGCTCCATCGTCTTGCCACTGCTACCCATGTGAGAGGACAACACACAACCACAGGACCATTCTGCTCTGGGTCTGGAGTGGGAATGATCCGAGGACCAGCACGGACAGGCGGGCTGCTGGCTCCATCGTCTTTCCACTGCGACCCATGTGAGAGGACAACACACAACCACAGGACCATTCTGCTCTGGGTCTGGAGTGGGAGTGATCCGAGGACCAGCACGGCCAGGCGGGCTTCTGTCTCCATCGTCTTGCCACTGCGACCCATGTGAGAGGACAACACACAACCACAGGACCATTCTGCTCTGGGTCTGGAGTGGGAGTGATCCGAGGACCAGCACGGACAGGCGGGCTGCTGGCTCCATCGTCTTGCCACTGCTACCCATGTGAGAGGACAACACACAACCACAGGACCATTCTGCTCTGGGTCTGGAGTGGGAATGATCCGAGGACCAGCACGGACAGGCGGGCTGCTGGCTCCATCGTCTTTCCACTGCGACCCATGTGAGAGGACAACACACAACCACAGGACCATTCTGCTCTGGGTCTGGAGTGGGAGTGATCCGAGGACCAGCACGGCCAGGCGGGCTTCTGTCTCCATCGTCTTGCCACTGCGACCCATGTGAGAGGACAACACACAACCACAGGACCATTCTGCTCTGGGTCTGGAGTGGGAGTGATCCGAGGACCAGCACGGACAGGCGGGCTGCTGGCTCCATCGTCTTGCCACTGCGACCCATGTGAGAGGACAACACACAACCACTTGAGCATTCTGCTCTGGGTCTGGAGTGGGAGTGATCCGAGGACCAGCACGGACAGGCGGGCTGCTGGCTCCATCGTCTTGCCACTGCTACCCATGTGAGAGGACAACACACAACCACAGGACCATTCTGCTCTGGGTCTGGAGTGGGAGTGATCCGAGGACCAGCACGGACAGGCGGGCTGCTGGCTCCATCGTCTTGCCACTGCGCCACACAGCTCTATTCAATCGACAGACGGGCAGGCGACACGGCACGAAATTTATAGTATTATTTTTCATTTAAGTAAAGTTTAGCGTATGTGCATTATACGATTTTAAAATGTAATAAATAAAAATATATTATAGTGAGCTTACTATTTTTACTAAGTATGGATAATGACTTTTTAATATATTACTCAAAATTTCAAAGAGCACATAATGAGAAAAAATTATGAATACAAAATGTTTATCACTGTTAATGTCTACATTAGCTAATTATATTCTTCAAGTTGTGTCTATATTTTTTATTTCAGTAAATTTTACAACTAATGCTGCTGGTCTTCTACTGGTCTTAGTTTTTATTATGTTTAAATCTTATATAGTAGTCTGGAATGTCTGCCACAGAGTTCTTTGAATGATTCCTGCAATGTTATAAAATTGTTTGAAATGAATTTATGGGTACACGCCATTACTGTTGTATATTTTTCGTCGTATATAAACCTCAAAATGTCAACAAATATGTGTACACAAACATTTGGCGAACAAGTCAATATCAGTTAATTTGTTACTTGCATAGACATCTCATTTAATTCCGTGAAAGGAATTTAATCAGAAAATTTACAGAGAGACACAGTGGGCTGACGAGACAACTGCAACAAGAACTCTCTGGGATATTCGAATTCGAGATTTGTATTTGAGAACATTGGGTATTATACCCATCACTAGTAAAAACGTTCTTCATAGGTCGCACAATGCTTCTGTTGTGACCCTGTGTGATTATGGCGGAGTAACGGGTGAATAAAACCACAAGAAAACTGCCCACTTGCTGCCGGCAACGTCCGCCACGTCTCCCAGGGCCCACGGCGGGTGAACAAGAACAGAACAGGACAAGAACAAGAACAGATAAACCACAACCTTAAACAACACAGTGATGCATAGACGAACCCAGCGTTGAAACTAAACAAATAATCTGGACATCACAACGACTAAAACAGATGAACACAGCAGGATTTCTATGACAAAGCAGTTGTGATGTTTTGGTAAATTGACATGTGCGCGCGTCACTAGAATTATGTCTTATAGCCTGTTTATTTATTAGATTGGATGGAGGTGGAAGAAATGTACAGGCATAGTACTATCTAATTCTTCATTTCATATTACAATTGAACATGATATTTTTTTTAGCACTTCTACCAAAACATTATTAATTAAATGTGATCCTGTATTCCAGGAATATGAGTGTGGACTATGAGTAAGAAATAATGGTGTGGACTATGAGTGTTAACTATTTGTGTGAACTATGAATGTGGAACATGTGTGAGGACTATGAGTAAGAACTAGATGTGTGTGGAACTTGAGTGTGGACTATGAACTATGAGTGTGGACTATGAGTGCGGGCTATGAGTATGGACTATGAGTGTGGTCTATGGGTGGACTATGAGTAATCGCCAAGACCAGTCCGTGCTCCGCTCCCAGTGGGGTCACACCTGGTTGCTTCACAAGCGTGGACTTTCTCTGCTGGACTAAGAGTGCGGGCTATGAGTGCGGACTAAGAGTGTGGACTATGAGTATGGACTATGGGTGGACTATAAGTAAGGACTAAGAGTGCGGGCTATGGGTATGGAGTATGAGTGCGGACTATGAGTGCGGACTATGGGTGTGGACTAAGAGCGTGCACTATGGGCGTGGACCACGAGTGTGGACTATGAGTGTGGACTATGAGTGGGTGCGGACTAAGAGCGGGTGCGGACTAAGAGCGTGGACCACGAGTGCCGAGGCCGCGCGAGGCTCGCCCGGACGTCCGGCGAGACGGCGCGCGCGGCCTAGCGGGGCGCCTGCTTGGTGGCCGGCCAACTGGGTCGCGCGCGCCGCGACGCCTGACGGGCGCACGCACGCTCCGCGGGCCGCGTCGCTGACCTCACGGCGAGTCGGCGCACCCAGCCCGGGCGGCGAGGTGCCGGAGGAGTCTGTGGGGACACACACCGGCACACACAGGGCCGGTGCAAGGTCAATTGGCGCCCTAGGCGAAAAACCTTAATGCCGCACCCCCCCTCCCCCCTCGGGCCAAAAACAAATTTCCTTGCCTCAAAATACATCACGTAAGCCTAAGATTTTGTCAACAATCAAATGTAAGCAGGCTTGTTTTTTTTTTGTTTTTTTTTTTACTTTTTTACTTATTACAATTACAAATCATAAACAGGTCACCGTGGACTTTAAATAATTACTCATATCAATATAAACATTCCAAACTGTTAGCAAAAATTCCATTTTCATCTAGTTTCAGTAATCGTTAAACATATTACCTATATGAGCTTTTGTGTGTCGTGCTGCGCCGCCCCCAGCTACTTGGCGCCCTAGGCGGTTGCCTAGTTCGCCATATGGACGCGCCGGCCCTGGGCACACGGCAACGTCCTCCGTGTTTGCAAACCCAGGTCCGACACCGCCGGTTCCATCTCAAACAACCTTCACCCGAGGCGAGGGCTCGTAGACAAGGGAGGGGGGAGGGAAGATGCATGGGGTCTCACTCCCTCCCCTCCACGATTTTAAAACAAAAGAAAATCAAGGTAAGACAGAATAAGATAATTACAGCTACCCACATTAGGTTACATAGATATTATTTCGGAAGTAGTATTGTAATCCTCAATAGGCCACAATAAATGTATTTCCTCCCCCACGCAGCCAGACATGCCTCGAGCTTCAGGAGCGGCAGGAATTGTGTTTACAAGTAAGTAGTCTAAATTTGATGGCAGTTTGCACCAAAACTTGACGTGTATCTAGTAACACACATTTAAACTACTTATTTTAACGTAACAATGAAACAATTGTCTTAAGAAAAAGTATTAGAAACAATAATCAAACATAAACAAAAATAATAAAAAACAAATTCAATTTTCTATCCCAAATCTAAATCATTAATTAAATTTCTTTGCTCAAACGTTGGGGTTCTAACCTGAGTTTTTAGAGTGATAATATTATTTCAAAATTCAATTATAAAGATTAATTACTCATTAAAAAAATACTGATAATGTTTATACACTGCACCACCTCGTCTAGAAAATAACAGGCTACGGCACTGCGCCTGCCAGCCAGTCCACTCAGTTCCAGCCGGTGTAGCACACACCTGACCGTGACTCTGCAGCGGCTGGGAAGCTGTGAGGCGAGAGAGCCTCGCGCCTCATTCCTCTGCAGGCTACAGCGGAGACGTCTTCACTCGTTCACTGCAGAAACCATTCCGACCGAACGCAACCCTACACTGTACTTCTAAACATAGCCCTCCATTCGGTCATTGTCGAATTACAAATCGCTACAGCGTATTTAGGTAGGACATTGTGACTCTTACAGTTATTTACATTACACTCATTTTAAAAATGTAACTACATCTTTACAGAGTGAAGTCTTAATAATTTGTGACGTTTTTATTCGTGGGAGCCATGCCGACGCCTAGAGAATGTACGAGAACCTCGTTAAAAGAAATAATTGTTACATTTTGATTTCAACAAAGAACGTTTGTAGTTAGCACTGAAACGGCGCCAGAAAATAAATCTTACGATCCTTTCATGAAGTTTTTTTTTTTTTTTTTTTTCAAAAGTTCATGAAAGTTTGCGTATAAATTAGCACCACCTTTTGAAGGACTGCTTTGATTTTAATAATCATTTTTCTTGCAAATATGCAAATTATATTAGCACTTTCTACTTTTTGTTTTTCCTGATAATTAATGGCAGTGTAATTGTTAAATATTCTTCAAGTCATTTGTTTAAAATTAAATTATTGTTAAGCTAAAACTTAAAAAAATATATACATGTGAGCGAGTATTTGAGTACTCGCCAGTGATGTGGTAACAAGTAACCTCGATAACAAGCAAATTCATGTGTTCGCATGTTACAAATAAACTTATTATACAAAACTCGGACACGAAATTTAACGTAGAATTATTCAAACATATGCGAAATATATTCATTTTTGGGAAAACGGTAAAAATTTTTCCCCTTTTAAAAACCTAACTATAATTCTGTTTAACAAGATGGTACTAATGATTTCTCGGGTCTAGCCGAACAACAGGAGTACCAAACGCGTCGCTGAAAATTTGACATTTTCCCCTAGACCGGAATTCTCATTGCCTGTGTTTTTTAGGTTATACTTCTTTAGGCAAGTTAAAGGTGAAATTTTAGTATGCATTAGAATTGCAATGAAATAAACGCGCATTACTCAACGGAAATTTTTACAGGTTGAAAGTCTAATGCGTATCTATGTAAACTCAAACAGCTATAGCTACGAGCCGTACATGTCTCGCGAATATTATGTAATATACTAAGCGTTTTGGTGTGCCAAAACTTAATGGCAGTGATACTATCCTGGAATACACCTCGTAAACTACTTGAATATTCATAAAATATAATATCAAATTCCAAAATACATATTATTTATTAGGCAGAAAAATTGAGTTATAACTAACATGGCGTCAAATATAATTAAATTTTTGTTGGGTCTCTAAATAATTACGCACGTGACGCTATCTTTTGGGTATTTTTTTTAACTAAAACTTGTATTTTAATAGAGCCCGGGTTTATTTAATTTATTTAACGTAAACGTTAGATGTTATACTTCAAAATTACTAAAATATTAACCTAAAGCGTTTTAAAGCACATATTATAACACTAAGTATACGTTTATATATTTGTTTTTGCTTAAACGACTGAAATCAGTCTGTATAATATACATCCTAAAAAAAACTTAATAGTAGTATAGGAAAGTATTTCCGAGCGCAGGGTTCAGGGTGTCGATTGTGATTGTCGGTCCGCCATATTGGATTGTGACGTCACGGCGGCCATCTTGGATGAGCGTAACGGGACACAGCATAAATGGGTCACATCGTAACGGGACAAGTATATCAAAGCGGCCATCTTGGATCCGCCATTTTTAATGACGTCATTCTGTTTTCTCGAACATTCCGGCGATGTGTTATCCGCCATTTTGAATTATGACGTCACCGTTGCAATTTTCGTTACGGTCGCCATCTTTAAAATCTTTATTTATTATCCGATTTTAATGAAAAAAATTTAAAATTTATAAAAAATTCAAATAATAAAAATTTAATAAAAAATTTCCAAAACAAACTTTTACGACACGGAACTCGGAGTCCTCGGTTCGAACCCGACGAGGGCAAAAAAAATAAAAATGGCGACAGGCTCCTTCCTCACCGTGGCTGCAGGCAGACTGGCCCCCACCACTTTTTGCCATTCATATATATCGTCACCTAGTATGACGTCATGTCTGCCATCTTGTCTTCGTTGCTGGAAGCCATCATCATTGTATCGTCTGCTAGAGTGCGCTGACGTCATGTTAGTTTAATTCTTACCCGCTAGAGTGCAGTAATCGTTTATTATTACTGTGACACTCGCCATCTTGTCATTTGGCCACCATCTTGAAAAACCGTAATTATTTAGCTAGAAATTCGGGAAAAGTTCCAAAATTCATTAAATAAATCACTCATTAATTTACATATTGATTCGATCCGCTCCTGTCCTAGGTTCGATACCCGATCGATGCAATAATGTTTAATTTTATGTAAAAAAAAAATAATAATTTCAATAAACCATGTTCAACATTCGTAAAGAGACTTTAAATCCTCTACTACCATCATCCTATCAGACATCAACACCAACATATTGGAAATGCGTAATTTTAATGCTAGAGATTCGGGAAAAAGTTCAAAATTCATAAAATAAATTTGTAATTTATATACTGATTGATTAGATCGACTAAGGTGCTTGGTTTGATCCCTGGCCGATACAAAACAACTTTAATATTTTAAAAAAGTACCACTAAAGTGGCAGGTTTAAGAAAATAAAAAACACCGCAAGTTATTTTAAAAAAACTTTTATTACATAAGTACTACACTACTACAAGTACAAAAAAATACACAGAAAAAGTACTAAAGTTGTGTGGATTCCTTGATTCAAACAGTCTTCTTAATGGATGAAGTAAGTCTTTTACATGTTCGTAAATGTCTATTCAGTTTATCAGGTCGACATATTGGTACACCACAATTTTCATACAAAGACGAATTATCGACTTCATTAAAAGGACAGTGATATATTTCGTGTCGTTGTGCACTTTGAATATTTGCCAATGTTTTGTTACAAAATATACAGCTTGATTCCGATGAATGTACAGCCAGTCTATCACAATTCCTGAGGTGCCGTTTTAATCTTCCATATTGTACAAACTTGCTTAAGCACCTGTTGCACTGATATTTAATGCGTTCAGAGTTATTACTACAATTGTGTATTACATGATCCCGTAATTCCAAGTTTTTGATCTTCTCACAGTACGTGCAGTCGGGTGATGGAACACCGCTGGATGCTCCTTCCTTTATCAATGGCACTGGAATTGTTGACAACCATTGTAACACTGCAGACATGTTTACTTCTGAAGCCGTTGAGGTCTGCTCTGAAGAAGATTTTGCACACGTCGAAATCTCCTGCTGTGCTGAGAGAGCAGGTGTAGCTGTAGACATTGTTGTCATCGTGCTCTGCACTGATGATGGTAGACGTTCGATCCAGGTTGGTGTAGATACTGGTAATGATGCCATCGAGTTCTCAAGAATAGCTATATACTGGTCTATTATGTTATACAAGTCTAACTATCCGAGCCGTTCATCACCGCAGCCAGAGACGAACTGAAGTTCATATCACCTGGGTCTCTCTTATGTATTCTCATCAGCTGGTACCACACATGAGTCAAAACAATAACCATGTTCATTATACTCGCAATTAACTTTCTCGGAGCATTTTTTATAATGAAGATGTAAGCTATCAAGACGTGAAATTAGTTTACCGCACTTAATGCACTGAAATTTTATTCTTTTAACATTATTAGAACAACTGCTTCTTTCATGTCTGCGAGCATTTGAGGTGATAGTAAATGATGCGTCACAGTATTTGCACTGACGCAATGTACGCTCTTCATTAGTAGAAGTATCCATCGCTGAAGATGAAACTTCGGATGATGGTGGTATCACATCTGTTGAAATCTCCTCCAATGTTGACGTCGTCGTCGTTGCCAACGGGATCTGCACCTTCTCCGTCGTAGCTGTCGTAAAGGTTCCCGTAGACGATGGTACAACCTCCGAGTTCGACGTTAAAGTCGGTAAAGATGCCATCGAGTTCGCAAGAACAGGTAAATACTCGATTTATGCACCAGATTAAACAAACTAGGTGATCCTTACACCGCCGACGTTAGTAACAAACTGAGCATCCTGATGTCTAGGACTCGCTTATATACATGCACCATATGGAATAATACACTAGTCAAATAAAGAAACATCTACAATAATACTAGAGTCAAAACAACATTAAAAATAGAAGGAACATCAACGAAAAGGCAGCACATTTGGAAGCACCGTCAACGAAAAGGCAGCACATTTGGAAGCACCGACAACGAAAAGGCAGCACATTTGGAAGCACCGACAACGAAAAGGCAGCACATTTGGAAGCACCGACAACGAAAAGGCAGCACATTTGGAAGCACCGACAACGAAAAGCCAGCACATTTGGAAGCACCGACAACGAATAGGCAGCACATTTGGAAGCACCGACAACGAAAAGGCAGCACATTTGGAAGCACCGTCAACGAAAAGGCAGCACATTTGGAAGCACCGACAACGAAAAGGCAGCACATTTGGAAGCACCGGCAACGAAAAGGCAGCACATTTTGGATGCACCATCATAAAGGCAGCACATTTTGGAAGCACCATCGAATAAGGAAGCACATTTGGAAGCTCCATCAACAAAAAAAAAAGGCAAAAAGGAAGCACAAGTTACGAGATCTAATCTTAGTTAGAAATCAGAATACAAGAAAGAAAAACATTAAATTCTTATAATTTAAATTATTTATTTTATTTCTTTACATTATACAAATGCAAGTAAAACAAGCCATTATTGTATGTAGCCAGCTTTCCTCAGTTTCTTGAGTACGAAGGATATTTCTTTGATGCACGAATAGTTTCCTGCACAAAGCGAACCATGTAGAAGTCTTAGCCAGTCAACTAATATGTTTAGATCTTTCCATGATGTGTAATCATTCTCTTCTACCACCATCTTCCTTGCACGTTTTTAATAAATATTATGATCTCTGGTGTCTTCCGTTTTACCACCAACCTCAGGGTAACTTTCATTTTTGAGACGGTGATCATCACAAGCTTGATCAGATTTATTTAATATATCACGTCGTTTACATCGTTGCGGTCTCAGGACACCGCCACATTCTTCGATCTTGTAAGCTTTAGGTGCTTCATCATAGTCTATGTCTTTGTCAACAGCCTAAGAGTCACTGTAACAATCACCGTAGAAGGAATCGTCTTCACCCAATTTACCGAAATAATTCGATGTTGATGATGTTGAAGTGTCTTCATCGTCTTCATGCTTCCTTTTTAGGAGTCCATCATTTTTACAAAGTAGGAAAGATCTACTTGAATTCGGCTGGAATATATTCTTACTTTTCACGTTAAGGATTCTTCCATTGTCTTCATTCTTCCGTAAATCATCAACCTTATTCAATTTAAGTTCTTTGTCGAGATCGGAAGAGCCAAGAAAATTATTGTCGTAATGCAGATCACTCTTCCTTAGTCTAGTAGATTCATCGTTGTCCTCTAGCTTGTACGCAGGCTTGGCGTTACAAGTTCTGCCATGTCTTTTTAGGCTCTCTCACCGCGTAAACAACTTGCTACATCGAACACAACTTATCATATTGCGCAGTGGATTTTTAACACAGTCATTCTTCTCGTGTTGTCTTTTATTCTTTCTCAAGATAAACTCTTTGCTGCAAAACTTACACCTATGTTCTTTCGATACAGCGCCAGATCCCCAATCGGTATTTCATATTAGTTACTGAGACTAATGCCAGATACCAATTGAGTGTTTTAAATTAGATCCATTACTTAAATATAATTTTTTTCATATTTCATCAGCGAGTATTAATATATCTCATGCAAAAGTACTTTATGCATGTAGTTATTCTTTTCAACAACAGATGTCGCCACATGTTGCTTGCAGGTAAATAATATTTAGTTCTTTTATGCGGGATGCAGGATGCTCACTAACGATCGCAAAAGAAGGATGGCTTAGCTAGACTCCAAGGAGAAGGAAGTCCGTCCTTCCTGTTAGTGCTTCTTAGATTTCTCAGAGATTTTTATTATTTGACTGAGAAATGATATTTTTTTTAATTTCCACCTGATAAAAATATTACAAGTGTTAATTAAGTAGCAGAAATTCATTAATTAAATATAACCTTAAATAAATTAATAGGACTCATTAAATAAAAAAAATCCTTTATGAAGAGATCAATTGCTCATCTGTAACCAGAAGCACTTGCATAAAACCATCAAAATATTGTCAAGTATAATCAGGAGCACACGGAGAAAACCAGTAGCGGCCGGTGATGTTAAATTATGGGTGTTCACACACTCATACATACACACATGCTAACACATATGCACTCATAAAGAAAGAAAAAGACCTCCTACCTTACTGCGTACTAGAAGCCTGTTTTGGTGTCAGATTATCTGTGTTGGTGCGGCACCTAGCAGTTACTGCTTATCTTGGAGTCGCGAAAGATATATTTCGTTTATTACACAAACTCATGTCTGTAATTGTAGCCCGAATTAACACAACGAAGCTTATTGAGCAGACTAGTTGTTTTTTAAGAGATTTTAAATTGTAATTCAAAATGGTAGATCGCTGATCAAGCCTCACATAAATAATAATAAATTATGTTTGATGTTCTTTTTTTTCAAATTTGTGGCTGGGCTTAAGCTTATCAAAGTGTTGTGCCTGAAAGCAATGGGAAACTAAAAAATATGATTTTACAAACTTTAATGCTACAAAGGTATTGCACCATTATTTATTTGTAAAAAAAATCCATTCTTCTGGTTTTCAGCTGAGCGAACTTGTTGATGACTCTATGATTAAAATCATGCATGCTATTTATTAGTCTGTTTTCTATTGACAACAATGCTAAAGCAGTAAGTCTTTCTTCTGACATAGTGTTCCTAAATTTTTAATTGTTAACTTTTCCTTGTAGTAAGTTTTCTGTTCGCTAAAATTGTTTGTACGGAATTCATTATGGTGATTTTTAAAAATTGTACATGTTTGCTATGCGCGCTAAATAACGTAGTCACATTTTCACAGTTAAAGTCTTACAACAAAGGGAAACTTTATAACATAGGTACCTCAGAAAAATTTTGTCCTGCGTAAGGCACAGAGAAATATTTTACAAAAGCACAGTCACTCTAATTATTTAAAGATATTTAAGCTCGCATTGAACCACACGCAATATTTGTTTCTACTGGACGTAAAAAACTGAAAACGAAAAGTTTGTTTGGTTAGGGGATAGTATTGGATTGGACAATCCTGGCATCTACCGGGCTGATTCATAAGTTATGACTTACTTCTCTGATCAGTGCTGCTGTGCGTGCTAAAATTTGGAACTACATCAATGAAACACCAGGACAATCACGAGCACACCAGAGCCGTGCACTCGTCCAGTGTTATATGTCCCGTAGGAGGTGACGTAATTCCTTCGTGCGCATGCGCAAAAGGACCGAGGCAGGCATGCAGGCAACGCGTTTTTGCACAGATCCATTGTGAACGCTACAGCGTTGCCGTATCGCCGCAATCGAAAAAATAAAAACAGACGTCCGTGACAGATGCAAACAAAGCGACGAGTGTTACTCTGGTAGCTGCCACTGGTAAAAGTAGATAAAAAGGAACTTTTAACTCTACAAAATAAATAAATTTTCTGTAGAAAACTGGGAGTGCACGTGCACTTGTGCTCTTTAATACCGGCCGCTATTGGAGAAAACCATCAAAATATTGACAAGAATATTCAGGAGCACACGGAGAAAACCACCATAATATTGCCAAGAATAATCAGGAGCACACGGAGAAAACCACCATAATATTGACAAGAATAATCGGAAGCACACGGAGAAATGCGCCACAAGTTTTTTTTGTTATCATAAAATTACAGAAAAAAATATGTTTGGAAAGATCCAAACATATTGGTTGACCGGCTAAGACTTCTACATGGTTCGCTTTGTGCAAGAAACTATTCGTGCATCAAAGAAATATCCTGAATACTCAAGAAACTGAGGAAAGCTGGCTACATACAATAATGGCTTGTTTTACTTGCATTTGTATAATGTAAAGAAATAAAATAAATAATTTAAATTATAAGAATTTAATGTTTTTCTTTCTTGTATTCTGATTTCTAACTAAGATTAGATCTCGTAACTTGTGCTTCCTTTTTGCCTTTTTTTTTTGTTGATGGAGCTTCCAAATGTGCTTCCTTATTCGATGGTGCTTCCAAAATGTGCTGCCTTTATGATGGTGCATCCAAAATGTGCTGCCTTTTCGTTGACGGTGCTTCCAAATGTGCTGCCTTTTCGTTGACGGTGCTTCCAAATGTGCTGCCTTTTCGTTGTCGGTGCTTCCAAATGTGCTGCCTATTCGTTGTCGGTGCTTCCAAATGTGCTGGCTTTTCGTTGTCGGTGCTTCCAAATGTGCTGCCTTTTCGTTGTCGGTGCTTCCAAATGTGCTGCCTTTTCGTTGTCGGTGCTTCCAAATGTGCTGCCTTTTCGTTGACGGTGCTTCCAAATGTGCTGCCTTTTCGTTGATGTTCCTTCTATTTTTAATGTTGTTTTGACTCTAGTATTATTGTAGATGTTTCTTGATTTGACTAGTGTATTATTCCATATGGTGCATGTATATAAGCGAGTCCTAGACAGCAGGACGCTCAGTTTGTTACTCACGTCGGCGGTGTAAGGATCACCTAGTTTGTTTAATCTGGTGCATAAATCGAGTATTTACCTGTTCTTGCGAACTCGATGGCATCTTTACCGACTTTAACGTCGAACTCGGAGGTTGTACAATCGTCTAGGGGAACCTTTACGACAGCTACGACGGAGAAGGTGCAGATCCCGTTGGCAACGACGACGATGTCAACATTGGAGGAGATTTCAACAGATGTGATACCACCATCATCCGAAGTTTCATCTTCAGCGATGGATACTTCTACTAATGAAGAGCGTACATTGCGTCAGTGCAAATACTGTGACGCATCATTTACTATCACCTCAAATGCTCGCAGACATGAAAGAAGCAGTTGTTCTAATAATGTTAAAAGAATAAAATTTCAGTGCATTGAGTGCGGTAAACTAATTTCACGTCTTGATAGCTTACATCTTCATTATAAAAAATGCTCCGAGAAAGTTAATTGCGAGTATAATGAACATGGTTATTGTTTTGACTCATGTGTGGTACCAGCTGATGAGAATACATAAGAGAGACCCAGGTGATATGAACTTCAGTTCGTCTCTGGCTGCGGTGATGAACGGCTCGGATAGTTAGACTTGTATAACATAATAGACCAGTATATAGCTATTCTTGAGAACTCGATGGCATCATTACCAGTATCTACACCAACCTGGATCGAACGTCTACCATCATCAGTGCATAGCACGATGACAACGATGTCTACAGCTACACCTGCTCTCTCAGCACAGCAGGAGATTTCGACGTGTGCAAAATCTTCTTCAGAGCAGACCTCAACGGCTTCAGAAGTAAACATGTCTGCAGTGTTACAATGGTTGTCAACAATTCCAGTGCCATTGATAAAGGAAGGAGCATCCAGCGGTGTTCCATCACCCGACTGCACGTACTGTGAGAAGATCAAAAACTTGGAATTACGGGATCATGTAATACACTATTTTAGTAATAACTCTGAACGCATTAAATATCAGTGCAACAGGTGTTTAAGCAAGTTTGTACAATATGGAAGATTAAAACGGCACCTCAGGAATTGTGATAGACTGGCTGTACATTCATCGGAATCAAGCTGTATATTTTGTAACAAAACATTGGCAAATATTCAAAGTGCACAACGACACGAAATATATCACTGTCCTTTTAATGAAGTCGATAATTCGTCTTTGTGTGAAAATTTTGGTGTACCAATATGTCGACCTGATAAACTGAATAGACATTTACGAACATGTAAAAGACTTACTTCATCCATTAAGAAGACTGTTTTAATCAAGGAATCCACACAACTTTAGTACTTTGTGTATTTTTTTGTACTTGTAGTAGTGTAGTACTTATGTAATAAAAGTTTTTTTTAAAATAACATGCGGTGTTTTTTATTTTCTCAAACCTGCCACTTTAGTGGTACTTTTTTAAAATATTAAAGTTGTTTTGTATCGGCCAGGGATCAAACCAAGCACCTTATTCGATCTAATCAATCAGTGTATAAATTACAAATTTATTTAATGAATTTTGAACTTTTTCCCGAATCTCTAGCATTAAAATTACGCATTTCCAATATGGTGGTGTTGATGTCTGATAGGATGATGGTAGTAGAGGATTTAAAGTCTCTTTACGAATTTTGAACATGGTTTATTGAAATAATTATTTTTTTTACATAAAATTAAACATTATTGCATCGATCGGGTATCGAACCGAGGACAGGAGCGGATCGAATCAATATGTAAATTAATGAGTGATTTATTTAATTAATTTTGGAACTTTTCCCGAATTTCTAGCTAAATAATTACGGTTTTTCAAGATGGTGGCCAAATGACAAGATGGCGAGTGTCACAGTAATAATAAATGATTACTGCACTCTAGCGGGTAAGAATTAAACTAACATGACGTCAGCGCACTCTAGCAGACGATACAATGATGATGGCTTCCAGCAACGAAGACAAGATGGTAGACATGACGTCATACTAGGTGACGATATATATGAATGGCAAAAAGTGGTGGGGGCCAGTCTGCCTGCAGCCACTGTGAGGAAGGAGCCTGTTACCATTTTTAATTTTTTTGCCCTCGTCGGGTTCGAACCGAGGACTCCGAGCTCCATGTCGTAAAAGTTTGTTTTGGAAATATTTTTATTAAATTTTTTATATTTGAATTTTTTATAATTTTTAAATTTTTTTCCATTAAAATCGGATAATAAATAAAGATTTTAAAGATGGCGACCGTAACGAAAATTGCAATGGTGACGTCATAATTCAAAATGGCGGAAAACATATCGCCGGAATGTTCGAGAAAACAAAATGATGTCATCCAAAATGGCGGTCCAAGTTGGCCGCCGTGATATACTTGTCCCGTTACGATGTGTCCCATTTACGCTGTGTCCCGTTACGCTTATCCAAGATGGCCGCCGTGACGTCACAATCCAATATGGCGGACTTACAATCACAATCCACACCCTGAACCCTGCGCTCGGAAATACTTTCCTATACTACTCTTAATCTTATTCAGCTGATTAAACATTAATATTATATCATATTATTACATTGAAATGTTACTAAAAAACTAAAAACAAATCTCCAGTGCCAAATTTGAACCACGTACCTTGAGATTAACAAGCGCGTGCTATACCGCTGGCTGTGCTATTAGCTAATTAGTAAATTAGAAACAGATTATTTATTATAATCAGTGTAATACCAATTGTCTTATGTATTTTAAAACTTCAGATTACTTTTAACTATGACTATTTTAGGTTCACTATCATAAATTTTCATTTGGTAACAACACGTTTGGTATGTAACCTAATGTTTACGATAGTGAATATGTACGGGTTTATGTTTATACACGTGAACCGTCATCTTTGTATCACATTTCCTTTAATCGACTTATGTTCCATTTTCACGAAATTACTCCTACCAAATAGCGTATACCGAGAGCTAAGTTGTTTATAATTCAAAAAATTAAAAGTATTTATTTACTGTGCATTTTGTTTCTCTTGACATGCTTGTAAAATGAAAATGATAAGTATATATTTAAGTTTTATAAAAAAAAAGCAACTGTTTTAATTTGCATGTACGTGCTAATGAAATTGGTTTGTAAACGAGTCAAGATGCAAGAATCACAAGTGAAAAATACTTTAAGTAAATAAACAGGATGTAAAAAAACCGAGCACTACTTATCATTGGCTGGTTTAGCGAACAATGTTTACTGTGATAGACTGCGCTGTGCTACATCTCAGTGACCGAATATCGGCAACACGTGGTCATTGACAGCGCGGAGAAATGTGCGCGCCAGGTGGTGGGAGCAAGGGTGTAATGAATACGTGTAACAGGTGAGGGCGATAACCAAACAATAAAACATTTGGCGTTCACAAATTCAAGGTAGACAATCAAAAGTGCCTTTTTCGTTACTCGCAACGTTGGTTACTCGCAATGCTTTCTTGAAAAAAAAATAGCCAGTCATGGGGACTGACAACAGAAGTGAAAACTTAAAACTTTGTTTTTAAATGTGTAATATGACATCATTTCTACGTCAAATTTACGTAAGAAAATGACGTTGGTATTATATCAGTACGATGTCAGCATATCATTTATCCTTACATCATTTTTTAGTCACAACAGATGTCAGTGGTATGTAAAAATTACGAAAAATTTCATTACCAGTGATGTCAGACCTAGGTCATGTATTCACCTGGTCAAATTAACTTCACTTACTGCTACTACAGCATGTCTGTGATTTGAACTCACAAGATTTTATCCATCCAAAAAAGAGTCTATCTAACACGCACATGATACAGTCGAGTATATACAATGCATTAGTGTATATATGCGTATACATGTACACATGCCGCTGCGATTCGCCAGTCTGGCATAACACGTCACTAGCATGTCGGTGACGCGAACCCATAAAGTTTCTCTTCTACCAAAAATCGCTCAACGCGGCTAAAGAAGTTTTCACTTCAAAAACCTCGTAACTCTATTGTGGCCAGGGGCGCAACAACAAGGGGGGGGAAAGGGTATTTTTCCCCTCCCCCCCTCTGAAACCTTGAAGTGGAGGCAAACGGGGGCAAAGAAAGTGCTGTGTATTAAATTTTTAGATAGTAAAACTGCTTAAATAGCACCATTTTCCACCTTGAAATACAAATTTTCCCGGGGGAAGACCCCCGGACCCCCCGCTTCAATAAGGGGGATCGATGATTCTTTATAATAAGGTATATTGCCCCCCCCCTTTTGGAAATTTAGTTGTTGCGCCTCTGATTGGAGCGTATTTAAAAACTGCTGAGAACGTCGGTTGGAAACAGGCTCTAAGATTCTGTTGTTGTGTTCTCATGGGAGCGCCATCTCGCAATCAGCATGCCGGAGCGCGGCCGAGCGGTTCGTGGGCATGCCTCAAGGATGTCGAGGCGGAGGCCTATCAGCGCCGCGACAACACGTGCGCGCTCTGAGACACGGCCTTCGCCCACGAGGGGCGCCACTTGCCGCTGTGGGCCGAGCCGTGGGCGCCCCTAGCGGTGGGCGCGCGAAGCTCAGCGGTGCCGGCACCGGGCCAGACGCTGCGCGCAACACGTCTCTTGCTCTTCAAGCACATCTCACGGGATTCATCGTGACCTGGGACGTAACAACTAAATTTTCAAAGGGGGGGGGGGGGGGGGGGCAATATACCTTTTTATAAAGAATCATCGATCCCCCTATTGAAGCGGGGGGTCCGGGGGTCTTCCCCCGGGAAAATTTGTATTTCAAGGTGGAAAATGGTGCTATTTAAGCAGTTTTATTATCTAAAAATTACACAACACTTTTTTGCCCCCGTTTGCCCCCACTTCAAGGTTTCAGAAGGGGGGGGGGGGGGCAAAACACCCTTGCGCCCCCCCCCCTTGTTGTTGCGCCCCTGATAGTGACACTATACAAACAGTCAGTAATTGAATTTAAAAATAAAAAAGAAGGTAACTGACGTTAAGGGGCCCGCCTACCCGGGCACACATACGGTGCGCAGAACTTCAGGAAAAACAACGCGATTTCAAAACTACTAAAGATATCCTAGTGGGGTCTGTTTATGAAAAGCATTTAAGTGTGCGCTGAGGGGCCGAAAAGTACTTTTGTTTTCGGATTAAGTTTTTAAACTGTATTTTCAGAAGAGTTAAAATGGCTAAAACGCATGTTTTCAGAGTAATTTATAGGCGTAAAACAACCGGTAAAGGTTCTTGAAAGCACTTAAGGGACTCGCATTACACCTTTATCTTCATTTCTTCGCCACGTAATGTCACGGTCACCGCTCAGATATCACAGTTATTCTGTGACGACGAGAAGACTGCGCGTCAGTTCCAGAGCCTCGCGCTTAGGGGCTAAACCGCGCTAGAAATACCAGCGAGCGTCGCGCTCATCATGCCGCCTCGCTAACACGCATACACCCCTGACGAGCCTTGAATGTGGGCCTTGCAGCAGCAGTTGCGTTCAGTGCGCAGCGCCGTGTGGAGCCGGTGGTGCGCCGCGCTCCACCGAGGAGGTTGCGCCCAGCGACTTGGGACCTGCTTCCAGGAGCCACCGAGGCCCCTCCAAGCCTCTGGTCACCAAACCGTACCTGTGAACATTGGTAGCTTGAACATATTATTTCTAATCAATGTGATCACCAATGCAACGTTTGCAAATACTGGTTGAGAAAAATACTACTAGGAACAAACATTTATTCTGGGAAAAGGAGGGGGGCGAAATGCTACTCTCGCCCCCCCCCCCCCCATGCATAACAGCACGGGGGCGACTCGCCCCTGCTGCCCCCCCCCCCTCCCCTGTTCCGACGTCACTGTTCTTGAGGGAAGTTTCCAGAGTTTGTCAACTGTTCGTTAGTGTTTCGGCCAAGGTATTTACTTTTGGCTATGCAGTAATGATTTCACATAATGTTTTGTGTTGAACTAGCTGTAGCTATCGTCGTGACAAATTAAGTTTCATTTTCATAACGAATTGTCCTCATTATTTTAGTTACCAATCGCAGTATAGACGTTCGATTACCGCTTAAATTAGGCATAACTTCTACTTTAAGTAAATTTTCATTTTAAAAATTAGTTCTAAACAAAATTATAAATACATATATCATTTCTCGAGTGTGTAAAAAATATAATAATTTAAAAATAAATGTACTAGGTATTACTAAAACAAAAGGAAGTATATCAGAATTAAATCTAACTACTTTGGAAATCAAGCCTTCTTTAGATGACTTACGTTAATGACGAGTAGCTTCCATAATTTGGATATCGGATGCCACCAAAAATTGGCATTTGAATAGCTGCAGAGTGCTCGAGATATAACGTTACATAGCATTGCAGACAAACAGTAATTCCAGTGATTTCCAAAACAGAATGCTCACTTGAAATAATAAACCCTCGTTACCAGCAAACTGAATTTAATTTTTTTTAAAAAACTAATAATTTATTTTGGTTATTTCAGTTTCGTTTGCGAGCAACGTTTTAGAAACAATTTTTTTTTAGATTGCAGTTTTTTTTTTTTTTTTAATTTTAAAAGTAATTTATGTGATAATACCGGAGCCTGACAGAAAAGTACATAAGTCAGAAACATTAGGAAAGTTTAAAACCTTTTTGAACTTTTAGGTATTTTATTTGTATTTATTTTATTTAAGCATATAGTTATGTTATATTATTATTTTTATATATTTTGTATGGCTACTTAATTATGTTATTGTGCATGTGTGCTTATAACTTTATTTTAGTTGTCTGGAACTTAACCTTATGAGTGACTTGTATTCACGCTGGACTAGTGCGAAGGTAAAAGAGGGGTGTGACGTCAGAAGATGGTCAGTTGTTGAGCGAGGAGTGTTTCGCTGGGGATCCTTACATAACTTAGTAAGTCACAACTTAGAACAGTCATAACTTAGAATTCTTGAATAAAACCACATAACTTAGAACAGTCATAACTTAGAATTCTTGAATAAAAACACACAACTTAGAACTATCATAACGTAGTCACGCACAATTTGTAACTTAGAAACTTCTAACTTGTGTGTTCCTAAGTTACGACAGCACCCTGTCGCCAGCCGCGGGTGGTATGGTACATCGAGCGGGGTTCACGCCTGTGACTGGTGTTTCCAGCTGAAAAGGACGTGGTGACGGTTAACCTTGGTGATCGTTGAATTCGGTTCTCGGCATTGCCAAGGAGGTCGGCGGATGACGACGTGCGCCTTCAGGCGAGCGCGAGCTCTATGCAGAGGCAGGAGGTGACCGGCTATCCGTCCCTCTGCCGGCCCGCTCTGCGCTCTTGAAGTGGGGAGAGGGATACTAGTTAGTTTCGGGCTGTCCCCCCTCTAAACGGAGGGGGGCTTAAGCAATGGGACACATTAGTCTGCTGGCTCCCGGGATAACGGCCGTCTTCCATTCTGAGTGGACTCCCCTCTTGTGACCCACCCAGGATGGACCTCCGAACGAGATTTCCATAGCCCGGATACACTTTTACAAAATTTTATCTCTATTTTTATCTTTTCTCAACCCTTGATTAATCTATGGCAGTTAAAAAAATATATTTAACCTAATAAAACTCTTTTAAATTTGTAGTTTTATTTTAGCATCGCTGGAGGTAATTCCGGTGGGTGGTGGCTGGTGCCCTTGGGGGAGGGGGGAGCTGGGGGAAGGGTGGGGGCGGCCTCTCGAAAAGGAGAACGCACAGGGGGGCCGCCCTTGCACCCCAACCGAGTGGAACCTTAGGGATTGGGGCATTGGACTCTGCACGCCGCGAGACAACTAACAGTATCATTTTCTTATAGCAACAACGACACCCCGGAGGGAATATGCTATGACGGGTCACAGGATTTTCTTTCTTTCTTTCTACGCCTAGGCACGCTCCGTGCCGAGGGAGTGTACGTATTCTGGTGCACATAACGAGGCACCCGCAGCCCTTAGATCTTTTCAAGTAAGAGTAGCACCGTCCCTCTTACACAGGCCCCTTCTGAAGATTTAAAAAAAAAACTGAAATCGGCGGTGTAATCTTTTAAATATAAGAGAATTTAATACTTAACTGCCTCAAGAAAATATCTAGGCTAATGGCGACGTCAAATGAAGAAGCCTAGTGTACGTTAGTAGCAATTTGGAAGCTATTTTATTAAAGTCCTGTAAACTTTTATGAAAGACATTCAGCTATTTCAGTACGAGTGAGCGACTTAATTTTGCGGCGACGGTAAATGCACACACGCTTAAAGTGATACTTAACATTTACATGTAAAAATAATTTTCAAGCAACATGTTAATAATCACATTTATTTCTTGGAGCAATAATAATGTATTTTAATTTATTTTAATTGGCTTTCTAATGTTTTAAGGATTTTGCTAATCTTTTAAATAAACATTTATATTATTATAGTATGTGATATTTTAGCTTAGTTTTTAAGTATGTTAGTAAAAATTATCGTGTAAGTGATAGCCAATTCATGCGCCTGTGACCTTTGGTATATAAGAAATGTTTCTACTGTTTGTGTTGGTATTAAAGCTTAAGGAAAGTTAACTAATTTTTTTATTGCTACTAAGTAGGTACCTGTCGATAATTCTATAATTTATTTGTTCTGCTAAAGTTTAAAAGTTATTTATAATTTGAGCATATCCCTATTGATGCGAGAGCATCTGTTGTGGATTTAATAGTTCGTTTTAAGTTTCACTTATGGTAGCGCCACGAGGATTTGACGTTGCTCCCAGCGAGCGGGTGTGGAAATTGTGTTCACTGACACGGAGTTCGTGTATGACCACACTAACCATGAAGTATTTTTTTTTTGAATATTCTAAAATCTCATTAAAAAAAACTCCGGTTACATATTTACTGAACAATTTATCACACGAATGAAATTTTTAAAGATTTTCTAGTTTCAAATCAGATCTTAAACTACATAATTATCATAATAAACTGTGAAACTAACAGATTGTTCTCAAATAAACTTTGAATACACTAAGCCAGATAAATTTGTACAAATAAACCCGGCTTTGCTAAAGGGCCTGAAAACCACCTACCATTGGTGCATTGCGGAAAGTCATTGGAACAAAAGGTAAGTACTCACCAATTATGTGTTAACACCTAACCTTGTTAACAAGCAAATTGATGTGTTCTTATGTTGTTCATGTTGCAAATAAACTTATGATACAAAACATAGATACAAAATTAAACGTATCTCTAAAATAATACAAAGCATCATAAATATAATGATACATAAAATATTCGGTTTTCAAGTACGTAACCTAAGTTCTGGACGCCAATCCCACATGTACTTTCTATGCACATCAGTAGAATTCGCTGACTAAATCGTAAATGTTACTTGCCACCATTACGCGCAGATAGCATCACGAAAGAACCAGAAATTTTTAACCATTATAAATGGCTTCGATAAAAGCGAAAAATACTTGAAAACATCCTAAACCCGAGATTTGGAGCTTATTTTCAAACAAGGAATGTTATTAAAATACTTTCCATTTTGTTAAAATTCACTAAACAAGTAATACTATACAATTTAATCACATTTTAGAAGTTATACTTCTATATAATTACTATCATTATTAAACTGAAACATTTTAAAACACATATTATAACACTAAGTATGTTTGTATTGTTTTTGCTAAAACGACTGAAATCAGTCTGTAAATACTTCCTACAAGCGCTACAACAAACATTAACATTATTGAGCTGATTAAACATAATTATATTAAAATGTCGATAAAAAATTAAAAAAAAAAACTTTTCCAGTGACAAGATTTGAAATACGTCCGCATGTGGTCATCAAGTACGCGTTCTACCTCTGTGCTACTAATCCTTTTAAGAGATTTAGAGGAGAATGTATGTTATATATATTGAAATATCTGTTTTCTTACGTATTTTAAAACATGAAATAATGTTTACAAAGACTATTTTAGTTAATCAAATGTATTTCAGGGTTGTTTCACTATCATAAAGTTACATTTGACACACCAATACGTTTGGTGTGCCCCCTTATATTTACGAACGAATCTATGTACGGGTTTATATTCCTACACATAGGTCCGCCATCTTGTTTACACTTTTCCGTTCATCGACTTTCGTTCAACTTTCATGAAAAAAAACTCCTACTAAATTCCATATACCGAGAGCTGTTGCACATAAAAGTTTATAAGGAGCACTTATGGATTGAATTAGGTGCATGTTAATTTTTAATCTTTATTCTTACTCGGAAAATGCAGCCATTAAGAAAATCAGATACTCGCTGGTAGTATTCAATTCCAATGAGCTAGTATCCTAATTCTGGTTCATAACTTGATTAAAAAAACTATTGATAGTAGAAATGATGTGGATGAAGTGGGAATGGAGTTAAGGCAGACACTAAACCGTGCGTGAGTTTGAGCTTTATTTGTACTGGTATTTCTGAATAGCTAATACTCGGCATGCGTTGCAATGCCTAAATCATTTTTTTGTGATTTTTTTTAATAGGTAGCCTGCACATATTCAAAACAACTATATATCCCTCTTTAATACTCTATCTATCTATATATGTATATCTCTATATATCTAAATCTTTATCTACCTCTATATCTCTCTATCACTCTCCTTTATATAAATATATCTATTTATTTCTCTATATCTCTATATTATGTGTCACTCTATAGCAATGAACATATTAGATCTCTATGTTTACCTATCTATATGTTTATCTATCCTTTTACCTGTCACAGGAGTGGCATATGTATATAAATTCGAATGCAACGTTGTGTCAAAATTCCAAAGCAATCTGTGAAGACTTTAGGAGATTTAAGACTTTAAGCGAACAAACATTTACTGTTTTATTTATGTAGACGGGTGTTTGACTGTGAAAAGCAAGAACGTTTCTACACTTCTATGCTATAAATTCCTCGTTTTTTAAAAAATAGATTAACCATTTTTTGGCGTAAGATGTATAAAACTGGTGATAACTGTGCCACCAATTAGTATTTTGGCACAATTCTAAATTTGGATTTTTGAAAAATGTCAACCAGTCATTTTTCTTGCTTCAAGAACTTAAACTTTTTCCGCCTCCTGTACACTCCCGTTTAATTTTTCCCAGCATAAATATAATTTTGCCTACCATATAATGACCAAGCAAGTGCTATCGTCTTATCCCTGCTTGGCGCACGGCCGTCATCTGTAATTCTCCCTTAAGCCGTGACAAGAACTGCTATGCCCTGCAAGCTATCAGAGAAGGCTGTTTCTAAGACCTCGCCTGACGTGAGCACTCCATGGCATGATCTCGAGCAGGCGCGAATTTAGAAATCATAAAAGGAGGGGGCACAGTTTCACGTTGATGAAGGGGGGGGGGGGGAGTGTTATTCACTGTTCCCACCTTTAAAGCGGGTGGTCCGGGGGTCCTCCCCCGGGAAAATTTGGTTTTTAAGATGCAAATTTGTGCTGTTTAAGCTATTTTAGAATCTAAATAATAAATATATAGTTGACAGACATTTAAATATTTTTAAAGCTAAATAAAATTAAATTTACAATAACTTAAATCAAAATGGTACTAAATGTATCCAAACAATACAATTCAGCATTTGACAGCTTACGAAAACTGGCTTGGTTTATGAAAGTAATGAGAAACTATGCCAAATCACAGAAACAAGTTTTAATAAGAAAATTAAATAGCTAAAATAGTACAAGTTGATCATCACATATCATAGTTTAGCAAATTATATACAAAATAATACTACGCTACTTTATTTTGTATTATAATATCTTATTTACACATATTTTACAAGGTTAAAAATGGTCATTAGAAATATCTGACAAGATACTTTGTGGTAATATGAGTTAACATAATTATTTACTATAGTCATGATTTTTGCTGCAAATTCAAATTTGTTTTTCAAGATAATACAAAGTGAAGCAAAAAAAAAGTCATTTGCATTCTCCTTGAACACTTCCTCGCGAACATTTCCACGACTTGCATGTGATCCACAGTAATGTCTCTGTGAATGTGAAGTGCAGCTAAACCACTGAGTCTTTCCTGCCCCATAGTAGATCGCAGGTACGATTTTATTCTTCTGAGAGTCGAGAAAGATCTTTCCCCTGTACACGTTGTATCAGGCACTGTGAGGTATAACATTAGGAGAGTCTTCATATTGGGGTACAACTGTGTTGAGGATGCCATGATGGTTTCAACAGCTGACTTTGGTTTTTGTTCATTATTGCACCACAACAAATGCCATGTACTGAGCTCACCTTCAAGTTCTGAAAGACTTCCAGGCAAGTCTGAAGCATAAATTTTGGCATTTTAATAACTTTTTCGTAATTGAATATGCTTGAAAATCCTGGTTTTATACCTTTAAAATGTGTAACAACGTTTTTATCATTTCCAAACCTATCCTTGAATTCCTGAATGAGGCAGTCAATAAATGGATAGTAAAATCCAATTCTGTAGTATGCTTCTACATCTGTTTCAAGAATATTACATCAATGGGTGCTTCTTGAAGTTATTCTTGGAATTTTTACATCTATACAGTTGTTCAAAGAAAATTGCACACATTCCTTAAGTATCCTGCTGAAGTGTTCTTCATTTCTGGACTCTTCGATCCGTAACAATGTAGCTTTTGTCATGTCGTCTGCTTGGCCAATATCTAACTTTTGACTTTGAAGTTGTCTTGACAAGGGTAAAGTGCATTTCATCACACTGACAATGACATGCAAAGAAAGAATAAATTGAAATTTTATTATTGAATGGTATAGTCCGCTGGCCTTAACAAGAGCTTCACCAGTGATTAGTGTCATTGATTCCTCTAAAAATGAAATAACTGCTGTTAGCAGATCCTGAAACCTTAAAAAGGCCTCATGACGTTCAATCCAACGAGTTTTGCTTAGTGACAAGAGTGTTTCTCCTCCTGTTAAATCTGTACAGTGATCTTGTATATTTTTTTCCAGCAACTCTAATCGTTTCGGTGAGTCCCTCACAAAGTTAGTGGTTTCTTCCACAACACCAATCATGTTTCTCACTGCTTGCACTTGATACCCACATGCTTTTACAAGAGCCAAGTTTAAACAATGACTGTAACAGTGTACATATATAGCGAGTGGTTGTAGCTCACTAACATTGCTCTGAGCTCCCTTGAATGCCCCTGACATGTTACTGCCTCCATCATACCCTTAACCTCTTAGATTATCCAAACTAAGGCCCAGCTCTTCTAAAACACTGACAATGGTGTTAGATAATGACTTTCCAGTAAAATCAATGACTTTCACAAATTTAATGAAATCCTCCCTCACTGCATGTGGATGCGACTCCAAGTCAACATACCGAATACTGATGGACATCTGCTCAGAATGACTCGAATCTGTGATCTCATCTGTCAGAACTGAGAAAAATCTAGCCTTCTGAATTTTTGCAATGATTTTTTTCAACAACAATATTTCCACAACATTCAATCAAGTCATTCTGAGATGTCATACTTATGAAAGTTGCAATTTTTTGGTGCATTTTGAATGTGTTCCTTCAGAATGGTATCACCTGCATCGATTCGGAAACGCAACAACGATCTGAAGTTACAGTCATTTACTTCTGAATCAGTTGTTTCATCTAACAGCCCACCAGACTCATTTCGGTAACCCCTAAGTGCTATATTTTCTCCCCCACAAAAAAATAATGGTTTTGACAATAGGTATAAACTTTTGCCTGTTCGATTCAATCAGTTGTTTAGCTCTTGTATCTAACTGAATGTCAACACTAGATATTTTACCTTCAAAAAAATTACAAAAATCTTCAGATTTTTGAATGGCAAGAATGTGGTATTTGCAACGTGAATGTTTTTTGAAGTCAGATATTGCATCTTTGTATTTGATTAATGGCATGATGCAAAATATTCCTAACTGTTGATCACCTTTCCCACCACAGTCAGGACCAAAAAGTACACAAATCTTACAATATGCACCATTGTCCTTAGCACTATAGGCAATGCAAGGATATGTTACAAACCAATCCCTTTTAAATTTTCTATTTTTGTTGCCTTGAGAAACCAGTGGAAATGAAAATTACGTGGAAGGGGTCCAATTTTCTTTGAGAAATTTATATTTTTCTTTATTTGATAACTTTGAAGATAACCCAGGTCCAACACAGTTCCCAATGTCTAGCGGATCCACAGAGAGAAGATGAAATGACATGTTGACTCACCATCATCGAAGTCGGGCACCTTATTTCTAAATTCATTAGTACTAGCATTGTCTAGCTGAAGCTTGTTGTCACTAATGCTAGTATGGCTGCTGACAGTTGAAGCACCAAATAAATCTTTTTCTGCAACATGCTCCATATTTACAATGGCAGACTGAGGTTCATCTTAGAGATATCGCTTTTCAAGTGTGGCATCTGAAAAAAAGGAAAACACTACCGTAAACCATAAACAGTATTGATTCCTGCATTAAAGTTATCAATTTGAATGTTTAGAAGTTTGTAATTTATACTCTTTATTTTATGATATTTTACGCCATTGTTAAATTTGAAATCAAAAGTAAAATGTATTTTGCTATTTTTAGTTTGAATTTCAATTATTAAATCGAAGTATCAAAACCAACAAATTTATAAACGATGTACTACTTATTGTTTAGTGGAAATTTCAATACTTTCTTAATTTAACATGGTTTTTTCGAAACTTACCTTCAGACTTCTGTTTTTTGTGAAGAAAGCAGTTATCTTTGGTTCTTTCAAATATTTGGTTCGCTTCATTGTCTCTTTCCCGCTATCATTTGATAAATATAGTTATTGTGCTATTTTTATGACGATGGAGAGCGACACGATCGGCTAGAGAGTACAATGCACAGGAGTGAACTGCTCAGCTGAACTAGCTACCCGCCCTTCCCGTGACCTTGGCGCAGGCGAGGGCGGCGCAGGTGCATGTATGATGGTCACGCTCTTAGGGGAAGGAGAGAGAGAGAGGGTTCCAGAGAAAGCGACAGATAACTTCGCACCATACTACAATTAGTTCGAAACACATTGTCCTGATTCCTTGGGCGACAATAAGTACAACAATTTTAATTCAAAATGTACATTATGTTTTTTTTCTTTCTCTTTTTCAATTTTATAACCAATGTTTGTTTACACATTGATAAGTAATACCAAATTTCGAAACATAACGGTCAAGGGGGGGGGGGGCACGTACCCCTTGTGCCCCCCCCCCCCTCTAAATTCGCGCCTGATCTCGAGTCATTTTCACCAACGTCCAGTCACACCTCCGGGCTCAGTAGAGCCTCTTTCCCACTGTCATCGCAGTTTCCACCTCCCACTCCCTTCCCAAGACTTTCCTGGGAACAAGGGCCAGTTCAACGCTCGGTAAACAACCCCTGCCTGTCTCGAGGCCACGACTGTATCACCTCTGCCCTCTAGTGGCAGAGTTGCGAATTATTTCCCCTGGGTATTTGAACGCCCGCTAAACACCTGCCCCCTGACACCTCACACAACCAACAATGCCCGTAGTTCATTTCCAAGCCCACCAGAGCGCTGGACTAGTCCCTCCATAAGCCCCATGCTTTAGCAGTCGCCTCGTGTGAGTCGATCTCTCCTTGTTTCGGACACCCCTCAGTAGGTCGCGCGTCGGTGGTCGTCTCTCGGGGCGTGCGCATCTCTCTCGCGGGCTGTTGGCTGGGAGTTCCCTGCGCCCTATTGGGTAACCGAAGGCTGGCAGTTCGTGTGGGATTTGTGTGCGTGCTGGGGGCGGCCTAGCAGCGCCAACTGCTACCGACCGCGTCCCGCGGGTGGCGGATACGGGAGCCCAGCTCGAGAGTTGCAATCTCGCTGGGGTGGCTGTGAATAACCAATAGCAGTCCGCGGACCAATGGCCGGCCTGTGGAGTCGTTATTACGGCTATCGGGGTGAAAGGTAGCCTGAATGTAGCTCGGCGCGTGGCAGGACGCAGCTTCGTCGTCGAAGGCACCGCAGGGGAGCTCGATGTGCCATAGTAGGAAGTGTAGACGAGCTGCGGGCTGGAACTTGCGGAGCTGTGAACTGCTGCGCGCGCAACGGAATTGAAATGCATCGGAACTCTGAAGGAAGACATCAGGAACCTTCAGCTGGGGCTGCTGTAGCTGTGGCAGCAGTAGCCTCGAGCGGCGCGACCTTAAACCGTCTCGGGGATTTTGGGTGGCGAGGTTGGTTCCCTCCCCCCACTCTGGCTTGAAAAGTACTGCTGTTGACCTGAAGAAGGAAGATGAAGATGGCGCAACGTCAGGCTGCCTTTCGCTCCGTGCGCCAGCAGTTCGAGCCGGTTTACTGGCTCGTCTGCCCACTTCTGTCTTAACTGTGGCTGCCTGGGCAGCTGTGGCTGGGTCGACGAGTGAAGTCGCCCGCCCCTGGGGGCGCATGCGCCCCTGGTTAGTAATAACCCAGGAGTTCCCAACCTTTAAATGCGGGCTGCAAGGCCCAAGCACCCAACTCCAGCATGGTTGATTTTTCAGCCCCTCCAACTCTTCTTACCTGGACCCTTCTTCCCTCTTGTCCAGTAGTTACCTGCTTGCTTAATGCATGTTATTTGATCCCCGCATGAACCGGCCCAGGGTTTTCCCTGTGTCTATGCAGGTTTTACCTGGGTCTCATTAGCTAGCTTTTAAGCTAGGCAACCAATGGGGCGTCAGTCATGGCGCCAATTGCAGCCATGGCTGGCCAGTAAACCCCAATAAACACACGATACACGCGCCCTTCTCCCGCATGGCTAAAAACCCGCATGGTAGAGTGTATAGGCTTCGGCCTGAGACACACTTACGTCCTCCCCTAACCTGGACCCTCCCCTACACACTTAGAATTAACTTAGGCTAGGAAAAAAAAATTAGTAGGTCGCGCTGACATCGGCCAGTACCACCAACTTCGAGATATCGAAGTCAGTATTTCTCGACAAGCCCCTCGGAAATCTTCGGAACCTTTCGGTCCGGAAGCTGAAGCCTCCCCCCTTTCGATTGACGTCGTCTTTTAATTTACGATTCGCTGCCGCCCCAAACTTACTTCGTTTCGTGCCGCGACAGCAGACTGACCACACCGCGAGACGCACATCGAGACTTCACTCCGGTCGTTGTTTAAAGATGTAATCAACTAGGCAAGGGTTGTTATTCCCACAACTTGAGTTATTAATAATTAGTCAGTCTGCATACCTCTTAGAAGTAGTCATGCATCGTTTGTAATACTGCATAATATTTTCTATCTTTTTGAATCATGGAAACGTCCGCGACAACCGCGTGTTCGCGAGCTTTGCACCCTGGCTGACGCTAGAAGCCATCTCCATGTAAAAAAAACTTTAGTCTAACATACTTTTTGATAAAGCCAATCATTACTCCAGGGAGTGACCAAAATAAGGTTGTTGAGTCAAAAAATGTATTACATACCCTCTAAGTAGATTGTTAATATTATGACTAGCTCACTGCAGTATCTTTCTTGTCGAGAACATTAGGCAAATTCTAGAAAAATGCTACTACATCCATTTAATAGAAAACATTCACAAAATTTTGGCTGCATGGAATATGCAAACATTTTTTATCATCCCTTAGGATTAATGAGAACATATATAATGATTCTACATTTAATTTACAGAATGTTTCAGAAGTTTTGAATTTTTGTACTGAAAGGGAATGATAGCGACAACCATAGGTATTTTCAAAAGTGCAAGACATATTATAAGGAACGTTTAAAGCTGTGGTTTAAGGGTGCTTTACCCCTTACTAGTCACTTTTATGTTTTCATCTTATTCTTTCATAGGAAATCACCTCACAAATGATGTTCAGAATAACCGTTCAAAGTGCACAAAAACAACTTTCATAAATTTTCTTATTTCCTCCCCTTCCAACACAGCACCCTGGCACTCACCCAGTCTGCCGTCACAGCACGTGCTGGGAATGTGGGTTCTGGGCTGGTGTCTCATGTCTCGTTGCACATGTGTTCACATTTTACATAAGCACAAACAGGAACTTCTCATTTTCACGTGGTTATCTACGGACTGAACACGAGATGTACAGAGCATCAGTGAGATGATGATCTATCAGGGTTAATGTGAAAGATGATGTACTCTCGTTGTTACCAGTGCCGGTGTGCTACGTCTCATTTTCCAAGCATCACTATCTACTACAAGCAGTTGTCTGCCACACAAACTGTCTCCTACAAACAGTTGGTCAAGGCGTCAACTGAGAGAGACAACACCAGCAACATCTCATGCCAACTTTCACCCGTTCGCTTGTCCGTGATCACTCGGTTTAAAGTCCTCATTCAAATTTTATGTTTTTTTTTTACAGCCCAAGAGCCAATTTTTCACTAAAAGGCCCAATAGTGTATGATGTCATGTTGTAACAATGCTCTATGTTAGGAGAAAAGAGTATGCAGAGGAATAATCCACCAGTTTGATGTAGAGTAAGATGGAGAAGAGTGGAAACAGTAGATGGAGTACTGAATAACAAAATAGGAAGAGGGAGAGAAACTTCAACAGGGAGGCAGGTAGTGATATGAAGCAGATGGGAGAGCAGGATGGAAAAAGCTAGATGGATGGAGCGTGGCAATGAGTGGATTGTAGGGTGTCTACAAATACTTGGTGAACCAATTTCCAGACTTTTTAAGGACCTAATAATAAAATTTTCCTACAGCTAATAGGGTTTCTATTTTATGTATATATAATAAGAAAAATTAAACATCATACAACATAGATATACTATTCGCAAGAGCATGCTCAATTTTATGTTCGAAAGTTAAAACCTTCCCAGGTTTGATTTCCATATGATTTAAGTAGACTGTCTCCAACTATTTATACTAAATTTTTATATAAACTGAAGTGAGGCATCAAAAAAAAAAAAAGAAATTAAAAAAGGTTAGTGGAAATTATTTTTGTGGCTTCCAGCACAGTTACTACATAATTGTTTCAGAACTTTTCTGTGACTTTCGTGACCTGTAGATGCTCTGGACTGAGACATGTGAGAGGTTGGAAAATGAAGTGTTGGTGTGTTTTATTGTGTTTTTTTTCTACCTTTGTTATACAATTTTTTGTTAAAATAAAATGTTATTTTATTTAAAACAATGATTTCTAACTACTTAACAGTGTAAGTTAAACTACATAAAGTAAACTTCACTGATTACTCACTTCTTTATTCCTTAATATTAGGATACATTTTTGACAAATGCTTTTATACTTGTGACAATTCACAGAACTTCTGAAAACCAAACAACTCACAGATGTTAAACTATTAAATTATGCACATTCTGAAACCAGTGAAATAATTTAAAAAAATATTTTACACGATAATTACTTTGAAGACATAACAAAACGTTTCAAAAATATATTATTTTGTTCTATTTCTACAAAAAAATGTTACAACTCAAATACTATTCTTAAATGCATAAACAGTCATTTCATCATATTTAAATGTACAAAAATTAAAGCTAACATAAGACCATAAACCAATTAGCCCCATAAATAAAACTAAAAAATACAGTAGCAACTATTACAAAACCAAAAATAAAATACCATATTGTAGACAACCCTTATCACAATGTTAACTATATTAAATGCTACAATATATAATAAAATTGAACACTGCAAAGAATGTCAAACAGCATTTATGATAATACCCTGTTTTAATTAGGTAGTGTGGAAATAACAATCAGAGCTAAAATACTACCAGTTGATATTAGATAAGTAATTTATTTTTAAAGAATTATTTATACACTGAATTAGACACAATTTAACGTGAAGTTCAGTTAAAAGTTACGGCAATACAAAGAAACCCTTCAGAGAAAATTTAACCTCTACAATTATATTAGGCTCCTAACCACGTGGATGCTTGGAATTATGGATCATGCTCAAAGCAAAGTTTGTCCATGGTGTGCATTCACTTAATCAAATTTCCTTTGCTTGCTAAAATTACAACCTCAATGTACCTAAAGAAGTATAACTTCTAAAGCCTGACAAAGCATTTTCTTCAAATAAGAAAATTTTAAGCTTTGAAAATTTATATGTTGATTAAACTGATCATATACATAAAATAGTGTTTTTTTTTAATAATTTTTACTATAGATATTATTTATATATAAAATGGAAGTTTTATGTTCCAAAAAAACCAATACCAATTTCTCAATAAATCTTCTTGGCTTCATACATGTTAAACTCATTTCATTTAAATTTTTTGTGAATGAGTCCCAGTTGTATCTATATATAACAAAAGATTTAAAAATAAAAATTTTCTCTTTGAAATGTTGAGTTTAATATGGAATTATCAATGAATATAGAATATTTAGTGAATACTTGCAGACCGCTAGTGCATCACTTAAATTCGTAAAGAATATGGTTATTGTGTGTGAAAAACTTATCTATTAGAAGTATCTATGCTAGTCAAAGTTTAAACTTTCAGTGAAAATATAAATTTATAAGAATTAAGCTTCTTACACTAACATCGTAGAATTAGGATATTAGAACAATTTTATTATAGAAATCAGAACTGTAACAAAATTATTTGAAGAGTGTTAAACTACACTAATTTTACAATATTTGAAAGCTACGCCCAAAAAAAAACACTTTGGTAATAATAATAAAACTTTAACTATGATAAAAACTATTCCATACCTTTAGCACATTAAAGGTGACACTAGTATGGATGAATACTAACATTGGCCCAGTGAACTTTGGTTTTTCAAAGAGAGTATAAAACATTTTTCACAATCATTTAAGAAATACTACTTATAACATGAAAAATGGATGGTTATGTTAGTAAAAATACAGTCATTCTATCACAAGAGATTACTAACACTTACACTATTATTAAACAAGCTGCTGCACAAGGTTTAAGTCTGTTGTAACATGTTATGTAAAACCAAAAAATATTTACATGAAAATTTAAATGGTTAAAAAATAAAAATTGGGTAAAGAAATACATAAAAATATCAACCATAAATACAAAGTATAAAAATGAATGATTTTCACTATTTAAACAATAAAAAACTATTTCATTGTGCATCAAACCCTGAAATATTTTTTTGTTATTACTACTGATTAAAACGACAGCCACAAATAACAACAACCACAACCATAAAAACAACAAGTCATAACTCATTTAACACACAATACAAATATTAATTCTTGATTTACGATGGAATCTGACACATATTTACAGACATGCTTCCAAAAACTATACAAAAATACTTGATAACCTGGCAAGACAAGGACCGAGCAGAAAAGATTTAAAAATATGTAATTACTGACTTTCAAGACTGTTTGTACAAATTTTCTGCACTAAACTGATTTTTATTACAAAGTTCTTATTTAACTAGAGCTGTGCCAAACTGGATCAACATAATGTGATTTTGCAGATATTTAGTAGTTACGGAACTTATGTAGATACTTGAAACCATAATTTTTGATGAATACAAGCTAAAAGAAAAAAATATAGGCTGCTACAACATAATAGTACTCAACTGCTCACTTTTCTAATTTTTTTCAATAAACTTTTTTGGGAACATTAGTACCATATTTATTTGCAAAGATCTCTAAAGGAGAGACAAATTGTCACGGTCTTCACACAAGTAAGCCGGGGGTATGTGCAGTAGCGGCTGGTATTAAAGAGCACAAGTGCACGTGCACACCCAGTTTTCTACAGAACATTTATTTATTTTGTAGAGTTAAAAGTTCCTTTTTATCTACTTTTACCAGTGGCAGCTACCAGAGTAACACTCGTCGCTTTGTTTGCATCTGTCACGGATGTCTGTTTTTATTTTTTCGATTGCTGCGATACGGCAACGCTGTAGTGTTCACAATGGATCTGTGCACGAAACGCGCTGCCTGCATGCCTGCCTCGGTCCTTTTGCGCATGCGCACGAAGGAATTACGTCACCTCCTACGGGACATTTAACACTGGACGAGTGCACGGCTCTGGTGTGCTCGTGATTGTCCTGGCGTTTCATTGATGTAGTTCCAAATTTCAGCACGCACAGCAGCACTGATCAGAGAAGTAAGCCATAACTTATGAATCAGCCCGGTAGATGCCAGGATTGTCCACTCCAATACTATCACCCCTAACCAAACAAACTTTTCGTTTTCAGTTTTTAAGTCCAGTAGAAAAAAATAGTTGTGTGTGGTTCAATGCGAGCGTAAATATCTTTAAATAATTAGTGTGACTGTGCATTTGTAAAATATTTTTCTGTGCCTTACGCAGGACAACATTTTTCTGAGGTACCGTTTTTATTAAGTTTCCCTTTGTTGTAAGACTTTAACTGTGAAAATGTGACTGCGTTATTTAGCGCGTATAGCAAACATGTACAATTTTTAAAAATCGCCATAATGAATTCCGTACAAACAATTTTAGCGAACAGAAAACTTACTACAAGGAAAAGTTAACAATTAAAAATTTAGGAACACTATGTCAGAAGAAAGATTTACTCCTTTAGCAATGTTGTCAATAGAAAAAAGACTAATAAATAGCATGCATGATTTTAATCATAAATTCATCAACATGTTTGCTCAGCTGAAAACCAGAATCATATTTTTTAGCTTCACATTGCTTTCAGGCACAACACTTTGATAAGCTTAAGCCCAGCCACAAATTTGAAAAATCAAGAACATCAAACATAATTTATTATTATTTATGTGAGGCTTGATCAGCGATCTACCATTTTGAATTACAATTTAAAATTTCTTAAAAAACAACTAGTCTGCTCAATAAGCTTCGTTGTGTTGATTCGGGCTACAATTACAGACATGAGTTTGTGTAATAAACGAAATATATCTTTCACGACTCCAAGATAAGCAGTAACTGCTACGGTGCCGCACCAACATAGATAATCTGACACCAAAACAGGCTTCTAGTACGCAGTAAGGTAGGAGGTCTTTTTTATTTTCTTTATGAGTGCATATGTGTTAGCATGTGTGTATGTATGAGTGTGTGAACACCCATAATTTAACATCACCGGCCGCTACTGGGTATGTGTCTGCATTTTCTGTGTCTCTGCTTGTTTCCTTTTTAAAAATGAATCACTATATTATATACAAGACTTGCTCCGTTTTTTGCTAACATTCTAAAGTTGGACCTTTTTAATTTTTCATTAACAAAACATATCCGCCCCTTTTGACTAGAACATAAATAGAAAATTAATGCTAAACTGATATTAAAAATAAGAAAGTAGCATTTTTCTGTTCATGAAATCAGAGCTTCCAAGTTTCTTTAGCTGGTGAAGTAAGTCCTTCACTCGATCCGAGTTATATAATACGCACAGAGGTTACATTTTAGTTACTTATGTAACTTTAATTTTATAAAATAGTATAGTTCTTCTGTATCTTGAAAATATCAGTATACCTATCTGCAAAGGTAACATCGTATTTTGGCACTTTGATAAAAAAAAATGAATTGACATAGCTTACTTATAGCTATTTAAAACTTCTTAAAACCAACATCAGAAACATAGGCAACTGCTGCCACATAATAAACCAAGTCCACACAAGTACTAAAAATTAAGACTACGAAGAGTGCTACATTTATAAAGGTCAATGTGACTAAACCATTTTATTCCACGGACAGTGAAATAAATTAGGCCTCCATTTTGCTTCTAAATCTTTTCAAAGCAACCAGAAACATTTCAAGTGTATAGTGTATGCATGACTTTGGTACTGAAGGTACTGGAAATCATCTGTCAGCCATTCCACAAGCTTCTGGTGGAAAGTTCACTCATGTCAGTATAAGCATAGAAAGATTCTTTGAGAATGGTACAGTATAGGAAATTTAGAAAATGATTACTAATAATAAGTTTCACATATTTTATATTTGTGAATAAACAATATGAACTATGTTGAAAATGGTATATGATTGAAGTAAAGTTATGAGTTGTTTTTGGCACCGACCGTTGAAAAACACCGTTACTAGATAACATTGTTAACTTGTCAGTTTTTGTTTGTTTCATGAGTTAAGTCACTGGCAGAACATGGTGTGAAAGGGTTGCCATGTTGTGAAAGACAAAGGGTGTGCCGTGCGCACAATTCTGGCTGCGAGATGTGAGACTGGTGTAGCGATTCGTGGGTGGATAATCCTGTAAATATGATTCACTTGATCACAAGTAAACGTGTGGTCCTCCAGCTGTGATGAGCCTGCTTCTGTGAGAACAAAGGAAAAGTGCCCCTGCAAAGTAGTTTCATAAGTACCATTTCAATTCTATCACTAGCAAAATGATGGTAAGTTAGTATAACATTTCTTTAAAAGATGATTTATCCGAGATGTGAATTTCCTGATAATTCACAGTCTTGTGACATGAATCAATTTTCCACTAATATGCCAGTTATCATTTCAAAAGGTACTTTGTATGTACAGATTTGTAAACTAAAAATTGGCATTTAATTTTGTTAGTAATGTATAAAAGAAAATTATGTTGATGTGACATAGATTTCAAATGAGCACAGCATGGATAAAAAAAAAAGTAAGTTCACACCTAAAATAACAGCTCAATACATGAAACACACTAAATACTATACATACCGTATTAGATGTTATTTATTTGTTTTTTAATTATTACTCTGCACAGACCTGAGTGCCAGAAAAGGTGAAAGAATCTACAGGGAGTTATTATTGGTTTCTGCATTGCTGAGCGGTTTTATTTTCTTATCTTTGGTGCAATTGCATGTTATTAAACACAGCATATTGTAACACATTGGTAGTTTTTTTGGATTCCTTTTTTAAACATTGAGTTATGTGAGATATGAAGAAACTATAATTTTGTTAATAATGTTCTCAGGCTTTCAGAAGGTAACTGCTCCCTGATGATGGCTACTGCAATGTCGACCGAAACGTCAGTGAATTATTCACCAAGGACACGGCTACAACCCAGAAGCCAAGCTACTTTATAATTTTGTTATTTCTAATACCAATAGATTTATCAACTGGAGAACAGTTCTAAAAGTTTACTAGCAACTTTTTGTTTTGGACGAAAACATATTACACTGGGCATGGTTTAGAAATGTTCATGTCTACTTTTGCTTAAGTTTTCCCTCTTTACATAAGAAGAAATGTTTAAAAATGTTTTAAACACATTCACTGATTGTCTTCAAAATAAAACTACGACAATAATCTTAGCAACATGGAAAATCACTGAATTAAACTGAAGCAACAAATGGGCTTTTAAGACGATAATTACAAACTTATTCAAATCCAATTATTTACGTAATAATTTTTATTATTATAATAATGCAACGATTTTGGAGAATTAATAGTAAAGCTGCGAGCATAAATAAAAAAGCTGCAATTAATTTACTGCCTGATTTAGAGGAGAAAAAAAAAAGTATCTACAAAGAAAGCTACCTAATTAATTGTTTTTATGACTTTTAAAATATATTGGTTCGGCTTCATAAATGTCCCTACCAACCATTAATTCTAGATTGTATGTAGGGGTTTAAAATAATCAGTAAATGTATTTTCCCATGATAAACACTTTTTGACAGTAATTGTTTTACAGACAATTCTTAACTAAGTACTATGACTAACAAATGTACAGTTCAACTGGCAATGGAAAAGTAACATTCTTATAACTAGGGATGGCCGAAACTCAAAAACTTGAGCCGAGTTGAGCGTGTGGTTAAAACTCAACTTGACAGTAGAGTTCATAATGTTCAACAGGACAAGACTCTAAGAGCATTTTTATTACTCAATGGATATTTGACATGTGCTAGAAGCATAAAATCACAAAACCATTATTTTTCAAACACTCCACAACGTAATCTCATATTTATATTTTATCGCATAATCATTGCATGCGCATAATCGTCGCACAGATATTTAAGGGCGTCAAAATTTGGATTAAAAAACCTATCGCGTACAGTCGCATGATGTTTTTGGTCCCCTATTAGAATCCAAGAGCTTTGTGTATGTATTTTTTCCGTATAAAACAATGTATTTTAAAGTATAAATCTATCATTTTTTCGGACATTACCACTTACATATTTAACTATAGTCCATCCACGGTAACCTCCTACTTTTCTGAAGCCCTGCTTTTCACCGGATCTACTTTAATGTCACTATGTATCCTTCCGCCGTATGTAAACAAAAACATTGCCATGTGACAAATGTCAAATGGTTTGTTTACAATCACCAGCTGTCAAAACAATGTGTGTATGTATGTATATATATATATATATATAAAAGTAATTTGAATATGATCTAAGTATACATGCATATGTTCATAACATTATTTATGATACCCAATGGTAAAAATATTAAAAAATAAGTTTGTTAGCTAAAGAAATAACATATAATTTAAAGTAAATTTTTAGGAGAATATATAAATTTACAACATTTATGTAAGCAATAAATATCATCATTTAGTACAGTTCAACACAGTTTTCTGCATCTGAAAAAAAAAGTATTGTAAATTATACATATGGCTGTCCATCTAAGCAATCTGGAAAAGACTAAGGATTGAAGGTTTAATAAAATTAACAAATTCAGATGAAAACATTTAAAAATGAATTTTCTTCTT
This sequence comes from Bacillus rossius redtenbacheri, assembly GCF_032445375.1. Classification (NCBI taxonomy): domain Eukaryota; kingdom Metazoa; phylum Arthropoda; class Insecta; order Phasmatodea; family Bacillidae; genus Bacillus; species Bacillus rossius. The sequence continues at coordinate 26,472,152 of NW_026962011.1, read as the reverse complement.
TTATTTAATAAACCCCTACCATTTTGCCGGTTAAGGCCACAAATAAAAATATGGTTATATACATTTTCCTGAGTATACTTATTAGACAAAATCATAATTTTATGAACAGTAAAATTGTGGTGAAGAATTGACAGTAATTTCTATACCACTTATATGCATTATTTATTTGTGGCCCTGGATGGGGACTGGCTTTTTGTTTTCCAAGTAAGTTCACTGAAAAATGAAGACACACAACAAAATAAAATGTTTCACATACACCTATACGAATCCAGAAATGAAATTTAATATTCATTTCATAATACGTGTAATATAAAGTTAATACATAAAGTTCCAGTAATCAACATACTTCATGGGAATGCATAAAAGAAAAAAAAAATGTTTCAAACCCCAATACTTACAGTTGCCCAGGTGTTTATTACATACAGACCTCAATAAGAACACCCGGGTAAATCATCAAGAGGAGCTGCCAGTACTTCACTGTCTCCATCTACTTGCTGTGTCGTAACCTCAAATTCTTCGCTGTCACTGTCTTCACTTGAACTATCCTCGCCGAGGTGGATGATGAGTGGAGGAATGGTGCCGCTGTCTATGTGGACTTCTCTCTCCCAGTCTGCTTGAATTAGCTTCTCCACGTGATCCACACACCTCGCCCATCTAAAAAAATTAATGTATACAGTAAAACCTCTATATAAATGACCTGTTTATAGCAAAAACCACTCTATAACAAAATATGTTTGTTTCTGTCAAAACGGCATAGTAAACAATGCATGGCATGCTCTTTATTACATACAATTTTGAACTCACTCCACAAGAAAGTATTTTTAAACACAACAAAACTCGTTTAATGTGTTTTCCTCAACTATCAAAGCTATTATTTAATACTTGAAGTAACATGTTTTGTTTTATGTTATCTGAAAAAAAAAAAATTATAGTGGTTTATTCAAGATATAATAAAGCTGTAAATATTATATATGTTATCAATAAAGGCTTAGAATGCATATGATAAAATATTTATTTCATAAGTTTTGTGTTTGTTTTTGGTTAAAATTTGTCCCAGACAAAAACAGTGAGATATAGCGAAAATTTAATTTTTTGAATAGTTTTGATGATTTACTGTATATGTATTTCACTATAATAACATAACTTTTGAAAATACTAATGTGCAAGAACTACATGTGTAAATACCTATTCAAGTTCGCTAGATGAAAATATTCAAAATTCTCTACGTTGAAATTTTATCTGAATATTTAAATCTGCCTACAGCACTGAACCCACCATAACTTTAAAGTCATTGACACAAGATTAAGCATAACAGAAAGTAATATCACAATTACTAATAAATACAAAACTATTTATGGAAATGAAACAATTGCAAATGGACTGCAATTACAAAAAAAAAAAAACCTTGCAAATAAGTCACCACTGTTAGATCTAGAAACTACACAGATATGTATGAATCACATGGGAATAAAATTACAAACACAAACACAAACACGAACACAAACACATACATGCAACACATTTTCAAAACGACAACTACACAAATTCAAACCACTTATTTTTACCAATTGTTTTAAAGCTGTATTACTGGTATATGAATATACACAAAATGATAATCACACTATACACACACTAGCACACAAAGTTATCAAAAGGAATGGTAGGACCAGGCTGCTAGGCAACAATACTTACGTATTATGTAAAAATGTATGGTAAGGGTTTTGCTGAAGCTTGAGGAATGTTCTACAGGAAAATAAAACAATTTCTACTTCAAAAGGAATACCCCATTGGTCATGCAACATGAAAATACCTCTCTGGTGTGGAAGCATCAAGAGCCTCTTTCCAGATGGCTGCAACTGCATCATTGTCAAATCTCTTGGCCCGCCCCATGTTACTATTGTAATGGTGTTTACATTGAGCCCAAACTAGTTCGATTGCATTATAGTGGCAGTGATAGGGTGGGAGTCGTAGAATTTCGTGGCCATAGTTACGAGCCAACTCGTCTACCTCATATCTGAAAAGTGTGTTAGAACAAGGTGTATACGTAATTTTTTGCAACTATCTCACTTTTAAAGAAATGCTGTAAAAAAAACGAAATAATATACCGTATTCGGGGCTTGTTTTGTTTAGCTATTCTCAGCAGCTCCACTTTCAACAAATTATTTTCATGTTTTATCCCATTCTTCTCCAGCCACGCGATCAGTGCAGCCTTGGTCCAGTTCGTTGTAGGTGTTTTCTCAACCTACGTTGTGCCAACATTTAACTAAATACTCAAGTAGCTGATAAGAATTCATGACAGTAGAACCCTGTTACAATTTTACTGCTTATAAAGTTTTCCTGCCTATAATGTATTATTTTTCAAGTCCAATATTTTCCCTATAAGGACAATGTATTTAATTCCTGGATATAATGTTTCACAAATTATGCGTTTCGTGCTTGTAATGTTCACTTCATAAAATTTTAGAAGACGAAAAAAATTAAAAGCCTTTGTCTATACTGTCTATGTATATGTGTATGTTAGCAGTTAACTGCCTGTTGACACCCTTGGAAAACAAATAAATTCATAAATTTTAAGCCATTCTGTGTGTTTTCAAATGTATTCACTTAAATCACATGTTCAAGTGGCAAAAGAACTGGACTTAAGCATTTCCACTGTAAACACTGTCGTGAATTATGACAATTATACAGAAATATGACAATTTTACAGCAATGAGACAATGTGTAAGTAAAGACAAAGCAGATAGAAGCTGGAAGCACCATGATGTTAAAGAAAAATTGTTTTTAGCTTGCTACAAGCAAATTGGAGCATCAAATATATCTTTATGCAGCTTGTTGAGTCCATTGGCAATAAATCCACACTAAAAAGTACTAAATTGAATTTCCTGCTTATGTTTTTTTTTCTTGTAGCCCCTTAAAAACAAATTATAACAGGGTTCTACTGTACTTATGCAAAGCAAACATGTGTTTTGGCATATTGTCGTAATGAATTTCTAAATTTAACAAAGCATGTTAGTTTAGTGACTAGAAATTTTTTTGAAAATATTATTTTAATTTATTAAGTAGGGCAACAGAGCATTCATAAAGTGGGTCCTTTTACCAAACAAGTAATTATGTCATTTTCAAATGCTGTTTGCAATAAAAAAATTTTATTTGGTATTTCAAACCCTCTACTAAATTAGTTTGCACTACAATGTAATTCAATTACATTATATATATATATATATATATATATATATATATATATATATATATATATATATATATATATATCTGTGTGTGTGTGTGTGTGTGTGTAATCAATTTCAGCTCAAACATTATAGTTTATAAAAATGTAGTGTAGGCATACTATTAAGATAACAATTATTGCTGGCAAAATGTATTAGTCTCGAATATTCGTACTTATACACAATAATAAACACATGTAAATTTTTCACATTACAATTTGAGCAATAAAAAGACACTGCTTTACCATTGCACATACCTGGGTGCTGTGATATGAAGCATTGTCCATTATGATGACACTGGGTTCCTCAAGATGCACCAACATGTCTTCAAACCACATCAAGAAAGTTTCCCCATTCATCTCGCCATGGTAGTCTGCAGTCTTCTGACCTGAAACAAAAAGTAATCCTGCTCCTGGCACAAAGCCAGTGCGCCCTCCAGCATTAACAACAATAAACCTTTTACCATCTCCAACAGTACGTCTCTTCGCAGATTGTAGACTCTTGTCCTGCCATGACTTTGATACAGTTCCTGAAAAATATATGAAATGGAAATGAAATACTTTGTATTGGACCACAGAACAAATTTTCAAATAAATTAATGCCTTGCCTCTCTGGAAAATCCATGTTTCATCAACAAATATGAAATTGGCACCTCTTTCTTTTTCTTCTTTATACTTTCTCAAGAAATCTATTCGCTGCAATACTATGTTTTCATTCTCTATCAAAGCTTTTCGTCCATCAACAGTTTTCCATGAAAATCCCATCTTCTTTAACAATTTATGAAGACTTGATCTTCCACCATAATAATCTATTTGTCTTTCCCTGATTTCTTTCAAAATGGTGTCGACTGTAACATTCAAACCTGTAAATTTATTGCATACATTAACAATACATGAAATAACAGAGGTACACAAAACTAAGCGAAACCACAACCCCGTAGAAGATAATTTAAGTGCACAATTTACATTTATTAAATAGTTTTAATAAACTTACATTTCAAAAATACTTTTAAATTAATGGTAAATATTTACTTGGGCGGTATTTCCGAAAACAAAAGTTAAAAATCCGAAAATACCTTTATTTTATGCTCTTCAACTTCCTCTTTTCATTAAAATCGGCGGAGATTAGAAATTCCAAATACTTTAGGAGATATCGAATTTTTAAATTTCAGCACAAAACCAGCGCATTCCTGTGGCGTGCGTGCACCATTGTTTCTTGTTTACGTACGAGTATCTATTTTTTTTATTGGATAATGATGTCACGTTTTTGTTCGTGATAGGCCAGAATTCAAATGAACTAATACGTGATTATTTAGTTCAATTATTGTTTAAAACGGTGTTTAATTACCGCCTCCAACTTAGGTGAGTTTTTAACGTTTCTAATTTTAAAGTCTTATTTGTTATTTTGATATTGTTGCCCAAGTAATAAGTAACAAAAAAATTTACGTGAGTTGTTACTGTACATCCTTTGTTACGGGTTTGTTAGGTAAGGTCAGTTACATTATAAATAATTTAAAACTATAGAATAATTAAAATTAATTCACATTATTTTTAATATCACCTTAGTTTGAAAGTATTTATAATGTAACTGACCTGACTTAATCGACCATTTTAGTTTTAAAATATTAAATTAAAAAATTTGATATCTCCTAAAGTATTTGGAATTTCTTATCTCCGCCGCTTTTAATGAAAAGAGGAAGTTGAAGAGCATATGATAAAGGTATTTTCGGATTTTTAACATTTATTTTCGCAAATACCGCTCAACTACATATGATGAAATTTAAAAATTCGATATCTTCTAAAGTATTTGGAATTTCTTATCTCCGCCACTTTTAATGAAAAGAGGAAGTTGAAGAGCATAAAATAAAGGTATTTTCGGATTTTTAACATTTTTTTTCGGAAATACCGCCCAAGTAAATATTTACCCATTAGTATTTCAGCATTCAATTTAGCAATCAATAAGTTACAAGCTCTACACTGTGTTGTAGGTAAATGTTTTGTATCGTGTATCCCATGTGATCCCTAGATCTTTATGCATGAACCTGTACATCCTATTGATCGTGTGGTGCATGTTTTTTTTCATTTATTCAGATCAAAGATCCTGAACATAATCAAATATTGTGGTATAGCAAAAATAATTATCATAAGTTTAATAAGACATATATATTTTCATTATTATTCAACTTTAAATCATAACTCATTACTACATCACAGGTTTTTATTTTTGGTTTTGTACAGGATTTTTAAACGTAATAAATTAGAAAAGCAAGCATCATCAATCACAGGATCAATATTTGCAGGATCATGCGATCAGGATCAATGTATCGAATCGGATACGCGATACTAAACTTTTACTGTTTTATAACCTTCTGTTACTTCATACACTAACACACAGTTTGTCTGGCTAAGTTGTGTTTTCATATGATACTTCATTACAATGAAGTAGGACTATTGTTTATAAAATAACAATACCCCTATATTTTCTAAAAAGTTAGGCGGGGCATGACACTATTTTGCAATAGAATATATATTGTACTGGACCCTGCCACACAGTACAATTTAGCCAATTAAGTATCCCAATTTTTTTTTAATAACCATGCTTGCTTAGACCACAACTCACTAATTTGTAACCAATTACTGCTAAAGCGCACAACTGGATATTATTGATACTGGAAATAGTCATTATTTAACCTTCTGATACATCATAAAAGTTGAGGTTATTTAATATGTATACTGTGTATAACGATATAAACATTACTTGTAGTTTTAGAATGTAACAATTTTCTTTCTATCTTTAACCTAACCTTAAAAGGACGTGTACGTATTTAATATGTTGCACAATATTCTATATATCAATACCACATCAATAAAGAAACCTAACAAACCACCCAAAAATGTTAAGTATTTTTAAAGGACAGATGATATCGGGAAAAAAACTGAACCGGTCAATCTGCATATGGATATATGAAATGAATACAATTAAGTAGGGCCTACCCCAGTGATATCGAAACTACTCTTCAGTATCAAATTTTTACCTTCAGCGTACATCCTGTAAATTGCATTCCTGATTGCATTTACTGTGAAATCGTCGACTGTGTCAAGTGACTTTCCTTCCTGTGGCCTTTTTTTCCTCTTTTTTCCTGGTGTTGAAACTTCTTCAATGTCTTTCTTGTAGTACCTAACCAAAAAAAAAAACATTTGTCATATAACACTTTTCCGGGGACCCGTTCACAATACGCAGTTAGGCAGTGTTCCAAATATGGCATTTTGTCACAAATATTTGCTTTGTGGTCACTAAATGGAAACATTACAGACTTTGTCCACGAAATTAATGAAGTGTTTTTTATTTATTTTGTGATCTCCCAAACAGATGAAAAACTAATTAAATGCAAATTATAAAATCACTCCCTTATGTTATAGTTAAACCTATCATAAAGTTTATAAACATCGTTATAAACAAACGTGTATCACACCCATAAAAATACTTGAAAGTGCCTATATTGTTATTGTTAGGACCTGAGTAGGCCTAATATGATTTTAGGTTAAGTTTTCAACAGAGACGCCACATGGCGGTGTTGTCGCACACCAAAAAATATAAATTGGAAATAAAACACAAAAAACCTCGTGAGTTAAAACACAGGCCGACAATACTTAGGACACAGTCGATATTTTTTTTACGTGCATGAAAACGAAAAAAGCCTACTTACTTGAGAACAGTTGACTTTGCGATGTTGAGAAGAAACGCGGTCGTCTGCGTAACGTCACATTTCTTCAAGTCGCCTTTCCTAATTAAAAGATATAAGTTCTGAGCGACGTTAATGATGTCCATCTGACGCTGCGACGAAGTAGCTTTCCCCATCCCGGAACCAATTACCATTACAGCAATCACAAGAACCACACAAAATATCAAAACGATAACAAATTCCATCATTACAATAGTAGATAATTGTTAAACTGTTTGAGAAATGTTATGTTTTTCTATTGAGTTGGTACTTCTGGTACAGACGACGAGGGAGGCAGTTATCTATGAGTGGATGTAAAGACCAAGATGTGTATTAAATCGTAGTGTAACAATAGTGTAACATTTTGAATTACCATGTGTCTCTGCATGAAATAAATCTTATCAGGTTATGGGCCCAGCCCGTGAAAGTGGGAGAAAAAAAAAAAAAAAAATTCGCTATGGCACATGTAGGGAGATATATTTAAAACTACAAATGTCTTGGAAACGGTAAGTCGCCGCAGAAGAAGACAAGATGGCTGCATTGCACAACAATCTTCCTCAGTTATCTGCGACAAATTTCTCAAATTGGAAATTCAGAGTGGAATGTTTATTGGACGAAAAACAGTGTAAGGAAGTGCTGGAAGACGAAATAACGGAAAAGTGTAAAGAACTAACACCACAAGATGAAAAGGCATTACATGTGAAGGATGCAAAAGCTCGGTCAATTATAGTACAGTGTCTAACTGACCGACATATCGAGTATGTTAAAGATGCAAAGTCCGCCTATGAAATGATGAAGTGTTTGAAAAACATTTTTGAAAGGAAGACGATTTTATCAAAACTGTACGTGAGAAGAAAGTTATTGAGTTTAAAGTGCAAAGACGGAACTGAATTAGAGGAACATTTTCAACAGTTTGACCGTTTGATACGTGAACTAGAAGAAACGGGTAGCAAAATGGACGAGAGTGACAAAGTGTGTCATCTTTTATTGACCATGCCGTCTCCTTACGAAACAACTGTAACAGCGCTGGAAACCATCACCGATAACTTGACTGTAGAGTTTGTCAAGAGTAGACTTCTGGATGCAGAACTCAAGATGAAGAATACAAACGTAGTGATAAGTGATAGTGAATGCTCGTTCAGCGCAAGAGAACGTACCAATAGGCGATGTTTTGGTTGCAATGGCTTAGGGCATTTCATTTCAAATTGCCCTAGCAAAAATACAACCCCTGAAAGAGGACGAGGAAGAGGATGGTTCAGCAAAAGGGGTTACGGTCAAGGCAGGCCCAGGTATGGTGATCAAGAACATCAAGGTAAGCCCACTGACAGTAAATTAGTATCACATCAAGCATATGTAAATAATGTTGAATCTGAAATTTCTTTCGTTGCTCTCTCTTCTGAAGTAAACATAAGCGCAACAGGGAAAATAAACTTCATTGTAGATTCTGGTGCCACAGAACACTTGGTTCAAGATTCACTTAAAAAGCACATGATACAAGTTGAATTTCTTAAGTATCCAGTAACCATAAAAGTAGCAAATGGTTCCACCCTAACAAGTAACAGCAAAGGCATTATACGTCTCAAATATGCGGATAGAACTGTAACCATACATGCTCTCATTGTCGAGGGATTGTCTCACAATTTACTGTCTGTCTCAAAACTCAATTCTAAAGGAAACACAGTAATTTTCACACAGAGTCGTGCAACTATAGTAACCAATAGCAATTTCCCAATAGAATGTGAGTTGCAAGGAAACCTATTTGTAGCTAGTTTTGAGTTTGAAAATGAAAGTTGTAACCTCCATGTCAACAATAATCTATGGCACAGAAGGCTTGGTCATTTGGGCAGAAATGGACTTAAAATTATAGCTCTTCCATATAGCGAAGACAAATGCAGTGTTTGTATACAAGGGAAAATGAATAGACTTAAATTTCCTGCTCATGATAAGTCATCAGATAACATTGGAGATCTTATTCATTCAGACATATGTGGTCCGATAAATCCACCAACTAAGGATAGGGAAAAATATTTTCAGACACTAATTGATGATTATTCACACTTTACTATTGTTAAGATCTTGAAATCCAAAGATGAAGCATCACAGAATGTTATTGATTTTGTAAGGTTGATTAAAACTCAGTTTGGGCTCAAAACCAAACGAATACGATGTGATAATGGGGGGGAGTATGTGTGTAATAGTTTCAAGAACTACTGCAAGGGTAAAGGTATCATACTAGAATACACTATGCCATATACTCCTCAACAAAATCCAGTGTCTGAAAGAATGAACCAAACCTTACTGAACAAAACAAGAGTAAAACTTGTAGAAACAGGCCTACCTAAACATATGTGGAAAGATGCACTACTTGCTTCAACTTATGAACTAAACAGATGTCCCACCATGTCTCTGCCGAAGGGCAAAGTACCTGCAGATTACTGGTATGGAGAAAGGAACATGGAAAAACTGAAAGTTTTTGGCTCAAAATCCTGGGTAGTGACCTTACCCAGGATGAATAAGCTGAATCCTAAAAGTAAGTGCATGAGGCTTGTGGGCTATTGTGGAGGGGGTTACAGGCTTTGGGATCCAGAAGAAGACAAAATTGTACAGTCCAGAGATGTTGTGTTTGATGAGGATGATGTGTTTTTCAACAAAGATTCATCTGTGACTGAAGAAAACCCTCTGCCCATAGAAGGGGCAACAGAAGAGCATAGTCTTTCACGCTTTGAAGAAATTCAGCCAGATAACAGTGATGTGAATGTCGGAACAAGTGATAGCGAAGAAGATTTTCATGGATTCAAAAACCAAGGAAACCAAATATCGAGAAAAACAAAAAGGAAAATTGTTCAACCAAGTAGACTCAATGACTATGAACTTCACATTGCCTACTGCCTATGTGCTGGTGAACCAGTGGACTATGCCGAGGCAATCAAGATAGGCGAAGGTTGGGAAGAGGCAATTAAAAATGAAATTCAAGCTCTGGAAGAACATGAAACCTGGACATCAGTCACCCTACCTCCAGGAGAAAAGGCCATAGACACAAAATGGGTGTTTAAAACAAAGCAAGATGGTACGAAGAAGGCGAGACTTGTGGCAAAGGGGTTTCAGGAAAAATCATCTTACAATGTTTATGCCCCTGTGGCTAGACTGCCTACAGTAAGACTATTCCTGTCAGTTGCTCTTTCAAACATGTGGGAAATTCATCAACTTGACATACCTACCGCGTTTCTCAACGGCATCTTAGACTCGGATGTATACATCAAAACACCAGAAGGTGTGATAAATAAGCCAGGGAAAGTATTGAAACTTGTCAGGAGCCTTTATGGTCTCAAGTCAGCTCCACGAAAATGGAATGAAAGATTCCATAACTTTATGGAAACTGTTGGGATGCAACGATCAAACTGTGATTTCTGCTTGTACAAAGGTGAAAATGTGTGGTTAATTGTTTGGGTTGACGACATGTTAATTACAGGAAAATCAGTCGAGTGCATCAAATTAAAACAGTCTTTACAAACAGAGTTCAATGCTAAAGATCTGGGGGAACCAAAGGACTTCCTGGGAACCAATATAATAAGGAATGGGAATCAAATGAAGATTTCACAAACAAGACTTATTGGCAAAATGTTGGAGAGATTTAAGATGCAGGACTGCAAAGGGGCAAATACTCCAATGGAAAATAATCTCCAGATTGACACAAAAGAACCTGTAAATGCTCAACTGCCATTCAGAGAACTTGTAGGTTCGCTCATGTATGTGGCTACTGTAAGCCGACCAGATATAGCCTACGCCACATCATTTTTGAGCAGACATTTACATAAACCAACAAACCAACTGTGGACTGCTGGTAAAAGAGTACTGCGATACCTGAAGAAAACTAGTGAAGTGTGTCTGACTTTTGAAACAAGTTCGGACAAAACCTTGTGTGCCTACTCTGATGCAGATTGGGGAGGAGACACAACAGATCGTAAGAGCACCAGCGGTTCAGTAATTTTTCATGGACAAAATCCTATTCTTTGGTCATCACAGAAACAGTCAGCAGTAGCACTATCAACAGCAGAAGCCGAATACGTGTCATGTGCAACAACAACTGCTGATCTTCTCTATCTTCAAGGTGTGCTCCAAGATTTCGAGAACAATACCGTGATACCCACCTTATACACAGACAATCAGAGTGCGATTAACATGGCTGTAAGTTTCGAGAATAGCAAGAGGTCAAGACATATTGACATCAAGATGCATTTTCTAAAGGATGTTATTACAAAGAAAATGCTCACCCTTAAGTATGTAAACACAGAAGAAAATGTAGGTGACATTTTCACAAAGGCTTTGGGACTGAACAAGTTTATATACTTTAGAGAAGCTTTGAAATTAAAATTTTTCTGTTGAAGGGTTTATATTGTGTCAAGTTAAAATTTTTCTGTCAACTGTCATTAAAATGTTTAACTTGAGGGGGAGTGTTAAACTGTTTGAGAAATGTTATGTTTTTCTATTGAGTTGGTACTTCTGGTACAGACGACGAGGGAGGCAGTTATCTATGAGTGGATGTAAAGACCAAGATGTGTATTAAATCGTAGTGTAACAATAGTGTAACATTTTGAATTACCATGTGTCTCTGCATGAAATAAATCTTATCAATAATAAATAATATAACAAAGTTAAAATACACAATATTAACACAAAATCCTGAAACACAAACTGTACGTTATTTCACGGTCAGTAATATATTAAAACACACTGCAAAATGGCGTACAGACTGCAGACTGCTTAAAGAGCTGCTGAAAGCGGCTGAAAGAGAAAACAAACAAGTGACTATTAACATTATTAATGCGCGACCACGGTTTCGGCACGTAATATTTTTTTACCGTTAACATAACGTTTTTATTTCACCAGAGATTTAAAAAAATGTTCAAACTTAACAAATACCCAAACAAATTCTTAAATACACGCGGAAAGTCAAAAAATATATATTTTGGCTATGGAACTATTTCGTTCTAATCATTGCCAACACACCACTTCTCTCACTGTTTCATTTACACACATGCGAGATCATTAATATTAATAATATTGTACATAGATAGTTACTTTTTTTGTAAAATTTTATTTAACATCATTATACGGTAATTTAGTGTTAATGCATGTTTAATATGCATATGATGGAAAGTATTTTTGCAAACGAACCAAACATGCTGCATCCTGGTGTGTTTTTTCAAAGGTTCGTTTAAAAAAGTAGGAGGTTACCGGTGAAATATGAAATTGTCTGATGTGTAAATTTTCTTTTAAAGACGTTATTAAACGTTATAACCTTTATCTGTTCATCTGCATCGCCACGGTGTACCGCTTATAAAAATGTAGCCAGTGCTAGTTGGCATCATTCATGTTTGGTTATGTTGCTTCCCGTATAGAGCGTGCACACGTAGTCTAATATCGATATCTCGCCGATTGCATGCAATGCACGCTCTCTGTCGAGTTATCTACATTTGATGGCCCACACTCTGTCGTGGTGTGTACTACGATAGTTATTCATTAGTTCAGGCTTGCATTGAGGTCACAGATTATGTTTTTCTATTTAAAGTTGAAGAAAAATTTTGTTGCATGACTTATTTATATAGATTGTTTGGCGTGCTTTTGTATACTCTACTTTTTAAATAAACGTACTTTCCATGAATGTGTTTTGTTTTTATGAATAACTTTATTTAACAAAAAAAATTCTCATAAAAATTGCACCCCTACTTTTCAAACTTGATTTTAGTATAAAATGTACGACGATTATGTGCTAAAACACGTTAGTTTTCTTTAAGTATGGTTAATTTTACATATTTACACTGCATGAAAATCGTAAAACATTTCTTCTGCTATTTCTTCTGCATTTTAGATTGGCCTGCTGTATGTCAGAGATTTTTAACACAGCAGACTATTAAAAAAAATATTTTAAAATCTCAAATTTACATTTTTTTCTACTACAGCAGCAAGTGATAGTATAACTATTTGGCCCAAGCACAAAAGTGTTACATCCTGTTTCTTTATATCTTTAAGTATCTAGAAAATGGCTGATGGATTATTCTTTGGTCAAAACTAAAGTTATTATGTATTTCACATTACTGAAAGAAATTCATTATGTGAAGTTTGAAAATGCCTAAGTATTGCCATTTTTTAATCAGGACACATGTTTCTAACCAGAAAATGGAAGAAAACAATATGTAATACCAAGTTAATTATCTATTTTACAATTTTTGTTTCAGTTTATATACAGAAATTTGGGACATAACTTTAATGACTTAAAAAAAAATACTTAACGAAGATAGTGGTTTTTTTACAGAAAAATATAAGAAAATTCAAAAAAAGGACATTTCAATGAACATGTTGCTAGACTATGCTGCCAATGGCCTTTTTTTTAGCCCAACATGTTTCTTAAAACTTAATAGTTGGAGGGGCTATGAAGTCTAGGGAGAGAATCCTGAAAAAGTACCATTATAAATTCAAAATTATTATTTTTTACTTCTTTGAGTATTTTTTTATGAGGGTGCTGTGATACTTGATGTAGTTTATCAGTAGTTCATTATTTTAACACATGGTTAGGTTAGGTTAGGTACATGAAAAATTGTGTGAAATGTGAGGTGAAGTACTGATAAACTAATTCATGTATCACAATATTTTCTTTAAAAAAATATGAAACCATGTTAAGAAGTTTCAAATAAGAATTTTAGATTTTTTACCATAAAAGACGCTCTCCTTCAGAAATACCATGTAGGGAAATTGTAGGGTCAAAATCATTTAATATGAGAAAAAAAAATTTTTTTAGGCTATTATATTATCAAAATGTCCTCATATTTAATTCACTTAAAACCTTTAAGTGAAAGAAAATTGTGTGGTTAACATATACTAACTTTTCCCGAATTCAGTGGGAATATAAAATAATCAATTTTGAAATAAATCATTCACCGGTATGATTGATAGTTATATTTTACTTATTCACTTGACTCAAATAACTCACTCATTTAAGACATATATGAACTTCATGGTACATTAACATAAACACCAGGAACATAAAATTATTCTCTAAAATTTCTGTACCTAATCAAGCTGAGCTTTATTTAATAAGAACTTGACTTGACTAGACTCTATTCAATTAATTATCAAGAGTGGATTCGACTCGGCGGTATTATTACTGAACTCAGTTTGGCTTGACTCGACCAAAAAAATTGCAGATTTGTCCATCTCTACTTATAATTGTAGCTAAGAGACAGATAACATTCAGCATCAACCATTGGTCCTAGAAACAAAATTTGGAGGAAACATTTCTTATAGAGATGTGTCACTTCCCGTTCTCAGTTCTCTGTTCCGCCAGTTCTCAGCAAATTAACTGGCACCAAGAACCGTACCATGGAAAGCATAACAGCTACATGTTTCCCCAGCTATATCTAACCTCCCGTTTATTTCAACTGCAGTATTTAAATTTTATGTTGAGATTTTGGTGCAGTTAATATTTGGTGTAGCGCTTTCAGCAGGTCTAAGTTTACATTACCTATATTTTGTGTAATTTTTAGTTTTACATGATTGCTGACCTTTGAGCATTTGTAAATTGCATGTTAAATAATTTTGGACATAACAATGATTGATTTGTTGTACAATATTTAGTAAAAGTTTGTTTTATTTATTCATTAGCTTTTCGGCTGGCGACGTATCCCGCCCTGCGCTGTGTGGGGAAGGGTCATGTCTGGTAGTGTGTCTTACTCTGAAAGTTCAGGTTTTGGTGGCATTTGTTTGATTTAGCATTTAGCGACTTCGCACAATTCTGGTAAAACGCTGTGGTATAATGCCGGCGACCACCAAAATGCACATATCTTTCAAACTTCACTTTAAGCCAATGAATAGAAGCCTTCAGCATCCTATGTAACACGTGAAAGTTAAGGTTCGTAAATCTTAGAAAATTGCTGGCATCAGCAAGTGCCTGAATGTAAACAAGAGTTCTTTGTGCAGAGACATTACACTTTTTTTGTCTTATCTTTTGACTTAGAGACAGGGATAATATTTCAACTAAAAAAAGGCCTATAGAAAAACAGCTCAGGCTCAATACACTTTCAAAACTTATCTTCAAAATAAAATACCATGATTTAAAATTGTTAATACTCATTAACTTTAGGTATTTTCTACTACCTACTTTTGCAGCCCTACATCACTTATGACCAAATATCGCAATACGACAATATGGTAAACTATGGCCAATTAACATTGCCGAAGCGCGAGACTATCTACTGCATTGCTTTCAAGCTATTTTCACTCCACGCCACTAGATGCCATTACTCTCATGCACTTTGTAAAAAAATGTAGTTAAACTCCACACTGCCAGGTTTGCTGACATCACATGTCTCGCGTAATTCTTAAGAGTTTCCTATATTTTCCCTACTACAATATTTGTTGTAACTTAACCAATATATCATGTGTTCAAATACTATTTTAAAAAGACCACTGTTAACTTGGAGGTTCCATCCCTTGTCCATTATACTGGAAATTGCTTTGGTGTGTTTCTACTGCATCATCACAATTTTTTATTGGTGGGCCTTAATTAATTACTAACTGAGCATAAAAAAGTTGCCAGTATGTGTTACTAGACACTGCTGTGCCACAGGACGTCAGCACAGTACTGCTCCAGCCATTTAGTGAGACGTGAGGGAACTGTGCTCCTAGGGGCTAGGTGAATGTATCTTTGGTGTGACTTGAAATTGTATTATGGTAACCTAAAATTGAGAACCAAACACTGATTTTTAAGAACCGGAACGGAACCGACACATCACTAATTCCTTACACCTTGAAGGCAATCACTGAGGAAAGATTTTCTAAAATTCAATCACTTGGAGGGTTAAATAAGGGTTCAGAATGTGTATGGAGAAATAATATTAGATGGTGCTATCAAAATAACTAGGAGCAAATACTGCAAAATAATAAATCATTAGCTTTATACTCTACAGTTTTTTAGGTTTAAAATACATCAAATATGGGTCAATTATTTAAAATTTGATTAGAAAAACAGAAATGAATCATAAATAAACATACCATTTCTGTTGGTTTGACACACTGCCTACCAAAACTCTCCAAGTACACATGCATGCCAACATCATTATAAGAGAGAGCCATTTTTATGATTGTTAGCAAATATACAAACACTTGATTTTAAAAAAACTTCAAACTTTGTGAATAATTTTTTTATTAGTTTAAAATTTTATTCAAAACTCAAAATCCCTGATTTGCAGATACCTATATGCAGAGGTATGCGTATGAGTAAAGAACCTGTTAAATTGGTTTTTTTTTTTTTTTTTTTCGCATTTTACTTTTGAAATTTAGCATTTAATAGCATTTTGAATATTTAAAATACTATCCAAGAAATAAAGAGATAAAGTTCTTTGAGACATTTCTTAATATTTTCCTAATGGCATTCAGTGGCTTACTAATTACCTTACAAAACATTTTCTGGGAGAATTTTTTAACACATTTGTTTTTTGGGTAAGGACTCAACTTGCAGGCATTCAGAAACCAATATCAACTAACCCAATACACACAATGAACTACAAGGTACACTGTACAATGTACAATGGTACAATTAGCAAGTGTTGACAAGCTTGTTCAGCCAGCCAGCCACGCTCACACTGCAACAAACTACTTAAAACACTCATTTAACAAGCAACATACAAGAAAACATATGCAGGACTTTAGATGGCAGTAATATAGAAACAGGACTGACTGAAGTGTTTGGTACAAAAGAAATCTTTTGACAGTCACAAATAAGCTGTACGATTGTTAACATAAATGTGACTTATCACATTTAATACTTAAAGTTCAAAAAAATATCTTACATTCACCAATAATACACATGGAAATCAGTAAATACTAAACAGGCAGTGTAAATTATTTAATGTTAGGCATATTTTAATAATTATAGATGAGTATACAATTAATTGGAATCCCTGTTTAGTAATTTTTTTTTTAAAAAAAACCATAAGTTTAAAAGTTTAAAATGAAACGCAATATTTCTATGGACAGAACCCTGAGGTACTTTAAGGCATGATAAAATAACATTTCACTACAATAGATTTTTTAATTGCATATAAACTAACTGCATATCAATAGATTTTTTTAAAACTTTTTAGTTATGATATGTACACAGCACTAAAATGCACAATTCCATACAGTTATAAAAATGTATGGAATTGTGCATTTTAGTGTCTTCCAAACCCAAACAGAAACATTTCTTAGGCAGCCAACTAAAACAATATTGTATTGAAAATAATTAAGACTTTCTAAGGGAATCTAAGTTTTTTGAATGTATTCACAGGTTTTCAAACCCAACAATCAGTTGGGATATGTGTCATCTGCATTATGGTTTTATTTTTAGGTCAATTTTGTTTTTAAAACAGGAGATTTCGGTGTTATTGTCATTACATTGTGTTTATTCATATAAAAAGTTTATTATTTAACAAATATGAAATTAAAATATTTTTAACCCTTATTCCACCAAAATATTCTCAATAGTAAAATAAAATAAAATAATTTTAAATAAGCATGTCTAGAAAAGGACTACTCAGAAAAATAAAAACTAATCTGCATAGTTTTGAGGGTTTGAAAAATGAGCAAACATGATTAATGTAAAATGCAAGATCAAACAACATAATTATTTTATACATTTAGTTTATACATTTTGTACAAAAGCCATGATCTAAATTCAATGAATTTATGGTAGTAAAATATAACATTTTTGTGGTTTAAGTTTTATCAAACTGCTGATTGATTTCATGTCTTTAATGACATTTTGGTGCTAAATGGTGAAATAACTTGCATTTCAGTGTTGTATTGACATGCTTTGTGATGTTAGTATTTAATATTCACTATGATAATCATGCAGATATCATCATAAATCACTTCCTGTGCAAAGCACATTCCTACATAAGGCTACGATAAGCATAAAACACGTTCATTTGGGTGACTACGAGAAAAACGTCTCTGCAGTTACAATGTGGAGCAAAGTTGTAGGCAACTACATATGTTCCTATCACAAACGAATAAACACTTTGAATAGTTAATATCCATCTAAACTTTTTAAAGGTATTTAAATCACGTTTTTAATGTTACTTTAATTGAACTGTTAATCCATATTCTAAATATACTTAAAATTTGGTGCCTCAGTTAGATCCTTGTTTGTTTTTAATATTTAAATATAAAATATATGTACGTGTGATAGTGTAATAAGTTAACTGGCATTCCATGCTCTATTGACACCTCGAAGACTTGGAAAATGGAACACAATCTTCTTGTGTAGCAAACAGTAACATGACGTTCTTTACTACTAGAAGAAATCTTCTTAAACATCTAGAAGTTCAGATACTAACTTCAAAAGAGTATCAAAATATAAAATAAATTTTAATATTACAAGAGCTTCCTTAAGTCCATAAAAAAATATTAAATGCTTTTTTTTATTGCACACCAAGAGAAATAATCATAATGTCACTAAACAACTGTAAGCTTTAGCATGGAATTAGAGACGTGTTTGGTTAATTTTCTACCTCTAAGATGCCCAGATTTTTTTTTTATCAGCAATCACAATGAAAGTATAAACATTGGAAACCATCAACTCTAAATATAAGATAATCAAAAATGTATGACCATCTTACATGTAACACTGCCATAAGCTTAAGACAAATACAGTATGACAATTTCCAACTCAAACACGAGACTAATAGCAATAGCTTTAGAATAAAATGATTGCTATAAATACAGTACAATGTCTAGTATTTTAAAGAATTTTGTATTTGAGTTTCAACTTGTATTCCAGATTTCAATTATATAAGATTTTTTTTCTTTCATCTTGAAAACTCAATTTTTTTTTTTTCATTTTAATAATCATAACACTAAGTTTCATATTTACACATTAAAAATAATTGAAGTTTTATTGATGCATGGATAAAGAATACCTTGTTAAAATATTAAACTACTCACAACTCAGCTACTTCTAACCAATTACAAATACAGAAGTCACAACACGGGGCTCTCAACTCATGAAAATGGTAGCAAATAAGTAATTATTAATGTACTTTTATAAAATCAATGCAGTTAGAGAATATGAACCAAGATCTGAATCGGTAAACAAGGAACCGACCCATCGCTACACGTAGTTTGTTTAACAGAAAAGGTTGTCAGACCTCACATTCTATCACTGCCAAATTAGCCTCACAGTCTAACACTTAAAAGGAATTAGCCATGAAACTACAAAAAAGCTTTAGAAAAATCTATTAGTTTAAGTAAGATATCAAGGAATATAAAATTAAACATATTTTTTTTGGTTCAACATCTGCAAAAACCAAAATACATATTAAATAAACAATTCCATGAATTCAGTTTCGAACTTCTTCTCGCTGACCCAGGCAATGTAATAGTGAGTGCAGTGCAACAGATTATGACACAAATATCTACTAAATTTGGACTTTGTACTACAGCAACCAGAGACTATTTCATTTCAATGGTATACAAATTATTGAAAGAACTTCTAAAAAATTACAAAAATATATTATTTTCATTATTTATTCAATTTATTTTAATAAAACTATAGCAGTCTAGTATTCTTATAAAATTAACTAGTAAAATAAAATTGATACTGTAAACAATATTTTACCCACTTCAACAAATCTATCCCTGGTGGGCCTTTTAAAGTAACTGTAACTGAAATTTTACTCAATAACTAAATTTTCTCTATAGTCAATATATCACCGATTAATAATTTCAAGAGAAAATGTAGCAGGAACTAAAATTAATTTAATTTGAATAGTTTACTCACATTACTTTTAAATGAATGTATGTTTATCATCAAAGCATCCAAACGAGAGAAAAATGTATAGGAATGTTAGATGAACTGAACAAACGAATGCTTGGCAGAAGCAATTACCCCCAACACAGTCCAAGACAACGGTGCAGTCGCCACATGTACAAAAAGAGGAAGCTAGAGTGGTGACAAGAAGAAATACTACAGCTACAGATGTCTCATATATTCTAACAGCTCATATAACTTCTGAAGAGAAAAAAACTCATGAGTATCCAATAGCAGGAATTTGAGAAACTACTGGGGAAGAACAACTACTCTGTTGTATATTGATAACAGAGCTGAACAACTTTTCCAACAGATAAACAAACTACTTAAGAGTGATTTTTACTTTAGCTAAGAAAATTAATACCAGACACTTAACTACCAAAATTTGAGAGGTATGACGCTTGGAAGAACAGAAAACTTTGAGATGTCAATGGTAAGTCTCAAATGGCTTCTTCCATGAAAAAGCCAATAACAAGTAATATGAAACTCAACTCTTAGCCATTCAAATATTCCAAAATTTATGCTCAGCATATGAATTGGAAATAACATACTATCAGCTTGCCATAAATTTTTAAAAAGCCATTTTAAATAGTGCAAGTTCTGTGATATTCATAATAACAGGATATCTTACTGTTACTAGCTTCTTTTTAAATCTTCAAATAAAATAAATCAGACTAAAGTGCAACAGAAAAAAGCATATCAAACCTGAAGATCATTAACTTACATAAATTGACTGTACGTACACCATTTATACCCTAACTGATTATTTTTATCATTTTGAGGAATTGGGAAGGGAAATACCTTATTTATTTAATTATTTCAGCATGAATTATTGTATATTTTCCAATTAAATAAGGTGCCATTGTACCTTCACAATATGCACTCAACAACTATCTGGAATTAGTTGACAAGTAAAAAGAATACAACCCAACATGACAACAACAGAGGAAAAATTTCACTACTGCTCACAGCACGTAGTCGAATAACACCATCCCAACTTTTACAGAACTACAAAGGAAACTGTCATGTTCTAACTCAAGTATTCTGATTGAGTAAGACAGTAAAGTAATGGCAAAACAGGAGGGTATAAACATTCCAGAATAATTAAGAACAATATTAAAGTACAGTAAACTCTCAATTATCAAGGTACAGATTATCCAGTTTCGGGTTATTCATGCTTAAATTTAGTTTAATTATTAGTTTGTTATATGTATTATGAAGCTATAAAAAACTACGGCGCACTTCTTCACTTGGCTGTTCTATATTTTTAAACACCCTGTTACATTGTCAGAATGCTGTTAGGCCGGACCCTTCATGTCGCCCACCTCCTCAGCCGTCACATTTGTCACACTTTAGCGGCAAATTGCTCTATAACTATCAAAAGATAGGTTGCGAGCAATGTCACTTTCAATTGAGAGTATTGCCAGTCCACATAACCGTTCTTGGGCAATGGTGGATTGCAAGTAGTTTTTGATGAGTTTCAGCTTGCTGAAACTTCTTTCGCATGAGGCTATTGAAACTGGAATAGTCAATAACAATTTTTATGCCGTAAAGGATTCTGTAAAAGCTTCCTGCAAGTCATTGTTTACAATTATTTGAATTACATCTTTGGGTTTATATTTTGGTGGAAGTTTGTCAGCCAGGATGTTTCTTAAAGAAAGAAGCTCGGAATAGAGGCCACTGTCCAAGTCCCGCTCGTAATGTCTCGTCAGCTGTTGACAGGATTTCTGTAAATCATTGCTACTTAGTTTCATGAGTCGGCAAGGATACATGAATGAAAACATGTTTGCTACGTCTCTAAGGCCTTCAAATCTTTCAGAAAAGCTTGCAATGATCCTGTCCAACATTCTGTTGTAGATATTAACTTCGAAAGCTTTATTCTTGTCTGTAATTGGCTCATCTTTAGTTAACTCATCCGAAAATGATACCTTTCTTCTTTGTCGTTTTTCGGAGAGTTGCACGGATACTCCCAATTTACTTGCAAGTTGTATGACTTTAGCCATGAAACTGCTGAACTCATTTGCTCTCATATTCTGTATATTCTTGGTCGAAGACTGGAGAAGATCAGCTGCAGTCAAAATATCACAATCTGCCTTTTGAAATTGAAAGTATTTGCTTGTTATATTCAGCAACGTTAGGATGTTTTCCCATATAACAAGCATCACAATGAAATCAAATTTTGATATATGACTCAAAAGACCATCACAGTCACATTTCTCACTGCCATCTTTACTTTCTGACTTGATACACTTGAGAACATCAATGATTTTCGACAGGGATTTTCGGAGATTGCGAATTGGAGCAAGTCGGCCTTCCCAACGTGTGATGCAGACTTGCGCTCTGTTGTTGGAAGTGAGAGTTGCCAGTATGGTGAATTACGTATGTGACGATGTAGAGAGACGTAATTAATATTAGTATTTGTTCTGTTGAGATGAGGTGGTTGTTGACTTTTAGTGCTTACAATGATTACTTTATCAGTTATTACATTAAATGAAACAGTTTTACAAAACTAATTAATTATCAAATTTATTATGAAAAGAAATAAAAAAGATAGCCATATGTACATACCTCCTTAATTTTTCGCCTCCTATAGAAAATTTTGCCCCCTCTGTCGATTTGTGTGGGGGGAGAAAACCCCCCCAACCCCCCCACTAAGCACGGCACTGCGAGAAGATACAATGTATGTACATATTAGGTGCCATTTTTCTTATATAAATTATTATTATTGTTAAAATAATATACAGCCTTGAACTCTTTAATGTTGCACTTTCAACATCTCTTAATGAGAAGCATGAATTCACCCGTAATCAGTGAGTAATTCTTGAACTGTCATTGGCTCTGTACTCTACTTTTTTTCATTACTATCAAAAATTTGTTTTAGTTACAAAGCCCTATGTTGCTGCAGCCTTCTGCACAAGGGAAGCCCATTCCATTACTGCTCTCATTCTAAAATAATTTACTTTTTTTGTAACATGCATGTTTTCTTGAATAGCACTCACTTCACAAGCTCCAGTAAAACTTCTACCAGAACTAATGACAAAGCCTGTTTGGAAGTTTCTATGAAATAACCATTACAATTCTTATACAATTCTTCACTGACAGCTACTGCAGTGCTGGTTTATGTATGCTCATTATTGTAGTGATAAATATTTTTTACTTAAGTAAAAACATATTCATTAACACTAATGATAAACTTTCTCAGTTTCTAATAAATCCCATTCTTCAATATTAAAAAAAGAGATCACTTCAAACACATCTTTTATCAGTACAAGCATCAGAAAAAAATCAGCCTATTAGCTCCATTTTTAACCCAGTAGGAAACCTTTTACACAAAAACATGTATAAAAAAACCAAAATTCAGATGACAAAGGCCAGTACAAATAAAACCTCTCTAAAACATTCCCCGCCAGCAAAGAATCTTCCGAAGATACTTACATAGTATCATACCCACTTTATAAAAGATTATGATAAAACAATAAAGGTGGTCAAGAATACATGGCACTTAAAATGGCTATACAAACAACTTTTGAAAACAATGTTTCCTATGATTACCACATACTTATGCTCTGCAGGAATTATTATTGACTATTTAGTCATTAATATAAAACTGAGAAAATCATACATATAAACATGTATTATAATACATAGAATACACACATTTAAACAGAATTGTGTAATCACCATTTAGTTAAAATATAAAAATTTCAGGTACAACTATTTTTTGTACTCACTACCATTATTACATACCCAGCCTACATGTTGTTTAACAGAACTAGGAGCCTGACAAATTTACTGTCTTTATGTGAAATGGATAATAGTTCTGTCATCAAATACAGCTAAGGAAATCAGCTGATAATGGGTATTAGCTGGAAAACATTATTATACTGTAACACCCAACTAAGAAATTCCTCAAGGTACTTAAAAAATTAGACTTGTTGCGAGGGAAAACTTATTAAAGAGGATAAAATTGTATGTAGTATTTATAGGTCTAGTGCTATATTTTATTATACAGGAAATATTCTTATGTGGGATTTTCTTATGAGGGTTTTACTGTACATACATAAAGATGAACATTTAAACTGCGTTTCATATGATGGCAATCACTAAATGATGTACCAAATAGTACACATTAACATAAAACTTTGAAAAAGAAGTAATTTAAAAACTGCAAATATTTTAAATATTTCTTTGGTTCTTTTCTTTAGTAAAAAGTTACAGTATACTTCTTGTAACTATTAGATTATAAAATTAAAATTTTTATAGTTTTAAATATTTACTTACAAAATATAATAAATTGATACTTTAACTATTCTAAGTTATAAGCTACCGTTGATGAACATGGATACAAAAGTATCGACAAAGTAAATAAAAGATTTTGCATTTTTGTAGTAGTCAACTGTGAAGTCTTTTTTATGGAAATGCTATACAATAATAATTTTAATACTGCAGACTTCAAACTTCAACTAAATAATGTGATTGTTCCCACTATCTCTATACTGTGATGAAGGCTCTGTCTCAATTTCAGTTGCAACAGCCAGGCCTCCATTTCTTCTAGCGAACAGGTCGGACACAAACACTGCCTGAGCAATAAAAAAACAAAAATGACATGGTAAAAAAGGAAGTACACAAAAATTTCTACAAAAATCATAAACTACATCAATATTTACAATAATACACAATACTAATTCCACTGGGTATATTTGTGCAAAAATTACACATTTTTCTTACTTGATTTTCTTTAATTTGTTAAAACAAAAATTTAATCTTCAGTTCCTACCCTTTGTGCTTACTTTGACATAACTAGAAATAAACAGTGTTAAAATTACACTTTGTAATGAAAATTTTACTGAACCTGATACCTATAAATTTTCCTTTACTTATACTTTTTCCTTATGTTTATGAAACAAAACTTCTGCACGTATGAACGTAACATTGCCAAAATGTACTTTAAGCTCATTTATCTTAGGTCTCCACAGCTTAATTTAATAACAATTGAATGTTCACTTGTTTACTTAGCTTAGTTGTCCTAACTGTACACAGAATTGCTGGACAGTGAGTCACAGCACTTGTTGTGTGGATGGACTCAGCAACAGGTTTGCCACATTAGTATAACATTCTATTCAACATTATTTTCTACATTGCAAAAGTATCAAGAGAGAATCTAAACTAAAGTTACACAAAATCAAATATTTTGGCAGCGGAAGATGATGCTAAAATGACAGACATGATGATCAGCTTGTCCAATGAATAGACTGGAGTTTTAGTATGTAAAACAATAGCAAGAAATCCTATGCATGTAACCTCACCATTTTCACAACTACGTACTTCATATCATAGGACTGTTCCGAGAGCTATTTACACAACTCCAGTTGCAATTTCCAAAAATTCAGCATACCAGTTCCTTTATCTGGAGCCAGTAACTCACTTGCAGAGCCAACCTTTGGAACACTAAAATGCTGATTCCAGTACTAGAACCAGACTATATGTCAACACCATTCTTTTCCTTTCCAGCACCCTGGATCCAGCTAATGTCTCCAGCTAACCGTTTGTGTGAACACAGCAGAACACAAAGTTGACTAGAATGTGAAGCTCTCTTTCAACAGCAGACATTCATTCAATATACAACATATTACGATATTCAAACCAAATATTTACATTATCATATTGTACATGACTTTTATTCTTTTTCACAGCAAGGTCATTACAAGGCTAGCAGAAACGAAAACAAGCAGCTAACGTATGGAATTGTATAAGCTCTAAAAAAAATTATTATTTGCCTAGGGTAAATTTAAAAATATGGAAAACGTAATGTCCTAAAACAATAGACTACACAACATGAATTAAATAAAAAATTTGATGATCATACACAAATTATATAATACATACAAGTTTAAAGTTTAAACTAAAATTAGAATACCCCAAATTTATATTTATTTATAAGTTTTGCATCAATTGTCTCCAAATTTGTGTTAATATAACTGGTGATGGTCAGCAGCAGGCAGTGTGACTGATAAGATAATGTGAGCAGCAAGTGGCGCAGTGAAAAGCTACTTACGGTGATGATGCGGAGATAGTGCTGTAGTGATCCCGACAGAAATTTGTTCCAGTAGTGTGCATGTAGTCCGATACGTGGGAGACAGACATGCCGATGGCCATCAAAGGCAGTGTGACTAATAGGAGAATGAGAGTAGCCAGGGGTTTAGTGAACAGCTACTCACGGTGATGATGTGGAATAGTGCTGTTAGTTAATCCTGACAGGATTTGTTTCAGTAAAGCATGTATTCTGAAACGTGGGACACTGCAGTCCCGATGGCCATCGGCAAACAGGAGAATGAGAGTGGCCAGTAGAAGAGTCATTAGTTACTCATGGAGATGATGCCGATATAATGATTTTAGTGAATTTCACCCGAACTTTGTTCCAGTAGTGCAAGTTCTCTAATAGAGAGGAGACCACTGTACTGCTGGCCATCAGTGGCAGTGTGACTGATCGAAGAATATGTGTGGCCAGGGGCGCAGTAAACTTATGGTGATGATGCGGAGATGATACTGCTAGTGATCCCAAATGGAATTTGTTCCTGTAGTAGTCCGATAAATTACACGGAAGCCCACTGTACATATGGCCACCAGCAGACAGTGTGACTGATAGAAGAATGTGACTGGCAACGGGAGCAGTGAATACCTACATACGGTGATGATACGGATTTAGTTTAGTTGGTGAATCCTTCCAGAACTTCGTTCCAGCAGTGCATGTAGTCTAATAAGCGGGAGACAGCCCTGTCAATTTCCATCAGCAGGAGTCTGACTGATAGGAGAATGACAGTGACCAGTGGTGCAAAGACCGCTACCTTCGGTGATGATGGTGAAGAAGTGTCGTTAGTGAATCCCACCAGCACATCGCTCCAGTGGTATATGTAGTCCTATATGCGGGAGCCCACCACATGCCGATGGCTAGAAGCAAGCAGTGTGACTGTTAGGAGAATGAGATTGGATGTGGTGCAGCGAACAGCTACTGTCGGAAATGATGGCGAAGATGGTGCTGTTAGTAAATCCAGCAAGAATGTCAATCCAGTGTTACATGTAGTTCGATACGAGAGAGACCGCCGTACGGATTGCAAGGAGCAGACATTGTTAGATGATAGGAGAATGAGCGTGACAAGTGGTGCAGAGAAAGCTACTCTCTGTGATGATGGCGGAGATAGTGCCATAAGTGAATCCTGCCAGCACATTTCTCTGGTGGTGTTTGTAGTCCAATACATAGGAGACAGCTGAGAGGTGGCCATCAGCACGCAGTGTGACTGATAGGAGATAGAGATTGGTCAGGGGTGAAGTAAACAGCCACTCACATTGATGATGCGAGATAGTTTTGTTTGTGAATTCCGACATAACTTTGTTCCTGTAGTGCATCTAGACTGATACGTGGGAGACATCCATGCCAATGGCCATCAGCAGGCACTGTGACTTATATGAGAATGTGAGAAATCGGTTGTACAATCAACAGCTACTCACGGTGATAATGCAAGGATACTGCTGTTACTGAATGTCCAGAAATTTGCTTTAGTAGCACATGTAGTATAATACACAAAACACTGCTGTGCTGATGGCCATCATTGGCAGTGTTACTGATAGAAGAATGTGAGTAGCCAGGTTGCATTGAACAGCTAATAACAGTAATGATGCGGAGAGAGTTCTGTTTGTGAATTACGAAAGAAAATCATTCTTATAGTGCATGTAATCTAATATGCAGAATACCTAGTGCATACACTAGTGTGGCTGATAGAAGAATTAGTGGGGCCAGGTGTGCAGTGAACAGCTACTCCGGTGATGATACAAACATAGTGGCTTTAGTTAATAGATACCGCCAGCATGTTGCTCCAGTGGTGCTTGTAGTCTGTTACATGGGAGACCACTGTGCCGATAGCCATCAACAGACAGTATGACTGATAGGAGTAAATGAGTGGCCAGGGGAGCCGTGAACAGATACTCACAATAATAATGCCTAGATAGTTCACCTAGTGAAACCCGCTAGAACTTTGTTCCAGTAGTGCATGTAGTCTGTTACACAGGATACCCCTATGCCAATGGCCATCAGCAGGCAGTATGTCTAATAGACGAATTTCAGTCGACAGCGGCGCAGTAAACAGCTACTTACGGTGATGATGCGGAGATAGTGCAGTTAGTGGATCACGCTAGAACTTTGTTCCAATAGTTATTTGTTCTGATCCGTGGGAGATCACTGTGCCGATAGCCATCAGTAGGCAGTGTGACTGATAGGAGAATGTGAGTGGCCAACGGTCCAGTGAATAGCTACTCACGGTGATGATGCGGTGATAGTGCTGTTAGTGAATGCCTCCAGAAATTCGTTCCATTCGTGCATGTAGTCTGTTACATGGGAGACCACTAGGCTGATGGCCATTAGGAGGCAGTGTGATTAATAGGAGATTGAAACTGGCCAGATGAGCAGTCTACAGTTACTTATGGTAATGATGCGGAGATAGTGCTGTTACTGAATCTCGCCAAGAATTTAATCCATTACTGCATGTAGTCTAAGATGCGTAAAACCACTGTGCCAATGGCCATTAGTGAAAGTGTCACTGATAAAAGAATGAGAGTGGCCAGGGGTGCAGTTAAAGCTACTCACTGTGATGATGCGTAGATAGCGCTGTTAGTGATATCTCCCAGAACTTCATTCAAGTAGTGCAAGTAGTCTAATACGTAGAAGACTGTTGTGCCGATGTTCATCAGTGGCAGTGTAACTGATAGGAGAATGAGAGTGCTGCAAAGACAGCTACACTCTGTGATAACAGTCGAGATAGCCCGTTAGTATATCCCGCCAGCACATCCTCCAGTGGTGCATGTAATCCTAAACGCGGGAGCCCGCCGTGCCGATGGCTAGCAACAGGCAATTTGTTTGTTAGGTGATTGAGAGTGGATGTGGTGCAGCGAAAAGCTACTCTCTGTGATGAAGGCGGAGATAGTGTCGTTAGTTTCCAGCCAGCACGGAACTCCGGTAGTGCTTGTAGTCCGATACGCAGGAGACAGCTGTGCAGACAGCTATCAGCAGGCAGTGAGACTGATAGAAGAATGAGATTGGTAAGGGGTGCAGTGAACAGTTACTCACTGTGATGATGGCGGAGATAGTGCCGTTAGTGAATCCCGCCAGCACGTCACTCCAGTGGTGCTTGTAGTCTGATACACGGGAGACCGCCGTGCCGATGGACAGCAGCAAGGACACGAACTGCACGAAGGGCCGCAGCAGCTCGGAACCTCTCCACGTCATGCGAGCTTGCAGGTACATCTGTGTTCAACAATACTTTTCTTCAGCCCGCAAGCCACAGACTCTTTCTCACACTTCTCACGTTCACGTTGATTACATGCACACCACTTTATGAATACAAGGCAATGCAAGCATGTATAAGGTTGACACCCAAAGTACAGACTATGCCATTAAGGAGATGGAACTACCCACAGTAACCTACCTGCTTACAGCAACATTTGCCAAGATTTGCTATTGCAAAAATTCTAAGTCAATCCTGCTGCCATCTGAACTTCAATCACAGAAGCAAGATTAAATAAGTAAGTGGTAATGTCCGAATAAATATTAGATTTCTACTTTAAAATACATCGTTTTATACGGAAAAGATACCTTACACAAAGCGCTCGGCATCTAAAAGTGGGACCAAAAACAACATGCAACGTTTACGCTAGAAGTTTTTTTTTATCCCAATTCTGACAGCCCAAAATATAGGTGCGACGATTATGCGAGTGTGAAAATTATGCAAAGGCGACGATTATACGATAAAAGAGGGTATACTGTATACTTGAAGCTCTCTACCTCGCATACTTACATATTATTGCTAAATTGAGTGAGAAGGATGGAAATATCTAGGAGTTATCAGTTACTTTAAATATGACGTATACTCTGACAGTCACAGCGCAAAGCATAATAAATTTCTAATATTGACAAAGTTGCATAATATTAAAAATTAATAGAGCTAATATGATTTGATAGTACATTTCTTAACTTTAAACGATAAATTAAATTCATAAAAGCACCACATTGTAAAGATTGTATCTTAGTTGTAACTTACTGCAAAGTACACCATGGTGAAAGCCGAGAAAGATGAATGACCAGAAGGAAAAGACAGCCTATAAACAAAGCAAAGGGAAGCAGCACATAGTAGCATTTTCATTGTTATTTAACACCTAAGAAAGCAGAAATATCACAATATGTACACTTTAAACAGCTGCTCTTTCTAATAAGTTCAGTATACTTACTCCAGATGAAAATCTATCAAAGGTTGGTACAGAAATTAGTCTAAAAGAGTTCATCGAGGAAGTGTCTCAGTTCCCTCCAGTAACGTTCTAGCTCGTGAACTGTAAACGTCTACATCGTTTAGAATCATCACTTGAACCATTTCATACCAAATTAGTATCGGAAAACACTAAAAATAACACTAAGCACTTGGTCATGTATTTGTTTACACAATGTGAGAATGATAAAAGTAATTAATGTGTTTTTATAATAATAAATTGTTTTTTGTCCTTCCTCAAATTTTAAGAACTTCAGAACATATAAATGAGAAATATTGTAGCTGTCACAGAGAATAAAACACATGAAACTAATAGGGAAAACTACAGTATTAGCCACTAATATTACAACAGTAGGTAGTTTGTTCCAGTCAAACAATTATTTGTTATATAGACTGTCATTTAATAACTAATCTTAAGTTCTATTCATGAGGCATTCTTACGCAGAAGTGTGCTCTACTGGAAGGGTACCGGTACTCACGAGTGCAGGGTCTACAGGACCAAAATGTCACCAGAAATCAAACCAAATACTCATAATGCCAGTGAATGATAGCAGTAAAAAGCAATCCTACATGTATAATTCCTAGAATACACCAATCCCTCACTTAGCACGACTAATTCGTTCCTAAAAATGTTCGTGTTAATCGAAATCGCGTATTCTGAAGCATTAGTCCCCATAAATATAAGGCTAAATTATTTAATGTGTTCCAAGATGTGTAGGGAAGTAATCTTTACATAATATAAATGCGTAGAATAATACTTGAAAATGCATATGTCATATCATTTATCTTTTTAAGCCTACCACCGAATACGTTAGATAAAGAAAACATGGCACAGTGTAACGGGAGATAAGTGGTAACATATTTACCGTCAGTCAGCAGGTTGGCTTGCCCGCCCAGGCGTGACCTTCAACACGCGCGGGAGTCTGTCTGCCTGCTGTTGCAAGCAGCTGGATCCTTTGTTATTACGTTTAAAACTTAACAAAATTAAAACACTTTTATGAAATTAAGAACCGGTTTTATATACCTAACTTTAAAACACACAGCCATATGTAAACATTTAATTTGTTATGCACACCTCTTATAAAAGCGGCTATGTAAACAAATCAGTTAACAGATAAACAGATTTAGATTTTCCCTAGAGCACAAACATAACATTAAAATATGTACAATATGTACATATACAAAACATAAAAGTTAGTTAAATATTTTCTGGGGTGAAATTAACA
The DNA here is from genome assembly GCF_032445375.1 of Bacillus rossius redtenbacheri. Lineage (NCBI taxonomy): Eukaryota > Metazoa > Arthropoda > Insecta > Phasmatodea > Bacillidae > Bacillus > Bacillus rossius. The sequence goes on along the minus strand of NW_026962011.1, from coordinate 26,440,824 downwards.
CTATCATCTTGCTTTTTTTAAAAAAAACGTGTCCAATTTCATCTGCTTTGGTTTCTGTACGGTACGGCCTGGTCTGCAGCCGGGCATCAACGGTACGGCCTGGTCTGCGGCCGGGCATCAACAGTACGGCCCGGTATTTGTTTATCTGCGTGCGCATCTCTTTCCCCTCGCATTCCAAACCACTCTTCCCCCCTCGAATTCCATACCTGACGTCGCGTCGTTTCCGAGATTTTTTTTAGCCTGTGGCGATTTCGTGCTAACTGAAATTTACAGACGTGCTATTCGAGACTAGGGCAGTAAAATTTACATTGTGCTAACTGAATTCGCATTAATTGAAGACGTGCTATGCGAGGGATTGGTGTATTAAATTTTTTATAGCAGAGGTCATAAAATTAATTACCTTTCCTAAAAAAAACAACAGCACAAATTTTTATTTTATTATAGACTTAAGTTTTAAAAAAATGTTAAAAATGGTCAAATTTGATATAATCACCATAAACATTGAGAAAACTCACTATTGGCTATGAGTTCGAGATATCACAATAGATGTACCAGGATTAGCAATCATTGCTTAACGCAGCATGGGCACTGGGAATCTACAGTTTTATCACTTTGCTAAATGACTGTTGATCCAACAATTTTTCAACAATGATACAACATTCATGTAATTTGCGCATGTACATCGTCTACGTAGCGTGTCTCCAAATGACGGAACCAAACGGCTTCCCAGGGCAAACAACTAGCTACTCGGTTCAGACGTCATGACGCCATGGCTCTAAATCACGTATCTGCCTGTTTTTCATAAGCAAAACTGTACACTTCCTTCAGATGCATTTTTTTCTGATTGCATTTGCACTGTAATGCTTACAAATTATTAGACAATTTATTGGAATTAACAACATACAGGATTTATCTCTATTGTCACTAAAACATGACTGATTTTATTTCTCCTACATATTGTTGCTATGAAAATTAATTACCTCATTTCCTTTAGGAGCTGCATGTTAGTTGAATTACACTGGAAATGTTCAATGTACAACTGCTTGTTGCTGGCGTCGTTGCAATCTACCAGAGGCCTGCAGACGTCAAAGAAGTGGGGCCGCAGCCGCCCGATGCTGTACTTGACAATGTCCGTGATGAGGTGTGAGGACGCCACGCCAAAGCCAAACACGCCTATCACTTTGTAGCAGTTCCACAGCCACGGGTGTATGGGACGACCCAGGAACACCCTGGCAGCTTGGCCATTGGACGCTCTGACGTGGATGAATTCTATCAGCATCATCTGGCAACAAGAGAGCTACTTAACGCATCGAGCCAACAAATCAACAGTAACAAACATACAAACATAGTCAGTTAACAAACACTAAAAGAGGCCCGGCACACAATACCAGGAACTGAATTATTCATTCAAATTTTCAAAAATGAATTATTAACCAAATCTTTTTTTTTTAATTCAACAATAACTTCTGCAAAGACTTACAGAAAATGTTGAAGTAAGGTGAACAACAATTTTAAAATAAGGTAAAAATATTACTTGATAAAAAAAAATATCAAAAGATAAGTGTTATGTTCGGGTGACAACAATTTGAAAGAAAACCTACATGTATTTTTCCCAACACCATTTTGCTTCACCCACACCTTAATTATACAGCAACCATAATTACTTACGTGATTGACACTCACTGTAGATTATAACTGATTTACTTACGGCTGAAATTTACACGTGGTGAATGTTACACAAACAATAAAACAAAAAAATTTCTAGGATATATCAATTTGATAAAGCCGTCCCCAAAGATGGGAAAAGAGAAGGGGCCGAACTAGTAGGTAACAAAGATAATACCAGTTGCTTGGAAACTTTTTCCTAGGTTGGCAAACCAGAATTTAAGTAGATTTTATTATTTGGTTTTAAAAATTTGCTTTGCAATTTTTAGTACTTTTTATTTTCTCCCTATTAAATTAAAAGTCTGATTAATTACCTCTTTTTGTAATTTTAAATAAATTCCGTTAGTTTTCCTGTTTTAATTTGTGCTTGCCCTGCACGTTTAGAAAGACACACACACATTAAATGCTCTAAATTAAACTCTGATTATGATAAAGTGTTGGGCAAATTTTGGAATCTCACATTGCAAGCTCAAGGGGGGGACTCGGGCAGCTATTTGACCCTCTTGATAGCATGCATGTGGGGAATTTTGTCAACCTTGACCATGGAATTTGAGGTCAAGGTCATGATAAAGATAAAAGGTTTCAACATATTTAAAGCAATAATTGATTTTAACCCACTTAAAATGTATCAATTAGAAACTTTGCAAGAATGTGTAATCCAGATGACAATACAATAATTTTATGACTATAACCCGAAGAGAGAAAGAAAAGGTGGGAGCGGAGTCATAGGGGCAAAACACCACTACTCTTGAGCTATATCCAATAACCATGCTTTTAGTGTATCCATGGGGCTGGAGCATAATGGGAAATTTGTGGTCGACTGACTCCCCCCTCTCCTTCCACAGGAGACCAAACCTCCTAAATTTCGGAAATTTCAAAAAAAATTCTCTTTCGATTTGGAGTGTTCTCATTCCAAAAGGCCGGAGTATTGTGTGACATATGCTCATGTTCGACTGCCCCCCCCCCCCCCCCCCTCCATCAAAGGGAGGTGTTTTCCCCCGAATTTTTTAAGTCAGGAAAATTGAAGTACGTTGATTTTAAGTCTTCAGGCACCATCAGACCTCCTCAGGTGAGGCCTCTGGTGAGGGGGGAGGGAGGGGGGGTGGAGCAAATGCCCCTAAAATTTTCAGAACTCTGAAAGTTGATTTTGTGGTGCATTTCTATAAGTACAGTGATTCAATACCCTTCAGGGAGATAGGTCATGGCCTTTTTAAAAAAAAAAGCTCATTTCTCAAAAAAAAATAGTGTTTACAAGGTCATTCTTCAATTCCAACATGTGCATTCATTCGCCAGTCCACACAAAAAAGTTTTCGGCGATTGCTGTGTTGCTTGTTGCTATACCATGTGCTTGTGTCACTTGAGAGAGTATGACGCTCAGGCAAGGGCTTCACAAATGTCAGAGGAAATATCAGGGAGAGGGGGAGGGTCATACGGGCAAAAAGCCACTACTTCCGAGCAACAGGCTATAACCATGCTTTTTATGTATCGAAGAGTCCGGGGCATGATGGGAAATATGAAACTTTCTCGAAGTAGACTGCCTTCCTCAAAGGGGAAAGGATTTGGGGGAGGGGGAAAGGGGGGGGGGGGGGCGGCAGAGCCATAAAATTTTGAAAGTTTAAAAAATCAATTCACTTTAGATTTGGAGTGTTTCCTAGCCATTCTGGAACCTCAAGCTTCCCCACTCCTCTGGGGGGAGATCATTTCCAGTACGGCCTTAGTGGCGGTGCAGATAGCTATCTCTCCCAGGTTCATCCCTGACTTGCGGCACTCGGGAACAAGATGAACGTGCTTGCTGCTAGCTGCCTGGGTCAGCATCCCCATTGCTGCTTCACAGCTCAGTAGGGCCTAGGCCCACATTCCCTTTCGCAGAATCCTGCCGTTGGGGAGGTGATGGTCCACGCTTAGGGCACACCACCCCTGGTAACTAATACCTTACTATGACAGCCTTGACGGCCAGCACTAGCTTACCTTCAGGGCTCACACAACTCTCTCATGTTAAATAAATATGAACCCAGTTGTAATTATAATAACTAAATACTACCCACAATATTTTACTTCTATGCCAATATTACCAACTTATGAAAAAAACTTTTTTTTTGTATTTAGGCTCGTTAAGTCAGACCAATAATTACTTCTTCTTACCGAACAGATGGGTAAAAATAATCCTACAACATATAATGCTGCAGAAGGTACAGTAGACTCTTTGAAAGGATGCTTTAAAGATTCATCATCACAGAAAAAACCTCGTTTAAAAGGTTTTCCAAAAAGATAGAAGAACAATATCGGGAAGCCAACTGGAACAAAAAAATTAAAACATTTTTAATTATAGTTACTGTTTAACTTTTCAATCAACACATGAATGAATGACAAGGAACACAATCATATATGACTACAGGTTTGAACAGCACAACTAGCCAATTATTTACTAGCGGTGAAGATAATAGCCACAGTTTTAAATTGGCAATTTCTCTAACTGTGCAAGTATAAATAAATTGTTGGCTCGAATGAAAATGTATAATAAACTGATATATTTATCAGGACTACTCTGGAATGCGATAACATACCATTTTTCAAGATGTCACCAAGATGGCGTTGCTTACATCATTACGACTCTTACTCTCTTTCAGGACAAGCACGGAACTTTGGAGCATTTTGGGCGGGAATCATTTTATTTCCTATTTTTCGCTTGAGTCGTTTTCTTACAATTAATGTTTTCTGGTAGCATTAACTAGAATATAATTCCCCGCTCTATTCTATACGTCACCAATAACACATTTCCTTGAAATTGAGGACTTTTTTAACCAATTAAATACCAGTATAAATATCACTAATTTCATCATATATTTCATATTTTCAACATGACTTATAACCAGTATCGTCAAGTAGAGTACACCAGAAGGGACTGTACTCTACTTCACTATTCCACAAAATTTTCTACATTTTTAACACATTTAAAGATTTAAATACCAGTATCAACAAATAAGAGTACCTACACCAGATGGGACTCTACTCTACTTCACGATACAAATAAAAATTTTCTAATTACACATGACTATCGTTTTAAATACCTGTATCGCGAAATACATTATACCATGGGGACTGTTCTCAACTTCGCTATACCCACAAAAATATTATATGGATATTTCAAATTATCATTCACCTACTCCTATGATGTCATTCACTTCCCCTACCTTTTTCCCCCTCGAATTAAGCTTCCTCAATTTCCGGTATCACATTATAGAGTTGACCATATTAACCTTAAGGTATCTAATAACATGTATAAGTTCAATGACCACCGACAAGGCCAAATATACACCTCAATTCTTCTGTAATGACGAGCCACTTGGATGAGGACTATCCCCCACCTGAATCACAGAACTAACCATTCACACCAATTAACAGTATTTTAAAAATAGCTAACCTAACCAATCATTCAAAAACTTTCATAGTATTATTGATGTCAACTACTATAACTAAATTAAAACAGCAAACATCATATACCACACAATCAAGGGATAAGCTTGATACGTGATACAGAACAATTACCCTATAATAAATACCATTTTCAAATTTTTTGAAGAACCTTATTTTGATAATATTCTTACAGAGGGGCTTTTACGTAAAATAAAAATAAATATCCGAAAATATCTTTGGAACACTAGATTCCTAAATTAACCCTGAAAACACTGTTTCTATATTCCTACTGTTTTCTGAAATATCACCGTTAATAGGTTTCATTACAATACTTGTGCATTGAAGCGGCCGCCACAATTTTTTTTTCAGTGTGGGTCAGTGTGTGTATATTTGGAGAAATTAAGTTAATTTGTGAAAATGGTTGATAAAGTTAAGTTAGCAACATAAAAAAAAAATACTTCAAAACAATGTGGACAGTTGGTTGGGTTAGTATAGCTACATTAAAAATACTTTGAAATCATGTGGACGGCTGTTTAGGTCAGGATAACTACATCCTAAATTGGCAATTCCTAAGCAGCTATCAAAAATATTTTACAGTATTTTTAATGTAGCTATATAAATCCAACCAACCATCCAAAATGTTTTAAATATTTTTAATGTAGCTAATCTAATGTAATCGACCATTCTCAAAATGTTTCATTTTTTGCTCCCATTCAAATGTTTGTTACAAGGTGAATCAAAATATTACTTTAAATGCAAATGTCAGAAAACCAAGATTCTGCAATGCAAATAGTTATTTCAAAAACAACAAACACAAAATAGAAACATTAAAATTTTCCCTTATAATTGCAATACAGTCATCATATTAACTCCTTTGACTATCAAAACAATTCCATTGTTTACTAAATTTCTCCTAAACAAGAACACATGGAAAGAAGAAAATGGCTTTGGCCACGTCAATGCACACGCATTGTAATATAAGGTATAAACAGCGATTTCTCAGAAACCAATAGAAAAATCAGAAATGTTGTTTTCAGGATAAATACAGGAACGTCTGTAGCATTCAAAAAAAAGTACATTCAAAATTTTGTTTTTACTTTACGTAAAAGCCCCTCTGTAAATTTTGTAATGTGCCACTAGAAGATGATTTATTTATTTATTTATTTATTTATTTATTCATTTCATTCCGTAGACCCCTTACAAACTGCTGGAGTTCTGGGATATGGAACATGTCAGTTTTATATACGTTAAAAAATAACATATCTAAGATCAGCGCTTACACATAAACCCACAGCAATACATAAATACAGTAATCTATGTACAAAAGAATAACAAAAGTATGTATAGTATTTGATTACATATTTAGACACCATTTCACATATACATTTAGCTTGAGACTTTATTATATTTGACAGATTTATTAATTTTTTAATAGTGGATCTTCTTATTATATTATACAATACTAAATATCAAATGTGAGATAAAAGTTGTTGTATTACAAGAAGTAGAATAAAATGTCAAACAGTTAGTATGTGAGAAATTCATCCACTGTATAGAATGTCTGAGATAAAAGAAATATTTTAAGGTTCTTCTGGAATTTTTTATTATTTTGTTTGCTTAGCTCTTTCAGACTCTCAGGTAACTTATTAAATAGTTTTATGCCTGAGAAAATTGCACCCTTCTGACTTAGCTTGAGTCTGTTAAGTGGCAAGTGGAGGTCATTTCTATTTCTGGTATTGTATGTGTGCACATCTGAGCTTTTTAAAAAGTAGTCAAAATTCTTTACTACAAATTTAATTGTAGAATATATATATTGTGAAGGAAAAGTAAGAATGTTAAGTTTTTTGAATAATGGTCTGCAAGAGTCCAGTTTTTTTGCTCCCGTCATAATTCTGATGACTCTCTTCTGTATAATGAAAATGTGCTTGCTATGGGAAGATTGTGCCCAGAAAATTATACCAAATGACATTATTGAATGAAAGTATGCATAGTATACTTGCTTAAGTGACTCTAGGTTCATATAATGAGCCAAAGTACGTAATGAAAAGCAGGCTGCATTTAGTTTAGGTATAATGTTGTGTATGTGTGTATTCCCATTCAAACAACTATCTAAATGAAGACCTAAGAATTTGGTATTCATGCATCCCTTTATGACTGTAACTCCGTAATTAACTTGCAAGTCATTATTCTGCACGTAGCTTGTGTTAAATTTAAGAAATGCTGTTTTTTCTAGATTTAATGTTAATTTGTTTGCTTCGAACCATATTTTTAAGTTGCGAAGCGTTTCATGTATATTGTTAGTTAGAGTCTGATGGTTAGCTTGAGTGAAAAGTATCCTGGTATCATCAGCAAAGAGAACTCTTTGATCAATAAAATAACAAAAGAACATTCTAATGGCTATTTATGTTGATGGCTATTTACACTTAATCGTGTTTTTTCAACAATAACTACAGGTAGTTTAAAGTAAAACCATGTTTAAGAAGCTTGTCTGGTCAGGGGTGTATATGAGTTAGTGAGGGGGGATGATAAGTGCGACGCTCGCTACTGCTCCTTGCGTGGTATCGCCTTTCAAGCACAAGGCTCTGAACTGGCACACAGTCTTCTCGTCGTGCATAGGGTAACTTCGACATTCAAACGCTATCCATAACATTAAATGGCACATAAATAAAGTAATGCAAGTCCCTTGAGTGCTTTCAAATATCTCTACCGGGTGTTTAATGCCTAAAAAAAAAAAAAAAAAAAAAAAAAAAAAAAAAAAAAAGCATTTTAGCCATTTTTACGCTTCTAAAAATACAGTTTAAAAACAACCTACGGAAACATGGCAATAGTTTTCTGAAGCTTTCACACCGTGTGTGTACCCGAGTAGGCGGGGGCCTTTAAAGCAATACCACTTACCAGTACACAAACACAAAACGTCTATGACAACCTTTTTGAGTAGATATTTAGATTCACTATCCATTTATTAAAACCAAAATAAAGTCAACAAGAGCTATAAAAAGTTAAAAGCTCTATTTATACAGAAATGGTACTGACACTAAAATGTTTGCATACTGAACTGTTTAGATACTAAATAATACTTCGCTCAATTGAAAAGTAAACATCAACAAACTGCCGAGTCAGTGTCACCAATACTGAAATTTATAAACCTAAATTCTTTAATTTTCAAATTCCAATGTTTGAACATTCCGACATAAAAACTAGTAGACACCTCACTGATTTACACAATTTGGTCGATTTAAAACTGGTATAAAACATTTAATTACTAGGAGTTCAAAACAATTCAAAATACATTAAAAATAAAATAATTGTTTAAAAAGAAAAAAAAATTATAGATCTCCATTACATGAATGACACCATCCATCGGTGCTCCTCTCCTCGCACAGGGTGCTATACATCATCAACTCCTGCCCAGAAGCGTGTGGGACGAACGCGCCCGTGCGCGCAGTGCTGTGCAGATGTGAGCAGTGCGCGAACACTACGAAGATAGCGCCGCTACCGGCCACATTGGTATTATCACTCCGCCGGATGTGGCAAGACGCTTCCGCCAAACTAGGCAAAAAGGGCTTGCCTATGTATTTATTTTCAGGGACAAACTAAAACTTGTAACAGCATTCAATTACTTTTCTATTAAATACAAATTATCCAAAGTGCGACTATGTTGTAAAACTGACCAATTCTGTTTCCCGCGCACTGCGCATTTGACAGTAATTGGCATCTCCCTCCGGCCCGGTGCTGGGGAGACAAGTCAGTCACAGTCGGGAACTCACAGAGGCAGGCAGCCTCCACGCCACGCGGAAACAGGACTTTCGCGCGCAAACGAGCATGGTAGTGGAGACATCTGCCATGTCGGTAGTACAGTATGGCACATCACGATCACAGTCAACAGAACGACATCTACGCCTTAAGAAAAGTGTCGGAGTTCATGTATGTATTTTAGTATTAGCTTCAAGGACTTTGTTCAACACGGAAACATCCGTCATGGTAGTATAGTGCCTTACATTACATGCTCAGTCTGTCGTCGTCCCGCTAGCCCTCGCTCGTGGTTCGACGTCCGGCTGCTCAGCTGTCCTGGATAGAGTGGAGTTTGGCCAGTGTTACTCGGGAGGGTCAAGCTCAGACATATAATTATCCACCACCAGTCTGTGACGAACACCTGGTTTATTATCACAGGACCCTGTACATGAGGCTGTCCCAGCCCTGCCTGCGACAGTATGGTTTCACGCACAGCGACACGAGGGTTCTTCTCCTGACCGGATACTTGGCATTACTTTCAGGATAATCTGCACCGTACTATATATGAGTTTAGGCCTGTGTTACATTGGGGGTGAAGGGTTCCCTGGTCGCAATACATGTCTTAGCCTTCAGGTTTCTGTGACTCTACGTCGCGTGGCCCGGCAATGTCCGGAGATGCGGCACGATGCGCACACTAGGTTGAAAACCACTATGTACTGTCGTAGGCTGGTCGACAAGACCCTATTTCGCCGGCTACTCAGGGTTCGGTAGAAGGGGGTTCAGGCCGTGTTGCCGAGGTACCTAGTCTCCAGAATAAAAATTAAAACAACTCGAATAAATTTTCCAGGTCCTTTATGCACAGTAAGATGAATACTTTACATGGGGCTGTCGCGCATCCGCCTGTGACTATCTCTATTGAGCGAAGCCCGATTCCGCGCACTTTTATAACACTGAAATACGGGACGTCCCGCCCATGACGATAATTACCCAAGTGGCAAAGATTAAAATTCGCTATGACTCGCGTGCTATGAAATAGCTGTCTGACTGAACAACACATTGACCGGGAAGACACGTAAAAACACAGTACTGGCAACGGAACGTCTAGTTTACAAAAGTAATCTGCGACACGCAAAACCTGTGATGAGAACACGCATGAAAAAAATGACAATGTAAAAACCACGACTGAATGGCAAGGCGACTGAAAACGGTAATTACTACTGCACGGCACAGCCCGAAGCTACTGCTAATACCGCGCCCGTTCGAATCCACTCTCACCGTCCCGGAGTGACATCGCTCATGCGTCCGTTGCCTCTCGTGGCGGGTCCATGACTCCTTGCCACTAGCGCGGAGCGATGACACTCACGTGACCGCTGTCTCCCGAGTCCTGGCGACGACTGCCCTCCCACTAGCCTGGCGCACCCGAGCACCTGCGTCTCTCCCCTCTCCGTGAACCTGCGGAACACGCTGATTGGTCACAGGCGGAAGCCACGGCCTTGGCGCCCAGTGAACAAATAAAAACTACAGAATACATAAATCTAAAATACAAAATTAACTACAATGAAATATAAACAAAATATATACAAAAACCTAAAAGAAAAATATATTTACAATAAAATAAGATGTCAAATCCTGTAAAGAAAAACACGTCGCTCAGCCACACACTCCCGATGCACTAATAATGCCAGAGAGGGATATGGCGAGGCATAACGGCCTGAAGGAGCCAGGGAGACACTTGGGTCGACGTCAGTACAAATGCGAATATCCCAAACCGATACGCCCACATACACACTGAACAGGCCTCGCAGCTACTGGTGCCTTCTAGCGCTATGTCATAAAGTTCGGCGACGTCCGGAAGTGTGGCGCAACACTGACACACTATGCTACAAGCTATTATGCACAAACATAAATGCCCCGCAAGCTACTATGTACCAACGTAAATGCCCAAGTCCTAGCCACATGTATACGAACAAGATGAGACTCGTGCTATGACAGTATGCTGTCGCTATGCTCGCGTCGCGACGCCGACGTCCACGACTGACTCGTTGACTCACTACTCGAGGCACGACTGCCTCTCGTCACGTGATTGCTTCTCGTGCCTGCCCGGCGACGACTCCCTCCTCCGCGCTACAGTGCGGCGCTTGGCTTCTCATCCTTTTCCCTCCCCGCGTCCCGTGCTGACCCTGACGTGTCGCAGACGGGTGCGACGTAGTCGCCCAGTTAATAATGGTAATAGTACAAAACATAAACACTTCAATGATAAAAATAAATATGTATAATAAAATGAGATTATAAAGAATATTCATAATATTTGTCCCGCTGTAAATACAGTGTCCATCCTTTCCAAAGAAAGTTCATCTTCCGCTGTTGGTCCCCCTGACGCACGAATCTCCCCCCTCCCTTCCCCACCCGCCCTTGCCTCACTGCACTACACTGGTCGGCGCACTCGCGACATAGGGCAGGAGAAGGCGTTGGCGTGGCATAATGGGCTGTGAGTGCTGGGTGAGCACTTGGGTCGACGTCAAGTCAGTACGAAAGTGTTAATGTCTCAAGTAAAGTGTATAAGGGTTTCATGTATATATACTTTATTTATTATTAGCTTCGGGGGTTGAGTTCCACGCAGAAACGTCCATTGTGTCACTCGTCAGGAAGAGACCTCCACTATCAATATAATCAGTGCCGCCACCGGAAGGGGGTGCATTAGTGCAGAGACATCTATCCCATAAAAGAAACGGTCCGGAGTATGATAGCACCATTTACCTCGTGCCAGGGCTAATAAACCACTATAATTTATTCATAAATTCTTCTTTTCATTTAATTCGGCATCCTGGGTAGCCCTAACAACCCAGGGAGTCCTTCAGTCGACACGTATCTGTCTCCGGTCACATGGTCGAACCGAACCCTGAGACCCACTTATTTTTCTTATGGACTCGCAATCTCTGCAGGGAGGCAGATGGAGTGGTGCCATAATAAATAGAATTATTTTAAGTGAAATTACAAGATTTGTCTAAATGTGGTAAAATCATTGAATTTTGACTAGTTAAGCAGTGAAATATTTCCCTGCATTTAGCCATATTTCATGTTAATTCAGGCCAGATGTGTAAAATTATAAAATAAATAAAAATCCTTAAATCACATTTAAATCTCACTGTATTTGCAAGTATATTAAACCACATATACTGCATCTCCATATTTTAAACACATTACAAAATTTGTGGAGCTTCGTTTTTTGGATTTTGAAAGCAGGGCAAACACTAAAATGTAAGAGTGTTGGCTAAAATTTCTACCATCTTCTTCCTGCCAGTCATCATTATGCTATTTCTCTATCCCTCCCACATTTAATGCTACTTTGCTGCAAAAAAAAAAAAAGAAGAAGAAGACCCTAAGAAAAGACTATAAATAAGCATCAGCAGGCACCATTTGATACTGATTGTGCTAAAGAATATTTTACCACCTTCTGCCATTGGTGATGATAATGATGAAGATTGCCCAAGTTGACAACCTGTGTGCTAGTTCAAAGGAAGGTTGTACTCGAATAATTCAGATTGTGACATTGCTACATGGCCAGAAGATAGCATGTGTTGACCTGACCAAATTACCCCCAGCTTCTCATTAGCTAGGGTACAGCAGTGTCTGGGGTGGCAGTGGCAGAGACGGCAGTATCAGCTTGGTGCGCACTGGCACTGTGGTGGTGGCCTGTTGGCCAGTTGGAAAGTACGGCGGTGGGTAGGTGTAATGGCTTGACACCACATCATTAGCCTTCTCGGCAGCTGTGACGGCCATGTCCGAGATGGCAAGTCATACTTGGCAGTGTGGCTCAGCGATAGCGATGAAGTCCGACTTCCACCAGCAAACTGCTGGGCAGCTCGGGTTGCAGCATCAGGGGAGGTGGTGTATTGATTTGGTGGGAGAGGGCCTACTCTGCATTTGCCCAGCCAAGAAAGTGCAGTGAAACGATGGGATTGTAAACCGATGTCGCACCAGCAACCTGCGAGGAAGCTGGGGGCAGCAGTGTCGAAGATGGCATATCGGTTATCGCTAGAATGGCACTACGTCGGTGGCCTGTTAACCAATCAGAAAGTGCGTCTCGGTGATGGTGATGTGGGCTGACATCGCACCAACAACCTGCTGGACAGCTGGATTCGATGGCACCAGGGCAGTACATGAGTAGATGAATAGTCAGGCTCTACACCAGTGACATAATGGTTAGCTGGAGAGTGCAGGAATGTGCCGTGGCTGCAAAGAGATGCTGGACAAGCAGCTTTCTCAGCACCTGGTGGAGACAGCTTCGGGGAAAGTAAATCGTCACTGTATCAGGTTCTTGCCGACTTACCTGGCATTGCAGCTGAGAGGTATCAATGCAGCTACAAAATAACTTAGTTGCGACAAAACACTACACCATTAGTCTTCTTGGCAGCTGAAGGCAGTTGGCATTTCGGCTCGGCAATGTTGATGTATCCCGACGTCGCTTCAGCAAACTGTGGGGCAGTTGGGAGCGATGGCTATGCATACAGTTGACGCCAGCCGATAGTGCGCCTCTTAGTCGCACAGGCCGCGATGCCTCTCCGACGCCTCTCAAAGCCGTGTGCCACGAACACGCCCGCGCGTGCAACATGGTGCAACGAGTGTGAGTGCACCGAACGACCCGCAGCTAGCACCACTACCGGCCACCTCGGCGGAAGCACTCCGCCGGGTGTGGCAATGTGCTTCCGCCGGACTATAATAGCATCAAGGGCACATGTTTTCTCTCACAGACATAAACTATGTAATGTATATTTCATCAAATGTTTTTATTTGTTAATTCCATTGTTCAACGTGCGAATAGGTCCTAAACTTGGCCGCGTCTGTTTCCCGCACGCTGCGCTTCTGGCGCGCAATTGGCAGGCCTGCTGTAGCGCTGTGCTACACGAGTGAGTCAGTACCCACCGGGAGCTCGAAGAGGCTGGTCGTCTTCGCGCAACGTTGAGAGGCCACCTTCGCGCCAATTCCGCAACCGCATCTAGATCGTGAGTACAACACCACTGGCCGTGCATCACCGCGCATCACCGCACATCACCGCGCATCACCGCGCATCACCGCGCAGGTCTTAGCAGCAACGTCCGCCACGTACTGTTCGCTCAAAACTCCCCCCTCTCCATAGTAAGCGGGGTCATCGCCGAACAGCCGTACACGCGCAGAGCTCTCTAACCCCGAACAGTCGCGGCCAGGGGATGGATAGCACCATTTAGAGGTCGATGTGTAATAAAAACCACACTTCACGTAGCAGAGTGCATCATTTGTAGTATAAGGCGTCTTGGGTGGCCTAAACAGCCCAAGGATCACCTCTACGGACACGTCCCTGCCTCCCGCCACTTGGCCGAACCCAAACCCTGAGACCCATCCCGCAAGACTTGATAGCTTTGACAGGGAGGCAGCCGGAACGGTGTCAAAATGGCGCCCACCTAGTGTGGCAACATAACAACGCCGCAAACGCCATCCGAATCGCTGAAAATCCGGCAGAGTTACGCGTAGGGACAGCACAAAGGGGAGAGAAAGCGCGCGCAGACGTGCAGGCGCCGCGGAACGGGACGCGCCGGGGTAATCAGGCCACACCACCCCCCTCCAGCACTAAGATTGTTCGCTCACTCCCTCCCGCATTCCACGGTTCCACCCCCCCCCCCCTGCACGCGTACAGATCGTTCGCTCACCCCCTCCCGCCTAACCCCTCGAGTGTGAGTGGACTGCCGCGACCGATCGCGCGCCGAGGACAAACGAGCGCGCCCGAAGATCACCGAGCCGTCACCAGCCGCGGCCGCGGAAACAACCGCGTGGCGCGTGCGTGCGGGCAAGACCGCTCGGTCGTAAGCGCAAGGGGGCGCACCCCCGGATCTGCCCGCGCCCGCCACCGACGCTTCATCCCGACGCTCGGGTCGGACAGCCGCGGATCGCGCATGGACAAGAGGCCGGACGTAGCCATCACCATGGAGAGCTATTGCGCCGGGTGCGGCAAGCCGCACACCACCAGCCACAGCACCGGTGAGTACCCCCACCTGTACTGCACATGCGAAACGGTACGCGTCAAGACGGAGGGGCAGCCCAGAACCCAAGCGGGTCCCCAGTGCGCCGCTGTCCACTGTCCCGGTTACCGAGGCGAGATAGCGAGATGCCAGCAGTGCGGAACAATTAAACACCGCGCATGCGCAGACGCGCTGGAATTCGTAAATTTCCGGGACGGACTTTTTCTGTGTGGGGGGTGCGAGCGACGCGCACGAGGGCACCCAGGGGGTCAGCTAGCTACCACGTCCCGCCCCCTCACCGGGCCTATTACCCTCCCGGAGTTCGCGGGCCTCAACCACGAGGATCCGCGCGTGTTTTTGCGAGCCTGCGAGGCGAGGCTCGTGCGGCACCTGATACCGCGGGAAGAGTGGGCGGAACGCGTGAGTGCGCAGCTGCGCGGCGAGGCGCGCGAGTGGTGGGCCCAGGCGGGCAGCTACGACGCAGACTGGGAGGACTTCGCCCGCCATCTGGAGGCGCGCTTCAATGACACCCGAGCCCTGAACACATGTCGGAGTGAGATGTTTAGCCGTTGCCAAGGGGACAAGGAGGCGGTGGAAACGTTTGTTTATAACAAGCTCAGACTATACCGCCGCCTAACACCCGGGGGTCAAACTAGCGACATACTGCCCTTCATAGTGGAGCTAGTGTCCCCCGAACTTCGCCCATTCTTGCGCGAAGCAGTGACTCGCGGGCTGGATGTTTTTCTCGCACGAGCACGAGCCGTAGAGCATGACCTCCAATCAGCTCGCAGCGCCAAGGGCGTCGCGACGCCCCGGTCAGCCCCGTCCACCAAGGGGGCGGCGCGCGCAGAGGTCGAACATGCCGTAGTGCCGTACACGGGCCCGCCGCCGCCGAGGGGCAACTACCGGCCCACCGACCCGTCCCCGATGGGGGAGGGGATGCCCCTACCGGGCCCTCCTCACCGTGGCGCTGTACAGACGCGTCGCGACGACCACCGCGGGGGAACACAGGGCGCCCAGGACAGCCGGCCACCCCGCTGCCGCTACTGCGCGACAGAGCAGTAACACTGGCACACGGTGTGCCCGACCCGCGAGGCAGTCTGGCGAACGCGAGGGGGCGAGGTGAAGCTCCCGGGAAACTCCGTCTAGGGGGCGGTGACGCAGCTGGCCACCACCCCCCAATTAACAGCCCAGCTCCGCGGAAAGACTCACCCCGGCGCCGCGGAACCACCCAGCCGCCACCCCGCCCACCTATCACAGCTGGAGAGGGCCCGCCTCACCTGGTCGCGGTGTCCGCGTCCCGCTCCAGGTCGCCGGCGAGCGACGCCGTCCACCTGGCGTCGGCGCCGCCCCCGCACGCTGCTGCGGGGGCCACTCAGCTGCCGTCCCATCCACCTGGCGCGGGTGGGGGCGGCCCGCCTCACCTGGTCGCGATGTTCGCGTCCCGCTCCAGGTCGCCTGCGAGCGACGCCGTCCACCTGACGTCGGCGCCGCCCACACACGCTGCTGCGGAGGCCACCCATCTGCCGTCCCATCCACCTGGCGCGGGTGGGGGCGGCCCGCCTCACCTGGTCGCGATGTTCGCGTCCCGCCCCAGGTCGCCTGCGAGCGACGCCGTCCACCTGACGTCGGCGCCGCCCACACACGCTGCTGCGGGGGCCACCCAGCTGCCGTCCCATCCACCTGGCGCGGGTGGGGGCGGCCCGCCTCACCCGTTTGCGGCCAGCCCAAGGTCGCCGGCGAGCGACGCCGTCCACCTGGCGTCGGCGCCGCCCCCGCACGCTGCTGCGGGGGCCACCCAGCTGCCGTACCATCCACCTAGCGCGGGTGGGGGAGGCCCGCCTCACCCGTTCGCGGCCTGCCCCAGGTCGCCGGCGAGCGACGCCGTCCACCTGGCGTCGGCGCCGCCCCCGCACGCTGCTGCGGGGGCCACCCAGCTGCCGTCCCATCCACCCAGCGCAGGTGGGGGCGGCCCGCCTCACCCGTTCGCGGCCTGCCCCAGGTCGCCGGCGAGCGACGCCGTCCACCTGGCGTCGGCGCCGCCCCCGCACGCTGCTGCGGGGGCCACCCAGCTGCCGTCCCATCCACCTAGCGCGGGTGAGGGCGGCCCGCCTCACATGTTCGCGGCCTGCCCCAGGTCGCCGGCGAGCGACGCCTTCCACCTGGCGTCGGCGCCGCCCCCGCACGCTGCTGCGGGGGCCACCCAGCTGCCATCCCATCCACCTAGCGCGGGTGGGGGCGGCCCGCCTCACCCGTTTGCGGCCAGTCCAAGGTCGCCGGCGAGCGACGCCGTCCACCTGGCGTCGGCGCCGCCCCCGCACGCTGCTGCGGGGGCCACCCAGCTGCCGTCCCATCCACCTAGCGCGGGTGGGGGAGGCCCGCCTCACCCGTTCGCGGCCTGCCCCAGGTCGCCGGCGAGCGACGCCGTCCACCTGGCGTCGGCGCCGCCCCCGCACGCTGCTGCGGGGGCCACCCAGCTGCCGTCCCATCCACCCAGCGCAGGTGGGGGCGGCCCGCCTCACCCGTTCGCGGCCTGCCCCAGGTCGCCGGCGAGCGACGCCGTCCACCTGGCGTCGGCGCCGCCCCCGCACGCTGCTGCGGGGGCCACCCAGCTGCCGTCCCATCCACCTAGCGCGGGTGAGGGCGGCCCGCCTCACATGTTCGCGGCCTGCCCCAGGTCGCCGGCGAGCGACGCCTTCCACCTGGCGTCGGCGCCGCCCCCGCACGCTGCTGCGGGGGCCACCCAGCTGCCGTCCCATCCACCTAGCGCGGGTGGGGGAGGCCCGCCTCACCCGTTCGCGGCCTGCCCCAGGTCGCCGGCGAGCGACGCCGTCCACCTGGCGTCGGCGCCGCCCCCGCACGCTGCTGCGGGGGCCACCCAGCTGCCGTCCCATCCACCTAGCGCGGGTGGGGGCGGCCCGCCTCACCCGTTCGCGGCCTGCCCCAGGTCGCCGGCGAGCGACGCCGTCCACCTGGCGTCGGCGCCGCCCCCGCACGCTGCTGCGGGGGCCACCCAGCTGCCATCCCATCCACCTAGCGCGGGTGGGGGCGGCCCGCCTCACATGTTCGCGGCCTGCCCCAGGTCGCCGGCGAGCGACGCCTTCCACCTGGCGTCGGCGCCGCCCCCGCACGCTGCTGCGGGGGCCACCCAGCTGCCGTCCCATCCACCTGGCGCGGGTGGGGTCGGCCCGCCTCACCCGTTCGTGGCCTGCCCCAGGTCGCCGGCGAGCGACTCCGTCCACTTGGCGTCGGCGCCGCCCCCGCACACTGCTGCGGGGGCCACTCAGCTGCCGTCCCATCAACCTAGCGCGGGTGGGGGCGGCCCGCCTCACCTGGTCGCGATGTCAGCGGCCCGCACCAGGTCGCCGGCGAGCTACACCAGCCACCGGGTGCCCCCGTCGACCCTGACAGCACCTGCGGTGCCTCCTTATGCACCGGCGTACCCCGTCAGGACTGACGGGGATGACCAGCGCTACCCGTCAGCGGCCCGCACCAGGTCGCCGGCGAGCTACAACAGCCACCGGGTGCCCCCGGCGACCCCGACAGCACCTGCGGTGCCTCCTTATGCACCGGCGTACCACGTCAGGACGGACGGGGATGACCAGCGCCACCCGTCAGCGGCCCGCACCAGGTCGCCGGCGAGCTACACCAGCTACCGGGTGCCCCCGGCGACCACGGCAGCACCTGCGGTGCCTCCTTATGCACCGGCGTACCCCGTCAGGACGGACGGGGATGACCAGTGCTACCCGTCAGTGGCCCGCACCAGGTCGCCGGCGAGCTACAACAGCCACCGGGTGCCCCCGGCGACCCCGACAGCACCTGCGGTGCCTCCTTATGCATCGGCGTACCACGTCAGGACGGACGGGGATGACCAGCGCCATCCGTCAGCGGCCCGCACCAGGTCGCCGGCGAGCTACACCAGCCACCGGGTGCCCCCGGCGACCATGGCAGCACCTGCGGTGCCTCCTTATGCACCGGCGTACCACGTCAGGACGGACGGGGATGACCAGCGCTACCCGTCAGTGGCCCGCACCAGGTCGCCGGCGAGCTACAACAGCCACCGGGTGCCCCCGGCGACCCCGACAGCACCTGCGGTGCCTCCTTATGCACCGGCGTACCACGTCAGGACGGACGGGGATGACCAGCGCCATCCGTCAGCGGCCCGCACCAGGTCGCCGGCGAGCTACACCAGCCACCGGGTGCCCCCGGCGACCATGGCAGCACCTGCGGTGCCTCCTAATGCACCGGCGTATCCTGTCACGACGGACGGGGATGACCAGCGCCACCCGTCAGCGGCCCGCACCAGGTCGTCGGCTAGCTACACCAGCCACCACGTGCCTCTGACGACGTCGGCAGCGCCCTTGGAGCAGTCGGGTGAGTCGCCCCACCTGGGACAGTTGGGACCTGAGGCTGGGTACCTACTTAGGATACCGGTGGCCATGAATGGGCAACCTGTGCATGCATTAGTGGACACGGCTGCCAGTCATTCCTACGTGTCAGCTCAACTCATACCCGAGGGGGACCTGATCCCGGAGCGTGAGAATGTACAATTAGCCACCGAGGGGGCGAAGGCACTTACGGTCGGCCGCACCCAAATCACCCTTGCCATTAGAGATCACACCAGTCAAACCACCGCCCTCGTGATGGATGGGCTCAGGGACCAGTTGATTTTAGGGTTGCCATGGTTAGCCCAGGAGGATGCTACAGTAGAAGTGCGGGCGGGGAGGGTGCACGTCGGCAAGCAGGAGAGGCGTACCGTATACGGCCTGGGTCGGCGGCTACCACCTCGGCGAGAGAACCCCATCACCCTAGATGAATTGCAAAATGGTGTACCACCCGAGCAGATAGACCTAATTAACCGGGTATTGGCACAACAACCGCAAGTGTTTGCTGCTACTGATATGCTACGACGCACCACGGTCGCTGAGCACGCCATTCCGACCAGGCCACATGAACCCCGGTTCGTCAAACCGTTCGGGTTCGGGCCCAAGGAGAACGAGGTCATCCAGACGCAGATCGCTGAGATGTTGCGCGATGGCGTCATTGAGCCAAGTGAGTCCCGTTACAATTGTTTGATTGTGATGGCCAGTAAGAAGGATGGCTCAATGCGCTTTTGTGTCAACTTCAAGCCAATTAACGCAGTCACCATACCTGCCCCCCTCCCCTCATCAACATCACGGACGCCTTGGCGGGGCTGGGCGACGCATGCATCTTTACCTCGCTAGACCTAAAATCAGGATATTGGCAGGTGCCGGTACGCCCGGAGGACCGGCACAAAACAGCTTTCACCGCGCCTGATGGGAGGCGTTTCCAGTTCTGCGCCATGCCGTTCGGGCTGATGGACGCCCCTGCGACTTTCCAGGCCATGATGGTCCGCGTCTTGGATGGCTACGCCGGCGAGTTTGCTGCAGCGTACCTAGACGACGTGAACATCTGGTCGCGGTCGTGGGAGGACCACGCACGCCACCTAGGCCTGGTCCTTGAGCGGCTGGCCAGACATGGACTCACATGCGCCCCCCACAAATGCCACGTGGGTGCGCGAGAGATTGAGTACCTGGGGCACCTCGTGGATGCCGAAGGCTGTCGGCCGCTGCCCAAACACCTGAACCTCATTGAATCCAAACCTGCACCCAGCACCCGTAAGCAGCTACAAAAACTCCTAGGTCTCTTGAACTGGCTAAGATCCTTTGTACCCCACTTTGCCAGCATAGTTGCCCCTATGACCGACCTATTGTCACCGAAGACCCGGTTTCGGTGGACAGAGGAGGCAGATCATGCACTGGCCACCGTCAAGCACGAGTTCCGGGAGTGCCACCGACTCGCCCGCTTGAGGCCCGACTCCCCGCTATACTTGCAGACAGATGCAAGCCAAGAGGGGATGGGGGCCGTCCTATACCAGGTAGGGGAAAATGAGGAACGCCGGATAGTGGAGTACGCGAGCGCCAAGTTCGGCCAGCCCGAGCGGCGGTACCATGTGAACGAACAGGAGTGCATGGCCGTCGTTTGGGCGATGCGGCGGTACCGACACCACCTGGAGGGCCGGCGTTTCACGTTGAGGACAGACAGTCAGTGTCTAAGCTGGCTGGATTCCGCCCAAGGCCGCAAGTCGAAGTTCACGCGGTGGGCACTCATGCTCCAGAGCTTCGACTTCGCGGTCGAGCATGTGAAGGGGCAGGACAACCAGCTCGCTGACGAGCTGTCACGTCACCCCGACCCTAGGTCCACTTTCCAGGACGACCACAGCTGGGAGGGGCTACTACCCCCACCAGGTACCCTACCTGTCGCCACCGGGGAGGAGGCACCAGCGGTGTTGTGCGCCGTGACCACGCCCCCGGACATTGCCCCAATCCAGGTGTTCGAGACCCTCACTGCCCTAGTGGCGGCCGTGCAGCATGCCCAGCAGACGGACGAGGCCACTCAGACGGAAGTGCAGGCGGGTGAGGGAACAGTCCACCCCTACCAACGGGTAGTAGACGGAGTGCTACAGACACGGGTGCCTGGCGACATGGAGGCATGGCGTCTCTACGTACCCGGGTGCGCACGAGCTGGCGTACTACATTTTCACCACGACCATGACTTGGCTGGCCACCCCGGGGCAGACCAGACGCAGACGGACATCCGCAAAACATTTCATTGGCCAGGCATCACCCGCGACGTTAGGGGTTATGTGCGACAGTGTCAGCGCTGCCAACAGCGGAAGGCGCGGCGGATGGACGGAGTGCAGCAACAGCGCCCCCGTCGACCCCGTGACCCGTTCCACACACTGGCACTCGACATCATGGGGCCATATCCCCGGACCACTCGGGGCAAAAGATTTTTAGTGGTCATCACGGACATCTTCACAAGGTGGGTTGAGGCCTTCCCAGTGTCCAATGTGCGAGCTGGGACCATAGCAGCTCTACTGGACCAGGAAATTTTCCCGCGCTACGGCTTCGCGAGGGTTCTACTGACAGACAATGGGTGTCAATTCACTGGGAAGCGCTGGCGAGCTGACTGTCGTCGGTGGGGTCTAGACCACCACACCACCCCTGTCTATCACCCCCAGGCCAATCCGACCGAGCGTCGTAACCAAGAAGTAAAAGCACAGTTAAGATTGCGCCTGGGGGACGACCATTCTAAGTGGGATGTACATATACCCAAGTTACTGTATTGTCTTAGGCGCCGTACGAATGCCGTCACAGGCCACAGCCCGGCCGAGCTGCTGTATGGACAGAACCTCGCCCTACCAGGGGAGTGCCGGGTGGCAGCGGCCATCACGGACACACTAATCTGTCCGGAGATTGTGGAAGGGAGGGAACAGGCCAGGCAACAGCAAAACCAATTCCTATCGGAGCACACACCACAGACCAGTCACCCCCCAACGCCCCTACAACCTGGACAGTGGGTGTACGTGAGGCAGCACCATCTGTCATCGGTCGCTCGCAATTTCTGTGCGGGGCTGGCCCCCAAGTGGTCGGAGCCAAGGGAAGTGCTCTGGAAATCCGGACCCACGTCATACGCGGTCCGTACCCCCCGGGGACGGCCTGCCAAGGTCCACAGGGATGACCTGCGGTTGGTAGCACCCGGGGTAATGGAAGGCGTGTCACCAGGGCCCAACTCGAGGGTGCCTCAATCAGAGGGCCAGCAGGTAACGAACCAGCAGGTTCTGCCAAAGGGCACCGCCCCACCATCTGATGATAACATTGGACTTGAGCCGATACATATTGCCCCCCCCGAACTTGAAACTCCAACTGCCCGTACACTGAGCCCTCCGATCGACACCGCGGGTGGCACCCATCAGGACTCCCCGATATGGCAACAGAATGACGAGGAGGAGACAGAGGAATGGGATGAGCCATCATGGATGCTGAACATGAGCTTGGTAGATGCCAACCCCCAGATGTCTGTCGATGAGTCAGGTGATGAGTCAGAAGGGGGGGAGGAAGGAACTGACATTGGGGGAAGGTACCCATCACGCACGCGGCGGGCTCCAGTCCAGACGTGCTGTCTAGACGAACATGAGTCCATGGATATCACGCCCCTGGACGAGCCCGGGAAATACATAATTGAGGATGTCACCCCCCCGGACGAGCCTGAGAGAGACCAAGCTAGCCATGCCTACACCCTGGCCGAACATGGGACATACATAATTGAGGATGTCACCCCCCCGGACGAGCCTGAGAGAGACCAAGTTAGCCATGCCTACACCCTGACCGAACCTGGGACATACATAATTGAGGATGTCACCCCCCCGGACGAGCCTGAGAGAGACCAAGCTAGCCAGGCCTACACCCTGGCCGAGCCCGGGAGATACATTATTGAGGATATCACTCCCCTGGACGAGACTGAGGACAATACCTCGGACAAGTTCTTGCCCCTGAAGGGGTGCCTCCCGCCGAACATCACACCCGAGCAAGCGGCAGCCCCCTCCCCTCCACGGCGGCCACAGAGGACCCGCAGGGCTCCGGTTCACCTTGCTGAGTACGAATGGACCAATCATCAGGGCCAGGCCAGGGACCCTACAGTGCCACCACAGTGCAACTCAATGGAGCTTATCTACATCAAAACATCACTGCCCCTACTGAGGGGGAACGAGCATAGTGAGGGAGGCACACAGTCATTTTCTTGTTTGAAGAGAGATGCTCAGGGCCTAGAATCTCACCCCAGGCATAGTACACCACCCCAGTGCCGCGCTTCGAGTGCATCACTCCCGTGCGATCATTGTGAGGCGTCGGTGCACATAGCGGCCTCAGATAGAGGGGGGCATTTGACGCCAGCCGATAGTGCGCCTCTTAGTCGCACAGGCCGCGATGCCTCTCCGACGCCTCTCAAAGCCGTGTGCCACGAACACGCCCGCGCGTGCAACATGGTGCAACGAGTGTGAGTGCACCGAACGACCCGCAGCTAGCACCACTACCGGCCACCTCGGCGGAAGCACTCCGCCGGGTGTGGCAATGTGCTTCCGCCGGACTATAATAGCATCAAGGGCACATGTTTTCTCTCACAGACATAAACTATGTAATGTATATTTCATCAAATGTTTTTATTTGTTAATTCCATTGTTCAACGTGCGAATAGGTCCTAAACTTGGCCGCGTCTGTTTCCCGCGCGCTGCGCTTCTGGCGCGCAATTGGCAGGCCTGCTGTAGCGCTGTGCTACACGAGTGAGTCAGTACCCACCGGGAGCTCGAAGAGGCTGGTCGTCTTCGCGCAACGTTGAGAGGCCACCTTCGCGCCAATTCCGCAACCGCATCTAGATCGTGAGTACAACACCACTGGCCGTGCATCACCGCGCATCACCGCACATCACCGCGCATCACCGCGCATCACCGCGCAGGTCTTAGCAGCAACGTCCGCCACGTACTGTTCGCTCAAAACTCCCCCCTCTCCATAGTAAGCGGGGTCATCGCCGAACAGCCGTACACGCGCAGAGCTCTCTAACCCCGAACAGTCGCGGCCAGGGGATGGATAGCACCATGTAGAGGTCGATGTGTAATAAAAACCACACTTCACGTAGCAGAGTGCATCATTTGTAGTATAAGGCGTCTTGGGTGGCCTAAACAGCCCAAGGATCACCTCTACGGACACGTCCCTGCCTCCCGCCACTTGGCCGAACCCAAACCCCGAGACCCATCCCGCAAGACTTGATAGCTTTGACGGGGAGGCAGCCGGAACGGTGTCACAGTATATGAATGGATGATTGGCTCATCCCTAAACCATCGACCTGTTGGTTGGCTGAGAATGGGAATGTGGCATGGTTGCACTGTCAGCAGCTTTCTCAGCAGCTGGGGACAGCAGCATCGGGACAATGAGTTGGAGGCGGTGCTCATTGCTGTCTTATCTGGCAGTGCGACTCGGCGATGACGATGCAGCTCGACATCGCATCAGCAACCTGTGGGTCAGCTGGGGGTGGTGGTTTCGGGGACTTCATGTCCGTTGTGGTTACGTCCAGCAATATGTCGGTGGCATTCTGGTAATCCGGAAGTGTGGCTCAGTGATGGTGATGCTGTCTGCCATTGCACCAGCAACCGGCGGAGCAGCTGCAGGCAGCAGCACCAAGGGTGAGATATTGGTCAGATAGTGGGCCGTACTGTGTAGGTGGCCTGTTGACCAGCCGCAAAGTGCGGCTTGGTTGTGATACGCCCCTCGTGCCCTAAAATTATATTATTTTAATTTAATTAAAAAAAACCTAGGAAACAGCTGGGCAAAATAATAGAGAAAAATACAAGTATTGCCAGAGGGGGCACGAGGTGGTGAACAAGACAAATTTATACTCCCTGCACACAAGCAACTAGGGAGCTAGTGGATCATTTAAATAGATTTAAGTAATATGATAAATAAATAAACACTACAAAGTAGTTTGGTCTATAGTTTTCCCTGGTTTATTTGAATAGGTTTTGTTTTCGCATTGTTTCAATATCAAAATTAAAGATCTTATCAAGTAACAAAAAGGAGGGCCGGCCCGAAATTATTTAAAACAATTTATATTATATTAATTTATCATCATCACAGAACAAAAAATTGAAATATTCCACCTTATTAGATATTCTTTTGCTGATTACATAGATAATAGTCTCATTGATTTTACATATTCTCGTCGATTAAGTTCTTAAGTCACTGTTCGCTGGTATGCATTTAATAATTTGTTTCGTTGCCGCTAGGGGGAAGTTAAATATCACCCGGGGCTTCACGTTGAACATCTGGCCGGGAGGAAACTCTTCTTAGAGCGAAATGAAGCTGGAGGTCCTGCACAACATGATGGGTGTAATTTCGGCACCAAACTGTTGGACCCTGTCAAACAGGGTGTAGCTCCAGGGCTCAGGAGATGTCTCGCGCCGACATCAGAACGGCGCGGACCGAGAATTGCGCGGATGACGTGACAGAAATCTTCATTTAGAAAATAAAAAAAAAATTAACAAAATATAAACTAAGACATGACTTGTACTAATTGTTTCTACTGACTGGCTACTACTGAAATTTAGCTGGGATCACATCCCTTAAGGCAGCTGACTACATATCTTATTCACACGATTTTGCCGTTGCCGCGAAAAGCCTCTTAACACAGAGGATGCCGAGATGACGCGGTAAGTAGCCGAAGTCAGAGTACTGAGTGCCGTGGTGGCAGACAAAGCTCCTAATTAAAACGGGTGATAGGCCCTAGGGAAAAGGAGGGGGAAAGTTCGGTTCTAGGCCAAAGAAATCCAGAGGTGACTGAGTGGTCGTAAGCACGACTTCAATTGTTTGCGCCGAAAGGCGACTGCCGGCGGGCACAGAAAGCAACAAACAATTGACTTCTACAGGTCACGATTTGAAAGCATAGGGGCATATGGCGCCGCGGAGCTGCTCTCTAGCGGCGTAAAGGGGAACTAACGGAAGCAGTGAACTGAATCGCCACCAGGTGTCACGAGCGTGGGCTCTGCACGCTGGCGACCAGGGCCGAAGTTACTTTTTCAGTCACTAGGTGTCGTGGAGGGCTCTATAGGGATAGGGAGAATGTCCTTGGAGTAGGCCATCGCCTTGGCGGGGTTCATGCCAGGGCAATGATCTTGGGCTTAATTCTTAGAATCAAGGAGGGGTGTACATGGAATTTGGGGGGGGGGGGGGGGGCAGAACACGCAACCGGGCTGGGAACGGGCCTCCTAGCCATGACTTTCGAGGAGTGAACCTAACACGAATGCGTGATGCTAAAGGCTATGGTAAGCTCATCTCTGAGAAATGGTAACGACTCGTCCAGAGCTGCTATATTCAGTTTTGGTCATTCAGGGAAATAATATTACAAACCCGGGACGTGCCTGCAGGAGAAATTCAACCGGGCTGCTAACGACTACATTAGACTAGCAAAAGCTCAGATTGATCCTTGAGAAAAGGTGCCTCTGTCCACTGGCACAAAGTTTTACTACGTAGAGTACACCAGCCTAGCAAAGAGTAAATCATCCTTTTGTAACCGAATTATAAAGAAAAATAAAATTTCAAAAAATAATTTAAAATTATAATAAAAATTAAAAAAAAGTGTCGAAATTCTTTATTTCCGGCACAGTTGCAACAACAAAAAGTGCAAGAAGCCTTCTCAGCATCTGGGGTCATGGTGTCATTGGCAGCAGCACATTGAGGGTGTTAAATGCTTATACTGTGTCAGGAGCCTGCTGAATTAACTGACAGCATGTCTCGGCGATGATGATGTGACTACCATTGCACCAGGAACCTGCGGGATAGTAGGGTTTGTGGCACCAGGGGTGGTATGCTGGAGTAGGTATGACAGGTCCATCCCACCTTCAAGGTCCATCGGTACAAAAAAGGCAGTATCTGGACAGCTTCCAAGGGTGATGGTAAGTCGATATTAATGCTTCAGTCAAATGTAGTGGAGGCATCGTTGTGATGGAGGCGGCACATTGGTGACCAGCCATGTGTTCTGACGGCAGCATGAGGTGCATGGTAAATGTTATTTGTGCTGTAAAAGTTTGGTGTCGTGAACACTAGCGATGGGTCTATGGTGTGATATAGTGAACACTAGCGATGGGTCTATGGTGTGATATGATGCACATCAAATGGTGTTGGGTGGAGTGTTATCAATGAATGCTATGTTGTGTCTATCAGCTGATGCTGTTAGCGTGGGCTTCCCTGTCTTAAATCAGGGAACGTCAAAGGGCAAAAACACAGTCAACTTGTCGTAGTCCCGGATATCACCCCCGTGATGCGGGCTGCGTATTAATCTCAGGAAGGGTTCAGGCCTCGTGGCGGGGGAAATTAACACTATCCGAGCTACAATGATGTTTCGACAGTTTGAACGTAAGTATTTATTGAGCCCTTCTCTCAATCTATTTACATGGGCGATCCGCGGCACAACACCCGTCCCTCCGCAGAGTGAGGCTCGGCTGCACGTGTTTGGGGGTGGGCAGGCGCCAAGTGCGGGCTGCACCCCCTGGTCTCGTTTGTGCTTGATGAACTCTCTCTGCCCTTTCCTTATGATAGCGAGAAATAAATTCAGTATGAATGCCGTTGCCGGCAACGTAGAGTCCGTCCCGCTGCGGCACGCCCGTGTCCGTCGATGCACACAATGTCCAATCTCAAGCGAACAAGAAAGATACTTATGTACAGTTAAAATATTTACAATGGAGACCGACCGCGTGACACGTGTGGACGCGAGACTCCCGATTCCCCAGACCCAGTCTCACCCGTCGTTGTCCTCGTCTCTCCGCGACACTCGTCTCGCTCTGCAACCGCTTCGCTCCGCCGCCAGATGACTACTCTTCTCGTTGCCTGCGACTCTCGTCTCTCCGCGCGTCTGTCCCGGCCGGCTGCCAGACTCCGACTGCCTCCCCTGCAGCGCGCCTCTGCGCCCCTCCTCCCCCCACTCTGCGACACGTGCAGCGCTCATGCAATACTCCGGGTATTGGCCTCGGCTTCGTTGCCCGGTGACAGTTAACATAAATATATCACATAATATTTTAGGAAAAACATATAATAATTACAAAAGTTTATGGAAAAAATAATACATCAAAAATTATTAAATATAAAAGTATGTTCCTCATAACACATTATCACTGCACGGGGCAGGGGAGGATCAGGGGTTGGCGCAGCATAACGGACTTTATGAGCAGGGGAGACACTTGGGTCGACGTCAAACTGTAAGATTAGATGAGTGAGATAAGGTATGAAGGTGGTGATGATGTTGGAATGGGTAACCTCTGTCTCTCATCATAGTCAAGGCTTTAACAGCATCCCAATTGCATAAACATCGCCCATGGGGGTCAGGGCGGAAAAGTGTATGCTAGAATGCTGGGTTCAAATAACAGCTTTTGGTGTAATATCCCTAAGATCATGGATGATTAACACGGATCACACTTGAAACTATATATTCACACCTCTGCTCAGAATTTAGAGGGTAAACAGTCGGCCAGTCATAATTCTGCACACTTGTTGCAGCAGAAATCATTGGGTATGCAGTGGTAAATAAGTGCTCGCCTTACTTCGTCTTGCCATAGATATGGTACTCAAAACATTATCCACACTCGTATTGTACTGAGGGTTCGCAATTGTTGGCTAGCTCACATCTCGTAGGCTTCCTGGAATCTATTTATGTTCGCGCGACATGTGGTGATCCATGAATGAATTATTCGGTGGTGCTCGGCTCTGCTCTGCTCTGCTCAGTTCGGCTCGTCTGTCACGCAGCCAAAACGGGCTTCGTGCACACTAATGTGCGCTCAGCACGTGGTTGGAGGGGTGGT
Organism: Bacillus rossius redtenbacheri; assembly: GCF_032445375.1. NCBI lineage: Eukaryota > Metazoa > Arthropoda > Insecta > Phasmatodea > Bacillidae > Bacillus > Bacillus rossius. The sequence goes on along the minus strand of NW_026962011.1, from coordinate 26,411,817 downwards.
GTCCAGCGCTCTCGCCTGATGTGGATGCGGTTATTGTGACTCAAGATTCCTCGCCAGTTCCATTTGTTGCACCAGCCAGGCATGCACTAATGTGTTTACTATGACTTATACCTAGAGACCTGAAAAATTCGCAGATTCATTCGGTGATAGGGTAGAATTCAAACACATATACCTCTTAGATAATTTTGCTATTGGCTTACTGTTCATCTGGACGAATCTCAACCAGTTATAAACCCTCAACCAAAGAAGGATCGAATCACAGACAAACCAGCTGAGACGACTTACAAGTCGGCAGCCAATGAACTTGCGTTATTTGCTCGAGTGTACAGGGAAATGTGCAGTTTATCCTGAAGGCCATCGAAACCGCGAATTTTGCAGGTCTCTACTTATACCATTTTTATGCATATCCCTACCGAGATTTTTGCCTATTTTTTATGGTTGATTAACACCAAACTGGTTAAGAACAATTTAACAACCTGCCACCTTTTGCAGTTGGTGATGATGACGATTGCCCGAGACACCAAATAGCAAATTATAATGAAGCATGAGCATTAGTTTAAAGGATTGTCGAGATTCTGATTGTTCAGAGTTGCCATGGGACATTCAGACATACTACTGTCTGCTGTCTGTTATAGATGCCAGGGATGCTATGCTAATAACTTAATTAGAATGTTGATTTATCTGAAAGGATTGCTTTAATTTGCATACAACCCTCTTACAAGGAGCTATTTATCAAGTGTCCTGTTTAGTTCTTGTGGAGTAGCTTGGCACAGCAAACTTTACTTTGTCACATGATTAAGACTATACGAGCATCGTTAAACAGTATATTAGCCAGAGGTGCCCACCCCCCCCCAAACACTATGACTCACCCCCCCTAACCTAATAATGAGCTCCCCCCCCCCCTTTCACGAAAATTTTTGTGTCATTTTCTCAATGATTTACTCAATGATTTTATAATATTATACTTTTATAATATTATATTTTGTCACATTTTGCATTAATTAAAACTGATTTTCTAATAATAATTTTGGTCATATCAGGTAATATTTAATATTATAATTTAAGCATACTATGACATGTGACAATGTTCTTTTCAATCTTTGCTTGTTAGCTTAAAAATGAGATGAAATAGTATCGCAGCATCACTCACAATAGTTCAGCAGTACAATGGAAAATTTTAAAAATTCTGAATTAGACATATATTTAAAACAGTTAACATTGAGATATATGATATATATATACATCTTAGCATAACAAACAAAAGTAATACAGATAACTGCCTGTTTGAAAATCTAGCTCAAATTGAATTTGTGTCTCCTTGCAATAACTTTCACTAGCAAAAAAATTGCATGATTAAAAATTAACGCTGATCTATATCTTTGACAAAAGCTTCTTCCTTGTAGATGTAGATAGAGAGAACTTCTCAACGATTTCATCATTTGAAATGGATGCAAGCACATCTTTTTCCGAACACAGAACCATTAGATTTGACAGCCATCTGTCACCCATGCACGATCTCAGCCTTTTTTTCACTATACGTAACTTACTCATTGCTCTTTCTGCGGAACAACTTGTTACTGCCAATGAGAGTTAAGTTGCATAAACAACTTTAATAGCTTTAAACCCAGAAAAGTTATTGAGGCATCAATAAGGTTTCAGAAAGCCTTCGGTTACCCACAAAACATTTTTCTTTTCATCTCCCTCATCTTCCTTTTCCTCTTCATTACCATCGATTTCTTCTGTATCTACCAGGTTTTCATTAGCCACTTCAGTCTCTTCATCTTCCTTTCTTGATGTTCTTGGGCTTTCTTTTACCACATCGGATAGTGAGATATTTGGATGTGTGACAAGGTATAGATCACTGAAGCTGTTCAGTTCTTCAGCCACCGAGTCACAATCCCACTTGTAGAAATCACATAACTCTTTGATGTCTTCAGATTTAACATTATCTTTCTCTGCATTAAGAACTCCTGTGTGAGAAAAGTGGCTCATTTGCAGAACCATTTTTAAGGAATGATCGGAAAATCTATCCTCGAGCTGACGATGCAGAGAATCTAAGAGCTTAAAATACATTTCAATTTTAAGTCTACGATTTAGGTCTATTATGGGCTCGTCAACCCCATCTCGTCCATTGCCCTCTTCCTAAACCTTATTCTTCCAGGTACTGGTACAAGTGGATGAATATCATGTTTTTTTGCAAAATCTTCAGACTTTTTTAACACTTTGGACCAACCTTCGTCACTTCGGAGGTTCTTGATATTAGTCTTAACACTGTTAATGATTGTTTGAACAGTCCCATCATCTATAACTACACCTTGATGACTAACTGTCACAGGATTCATTACAGTGAATACAGACTGGGCGACATGAAGAGGAGTGATTACATTAAAAGAGTTTAGCTAGCTCAATAGCCCTTTCGCAAGAGTCACGGTTTCTCTGTCAAATTTTTTGCTGTCCTGCAAATCCTCTAAAGCTGATGTAATCTCCTCGAAGCACAATATTATAACTTTTATTGCTTCGGCTTTGTTTGACCATCTTGTTGTTTGCACCCTCTTCAGTCGCTTCCTCTTGTCGCTTAACTTTGTTCTCAAATCCATTTTCTCAACAAAAACATCATGCGTTTTATGCCCAGAGTTAAACAAGCGATATAATTCTTCCAGCACTGAAAACAATTCTTGAATCTGGGGGCAAAAATCAATTGATTTCTCAAGAACGAGGGCGAATCTGTGCGAAGTACACCAAACATAGAAGGCAGTGTCATACTCATTTTGAATTAAAGTTTTAAGTCCTGAAAAATTTTCCCCCAGTGTCATACTCATTTTGAATTAAAGTTTTAATGTCATTCATTTTCCCCCTTCCAAGAATTGTCACAACCGTAATAGGCGGAAATAAATATAATTGATACCGCCTGCAATTCTCTCTCTCTCTCTCCATCCCTCCCCCCACGCCCCTTTCTTGTTGTTCCGATGCTACGTCCGTCGCATACAATGCGGTGACCTAATAATTTTATTTGTGCATAGTTTGTAGAAAGGTCCAGCGCATGCCCTTATATTAGTGCCACATACATCCCCTGGATAGTTAGTAAGATACAGAAGCCTGAAAAACCCATTTTTGGCCATGTTCAAGGGTAATAAAATATTGTTTTTATGTACAGTTCATTTTGAAAATATATTTTAGTTCTTGCCTAAAGTTTGAGTTCTTTTCATACCGAATCCGATTTCTAAAATTTTCTGTAGTATTCTGTTTAAACGTGTATTTTAAACACTATGTAACACTGTTCTTTTGCTAGGTAGGCGAGTGCCTTAAGCAAGGGCAGTCGTTTGAAATGTGTGTTCTTTTCGTAGATAAATGGCGTGAACACACATTTACATAGTTTCGGTATAAAAACGTGTTCTAACACGCTGCGGCGTGATTTTCTGGCATGTAGACGGGCCCCGTAATAAGTGTCTGATACCGATATGTACATTTGTATTGCTTATTATATTTTACATTTACCTTTCTCATTCTGGTTGATAAATAGCAGTAGATGTCGATGTTCCCTCAACAAAAAGGTTTCCACTCAAAACTATCACTGCACTGCACCTGAATTATTTTGATTCCTAATTTCTAAATTGTGCTTAACTTTATAAAAATGCTTCTTCTTGCAATGGTCTGCCCACTTATCATGTCTAACAGTCCCTTCACACAAAATCTCTGAACATTTATATTTATATTGCGTTTGCTTTTTAAGCATGGCTACAATACCAGCATTATATCACGATTACACTTCAAAAACTAATTAATTCGAAGATGATAACAATAAGAGTAACGCACAAGCACAACCCGACTTCGCACTGATACATTCAGTAATGGCAGACAATAGCTTCAGTGTGGTCTAGCCAATTCTGGACGTCACTGCCAGCTATAACAAGCAAAACAATGAAATGAGAAGGAATGTGTGTAAAGTGATAACAATTTTCCTTTTTCTGTCTATATTTTTTGACTCGTAAAGAAAGTGTGGGGAATAATCGGAAATATGGTCTCAACTATCAGGCGGGCACGAGATGAACATAGGTATAGAATTTCCAAGACTGATAGAATGCATCAGATTCTCCTTTCAGTTGCATGGTCTGCGCAGGCGCGAAGTTTTTGTGCGCTTATTGTCGAAGCGGGGATATGGACCATCCTGAACCAACAGATGCCAAACTGCTTTTGTTGAGGAAAATGTGGGGTTGCCAATTTGATTTACATGATCCCTTTAAATTATCAAAGCACCAGAAACGTACTTTCACATTAGAAGCTATAAGTATGTAAATAATATATATATATTTCTCGTCTTTTAACAACGCCTCCCCCCCCCCCTGAAATTTTAATGACGCAGTCTGCGTCATTACCCCCCCTTGTGGGCACCCCTGTATTAGCTGAGGGCTCACTGGCCTTAGGTCGAGACTAAATATACAGACATCATTGATGTGCTGCCTTGAATGAAAAGTTAATGGGTGATAAATTTACTTTAATCATTTAGCATGTTATGTGGCCTGACGAAACGTACATTTCACTACACTAAACTTAGTTACCATCCCTCAATGTTTAACTAACAAACAAACCACTTGGATGCGAACTCATGGACATACAATGAAAGACGTTATACGTGGATCAATAATTACATATTAGGCATATGCTAAATGGCAACCAATTAACTGCCAAGTAGGTGGAACAAAGGGCGGGCTCTTCTGGTCGTTTTATTAAAAGGAGTTAGTTCATTGGAGTTGAGAAACATTTCTGATGTAGGGGGCTGACCACGGAGCCGATGACTGATGATGATAAACTTACTGCGTGATGGAATGTTGCCGATTTGGAGAGCACCTCTACAGTGCCCTGACATGGCTAGCCCCATAAAAATGAGAAACTGCAAGATCCTTTGGTCTCTGTATTCTTCCAGAATACCTGCCAGGTGCAGCAGAGTAATTCAGGCCAAGGATATAGCATAGTCGCACTAAATCATAATTTGTTATTTATTTATTAAAGTCTTTTTCTGTAAAAACATTCCCTTCTAATTACTTACTTATTAATAAAGTAACTTCAATGCAAAGGAAGAATACTGGTCGATTGTCTTTCGTATGCCAATCAAAAATGTATAGCCGTAGGGGCCTTTCGCAGCGTTTCACTCGCTCCACTGTGCTGTGCTGTGCTGAAGGAGCATTCAGCACACACATTAAGACACATACACTCTAGCTAGTCACCGTTGTGGAATAGCAGTATTGTGCGGATTGAAGGAGCACCGACAGGTGTTATCAGCCTGTTACATATCATATTGTCCTGATTAAGGAAGGATATCAAATTATAACATTTCAAAACAAAACATTTGAAAAATATTGGCACTGCTGAAGGTACGTAGATGAATTTTTTTTAAGGTTACATTCCTTCATTAAATTTTATAAAGAAGAGTAGCTTTCAAAGCTAAGCTTTATTGATAAAACAAATACAACTTTATTTTAAAAATCCAGTACATTACCTAATAACAAATTCCATTCTTAAGTGTCGAGCGACAAGTGCTCAGGTGACCTAGTTAAGAGCAAATGTCTGAAGTTTCACTGTACACTGATGACCTGCCATATTTTGCCATTGGTGATGATGTTTTTTGCCCAAGGTGACAACTAGGAAATTACAATGAATCCTGTGGCTAGTTCACAGGGTGGTCGAGACTATGATTACTAAAGGCCTCTTCACAATAGCGCAGCGCGGCGCGGCGCGGTGCGGTGCGATGTGACCATGGAGGTAATAGTCTATGGAGTGGAAGCAGGTGTACTTTTCAAGGGTAATCAATGAAGCCTGTACCCGAATTAAAATCTCCGGACTGCGCATACACACGACGATTGTTTACATGTACCGCCATATCGCGGGTGGCAAAAGAATAGCAGACAGCAATGTAATTTGTATGACGCTTTAGGAAATTTGCATGCAAACATTTTAAATATGAAACTATTCTTTTTATATTATTAGTAATAATAACAAAGAACCACGCAGGAGGGCTAGCATAGCTTTCACATTTAAACAGTATTATAAGTGCTTAATTAGGAACAATTTAATTACAGACTATGAGTGTACGAACTGCCAATACCACATTCAAGTATTTACGATTCTGCATGTTTGTTTAATACAATGAGCAACTATAATACTTGGTTTTTAAAATTGTCTTGATATTATTTTTTACTGTGAATATTATTATTGATGTACTGCGACGACTGATGTGAAGTGTTATGAAATCGACACTATACTTTATATTACAATTAATGAATGTTCAATTCAAACTAGTTTTTGGATTCCACGAAATGCTATGCTGCAAACTGTAGTCGAATAAAACATTTTTTTAAAAACAGCTAATGAGAAAATTGTACAAAGGTAGCGAACGTGTAGATTAAGTGTAGATACTTCTCAAGATTTTTTCATTGTGAATAAAAAAAACATGCTGTTTTAATATTCATTAAAAATTTAATTTAAATCAACAGTTGAAAGTGCCTAGGGTAGGCCAACATGATTTTATGCATAATTAACATTGTTCATGCACCTAGTCCAAATGTTTAATTTATGAAGCCACTGAATTCAATTCAATTCTTTGTTTTCCAGGAGACTACACTTACACACAAATGTGGTACAAGTAGTATAGGACTCATCAGCAAAGTTATATTTCACAATATAAGTTACCTATTTGATTATATATATACGTATATATACGTATATATATATATATATATATATACATACACACATATATATATATATATATATATATATATATACATACACACACACACTTGACAAGTGACAATAAACAAAGGGTAAAATTCTTGGGTCGCGGCTTTTCCGTAAATAAAATAATAAAATTCTGATAATACATTTTTTAAACACTAATGACGTTCCTCTACTTAACCTGAAAACGGAGTTTCTAAATTTCTACTGGTTTCCTAGATATTGCAGTTAGATATTACTGGATCATTCCATCAGGACCAAGATATTAACTTGGATACGTAATTATGGAACTTTTACTACATTATCAATTGGTAGACCAATGACAAGCTTGTAGTCAAGAGAATAAAATTTATGTAAAATATTAAGTTTAGGTGCATCTGCCTTGCATCGTAAGTGTGCGCTCCTTTTACACGCCATATTTTTAGTAACGGCCGTTCAAAGCACATTAAATTTACATGTTCATGAATATAATATCTTACATATACATTTACTATTTACAATACTATTTACGTCGTCCAACAGCACTTAAAATTAGGTTAGGAAAATTGAAAAGCCAAATTCAGCTCTCGCTGTATGAACGCACATTATACATTTACAAAAAGAAAATAACAGTTTCTTACCTGTGGAAAGTTAATCCACCACAATTTAGTTTTAGCTCCACCAGTAATTTTTGCTTTAACAAATTTAAGTAGTTTATCATGTTCATTTGGAATTACTAACTCGAAGGCTGATTCAACATTATTTATGAATTCCCTTAACTTTTCCTTATTTCCAGAAAACGGCTCTCCGATTAGTTTAATGGCCTCAGACAAGCTACAGAACAGATTGACAATCTCTCTCTCCTGTTGTGCCATCGTTGAAAGTTATTTCACGTACAACTACTGTTACAAAATTTGAGCACTTATAAATTCCTTCCTTTTCACTGCAACCATAAGAATCAAAGGGCGCTGAGTGTGACTGACCTGTACAATAATATCTTCTTTCTTCATTTGTAGACGCCTTCTGGACTCGTTGCTGTCGTCTCACCGAAGTCTTCTTTTGTGGTCTTCTTTCTTCGATATCCTCTAGAATCTCTGAAGTTCTCTCTCCAATATCTTGTTTCTTTGTTCTTCTTTTCTTCCTTACTTGAACAGACGCCATATGGAATCTGCACCTGTCTTGTCCTTAGCAGTCAGCTCCTCTGCTTCTTCCGTTTATACTTGTTCCTTCTATTTGGCTAACCCCACATCTGAAACCAATTATTGTTGCGCCCGTCTGCCTATTACTGTGCAGTTGGGCCTAGGTAGGTTCGAGTGCCGAGCGGTACACTCGCTGATAGCCAAAATTAAGGGATAGGTACCCCAAGAAGGAACTCCATGAATCAGTGGAAGATCTTTTTTACTCCTGTTCCCAACTCTACACTTCATTTACGTACAAGTCAGCTACAACCATAATCATATTCTAGACATCCGCTCCCTCCGAGAGCCTAGCCTCCTCTGCTCGCGGTCCCCCAGCGTCTCTCATCTCAGTCCACCGCCAGCAACGCCGTAATCAAAGTTCAGATTTTCAGGCGTCCAGTCACGAGGCACTCCGGCTTCCAGGAATCAGCAGCGATGCACACGCATAATCATCCTCGGTTTGTACAGTATACAGAGTTCCACAAACAGTTCTGTGTACATGCCTGCTGACGTTTTCAGATTACAAACATTCGCTACGCATCAGCCGGCTAAGTGCACATGTATCCTTTCCACCAAATCATAAGAACTACGTAATATTTTTATAAATGTCTTAAAACGTATGCTTAAATGAAATAAATACAATACAACGAATACAAACAAATAATCTTGTCGATATGTCTATCCTCCCGGAATCCCGGACACAACAATGCACACAATAAAAAACAAAACATTTTTAAGCAGTTCAAACTTAAACTATTATTATGGCACTGGGAGAAAAAAAAAAAATTCACCTTTCAATTTGGTAAGGTAAGTGCACCAGTAGTCGTCATGCTAAGAACAATTTAAGGGAAAAAAATCGCCTACCTAACCTTTTTGGTGTATTAGCGCTTATTATGTGTTTGAGTTGAACCTCAAACATTCCTCTACAATAATATAACTCACTTTTGTATAAAGACAAATTATTTTAGTATATTTACAATTTTAAAAAAAGTGTTATTTTGAGCCAGTAGTCGTCATGCCAATTTTCGTATTTACCAGTACTCGTCACATCTTTGTGCCAGTAGTCGTCATGCGTAATTTCGATGCCTATAGATTGTAAACAAGAATTTGCAATTATTATATAGTACCATTTTGGGTTTAACACTTTGTTTTAAATGATAATGCAAACTATTAAATGGAACTGCTAACATAACATTGTAATGTAAATACACAAACATAAAAATTATATTACTTATACTCAACTTACCGACCTATACATTGCTTTCGGCAGTCGCAATTGGTCGCAATAAATAAAGCTGGAAACAAGATACATTGTGCCAACACTTACATATAAACATTGGAAAATACAAACGTGATAAGAAGTTATTAAGTACATTTTTACATAACACACGTAAAACAAAAAATGTACAAGTATTTAAAATATTCAGTCAAAAAACATTCTTTAAAGTGATCATTTTTGTTTCGTGATTAAATTTCACAACAGTATGAACATTTGCCTAATGAAAATGCAATAAAACATTGAAAATAATTAAACCTAAAGTTATATTTCTTAAAAATTATCTAATTAATTATTGTTCAATAATTGTATTAGTTCGTGCAATCTTCCACAAGTTCTCTAAACTTAATTTTCATTAACATCAACAGATGCACTAAAAATGTAGTTGACCCTGGCACCTTGTTGATTCATGCTTGGAGATGGAAGAATGCCATTAATCTGTGACCTACTTACATAAGAAACATCATTTTCTTTTGTCACAAATACCTTCTTACTCTCGTCTTGAGCTCGCATGCCCATAACTCTTACTTCTTCCCCTTCAGTTTCTTGGATGATGCAAACAAATCTGTATTTTGTTGCGCCCCTTTTCCCACCCATAAATGTCACAAGAACAAAAGATCCAGGCCGCAAATTTTCATCAGTCACCTCTTCTAACTCTACACATTCTTCTTCTTCATGTTCCCCACTCCATTCATCAGAAGATTCCATAGGAATGATTTCTTCCTCCGATGATGATGATGTAGAATTGTCATCCACTTTCCTCTTCTTGGCAGTCTGTTTTTCTTTCTCCAACCTCTTTCGCAATCTTTCAGCTGCCCGTTCTTCCTTTTGCTTTTGCAAGTCAATTTTGGCCTTCTCTTTCTTAGAAAAGTAATCTTGCCAAGCACTCGAACTAGCAACAGAAGGAATTTTCTCTCTTGGTGCACGTTTCTTTAACTTGGTTTTCTGAGAAGGCCAAAACAATGCTCGCTTGAAGGGTGAGGGAATGGATTTGTCTGTGGGCACAGCAGTAAGATCTTTGGATGTTGATGGAGTAGGCTCAGGATTAATTGAGGAAATGGTGTCTTCAATGATTGGTAGTTCTTCTTCAACAGCAGTTGGAGGGTTTGATGGTTTTTCAGGTACTGTTGGTTCTTCAATTTGGGGGTGTGGTTCCTCATGTTGGGCAGAAGAGCTGGTTTCGACCTTGTCGTAATTTCTAACATGTCTCCAATATTCAAATATTGACGTGTCTCTAACATCTCCCTGCCACACATCTCCCGATTCATTGAAAAGCTTCAATTTGTTATGTCCCAGAAACTTTTCCAAGTGCTCAACAACCCGAGAACTACCAATATTACTTTCTGGAGTCTTGGGTGTAGGTGAGGAAAGTGTTGATGCTGGTGTGCATGGGACACTGGAGGGCCTAGAAACGAACTTGTCCTCATCCACTGCAGAAGGATCCCATGGGAAAATTCCACTTTTCCTGAACGAGTGCTGCAGTATTTCTGGGGTGACAACTTTCGCGATCACAGTATCCAGCAGTTTGGCGAAATCTTTCTTCTTTAGTGTGGGGTCTTCCTTGTGAGCCACACGCTGCAGTCGCCACTCATGAACTACATTTTTCCATGCACTTTTGAGTGGCTTGAAGACTCCGACATCCATGGGCTGCAGTATGTGGGTGGAATTAGGCAATAACGCCACTAAAACTATCCCATGATCTTTGCAGAATGTGCTGCTGTTCAGAGTCAGATGTGATGAATGGCCATCAATGAAAATAATTGCTGGTAAAGTTATCTCCTTCTTCACCAACCATGGGTGAAATATGTTAGTCAGAAATTCATAAAATACTTCACCAGTCATCCAACCATTTGGTGACTTGCCAATTCCCCACTCGGAAGTTATTCCTGCTACAATATCCTGTGGAAGCCTTTCATACTTGAGGCACAGCAGTGGTGGGCAAAGTTCACCAGCTGCATTCCCAGTCAGTAATACAGTGATACATTCCTTTTCGTCAGAGTTGACTTGCTGAAAAATGTTTTTGTCTCCTTTTTTGGCCAGAACTTTGTTACCCTTAGGGTTCAGGAAAAAAGCAGACTCGTCTCCGTTGAAAATTCTTCTTGGGTCAGACAGAACATCTTCCAGCTTGTTCTCCTCCAAGTACTTGTATACTTCCCTAAACCATGCTGATATCTGTTCCTGCGAGACAGCTGCCCGACTGGAAGTCAGATTTTGTGCAGTTCTCAAGGTTAAACCTGGATTCCTTTTAAGGAAAGATGTGCACCATTTCCTACCTGGCCGCCCATCTTTAAAAGGAAAAGGCCTCCTTAACTCCTTAGTTAACTGCTGCACACTATTCTGCAAGTCGTCTATGGTAATCGGGAATCCTGCTTTACAGAGAGAAAGAGCCCACTGCACTAGCATGCTCTCTTCCTCTTTCTTAAGCCAAGATTCGGGTCCCATTTTTCGTCCTATAGGTGTCTTGCCCTTTACTTTATCCGAAAGTGTGTTCCTCGGAACACCATGTCTTTCCGCTGCCTGTTTTATGGACATCCCGTCCTTCACAGCCTGCAAAGCCTCTTCCATCTGGTGGGGCTCATATTTCAGTATGCTTCCTCTCAGCATGGCACTGCAAATGAGTTTTATTGTGTTAATTTATGATTTGACATCAAACTAATACCGAATGAAATACTTACAAACTATTTTCAAATCATATCGAGAAATGTTTATTTTAATGAAAATAATCCAATACTTATATGTAACCAAAATTATATATTATCGGGGAGGAAGCAAAATACACTAATGAGGGTAAGTTTTCAAATAGTTCTAATTTTAGTATGTTAATTATTTTTTAAGCTAATGTTCTAGTATTCGTCATGATTCTGTACCAGTGTTCGTCACCTGTGACGACTACTGGTCCTGATCACTGATTGGATGTTTTACAAACACAGTTAACTTATCATGATGTAATATACATTTTAACGAATGCAGATATTCGATTTTAAAAATAACTGACATGTACCAGTGTTCGTCAGGCATGACGAAAACTGGTGATTTATGGTATTAAGTGATCCAGTGCTCGTCACCCACATTTTTTTTGTAACTTTGCATAATATCGCTAGACTTAATATGCCAGATATTTTGCTAAACACCTCTTAGAAACATAAAAATGCAAACATTACCCTGAAAGAAATACGAATGCAATAATTGAAAAAACTAATTACTTACCTTCTTAGCACAAACCAACAGCAGTATATACCACTTCTCGGAGTATGGTGCACAGCCTCTTAGATGCGGGAATTCCCCTTATGTAATCGGGTGCGTTCCGAAAATCTTTATGTCGACAAAAATAAGTGACTATCAATCTGAATTTTAATACGTTCGAATCGCGAGACTTTGCATACTTGCACTTAATATTAATTTTTTTATTTATAAGTGACGACTACTGGTGCGATGACGACTTCTGGTACACTTACCTTACTGAAACATATTTCTTCCAACACATAAAAATTAATTTTAGACATTAAATGTGTAAACATTTTTATAACATGCCATGGGTAGTGGCCATCGTGACTTAAACAAAAGAACATTTGCCCTTTGAAATAGTATGAAAATAGTTGAAATTCATAACCCCAAATAATTTTCCAACGGGGAATGTTTATTTTTCCCAGTCCAAAATTTTCTAGAACCGAATTTCCCTATCCCGCCCAGCTCTAGATAAAACACTTAAGACAACTATCCTAATGCTCTGTCATGCCAGACAAGAGAAGACTGCAACTTTCGAAGGGCAGCCTCACTTCACACCCACGCACACCAAGCTGTTCTGTTGTGTGTACTGTACAGTCAGCATACTGGAGCATCCCAGCGAGTACTTGCAGATATCTGGGGTTGACAAACTGCAACAAACCACTGAATATTAACAACTTAACAATTACTGGTTTACAAGACAAGAGAACAACACATATTTTGTATTGTTTAGAAAACTAGCCTGCTTACACGTAACTGCTGATGGCACACAATTAAAGCATTCCTTACTGAATATGCTGAAAGATTAAAGTTTTTGAATTATAAGAATTAGTTTGATTAAAAATAATTTCATGGCACTTCAGTCTATTAATGTTTTGAAACTGATAGTCATACTATTGAATAAACAAAAAAGGAAACACTTAAAACAAACCAATATTAGCTGCATGCCAAGACAGTAACAGGTAATTCAGTGGAATCTACGTTGTCTAGGCATGCAACATTTGACTTCAGCTGACAAAGGCTTGTTCTATGTAGTCATTGTCAATGAAATTATTTTAAATAAATATTCCCCATTCAAAGAAGGTAAAAATTAGTTTACTATTGAATTTTTTTTGATAGACTGAAAAAAAAAAAACCTTCACTCTGACATTCAGTATTAATAAAAAATTTTGAATTTAAAATTAAATAACTTATCACTTTATAAAGATATCAATGGTCATTTAGTCAACACATCCATTCATGTGTTATTTCTGCTTTAAGATGGGTGAATCTTCAATGGAGACTTTCAGTTGTTACCTTGACAAGCCTCAATCAAGCCTGGCTAAGACAATGATCGTTTCTTGCACATACAAAGAACACTTGAGAATATTCCATCTGATGTTGCATGCAGTTGAGTGTAAAGTTCTGTCTATGATTACTAAATTATATGAAACTGTTACTCATTGAATTTAAATAAAAGAGTTTGAAATGAATTTGGGTAAGTTATTCTTCACACCATGTGTCCGAAAGAAAACACTTATTGCTGATCGCTCCTCAGTCCTATGCCTTCATGAAATAATGTCCCTAACGACCTGTCATCTAGTTAGGTACAGAATAAATGGAAAATATGTCCCAGTAGACCACCCGGGCCCGCGCCATATGCTTGGCGCCTAAATTTCTAATTACAGCGTCTGAAAACTGGAAAAAATGCCTACTGCGGCATGGCCCCTGCATCTAGATGTAAAATTGTCCACCTCTATTCCCTCATAACATGGTTCAGTGATTTGCAGTCTTGTATGTCCTTTCAGCACAGTATTTGAAACGACTGAAGATGCTAGACAACTGCGTACCACCAAGCATTGAAGAGGTAGATGCATGACCTCACTTACTAATCAAAACAGAACTTTTTCATCCAAGGATACAATTACATACAAAATATCTACCTTATTTTCGATTGAGGTGTTCTGAAAAAAAAATAAACATACAAACTAAAAAGTTCTTTCTGATCGGATGTGACAAAACCCTAATAAATTTACAGTCTCCCAAGCGAGTGCTGATTTTCCCATCTTAAGAAATGCAGCAGAATGTCTCAGCGACATATCAACTGTCTGAAAAATTGGTGCCACTGTGCTGCACACATATCTCTCCTTTCTTTTACTAAAACAATACACAACATTCCAGAAATATTATTATAGCTTTAGGCATAAGAACAATACTGAAAGTAAATATGTGAAATACTGTTAAAGCACTTAAAACACTAACCAAGCAAACAACGTGAAAACAGTAAATTAATGAATTGGGAAAAGGGGGGGGGGGGAGGTGGGGGGGGGGGGGGAACAGGAGTCCTCCAAGAAAATCCATTGGCTTATGGCATCATCCAACATTAGAGGTCCAAAACCCAGAACCAGTTGCACCATTTAATTTTATTATGAATTTATATACATAATACCGTAGAACGTAGTTATATTGTTGCTTAGCTGACAATACTAACTAATATTTCAGTAAATGTCAGATGGTATTGTTTGCTAAGCACTGATATGCAAGATGTTATCAAAAGAAAATAAGTGATTCTCCTGAGGTTTATATTTTTTGAATATTAGATATCAACCTGCGAAAAATCCTCGACAGACCCCGCCGGAACTCAAGTGGATCACCTAGGTGGGAGTCGAGCATTCTAGCAACTCGATCATGTAAACTTATGGAGTGCACTCACAAGGGCTTGCACTTGGCCGCTGTGTAGCACTTGGCGTTCCAGACGCGCACGGAGCCGTCGCGCGCGCACGAGGCCAGCAACTCGCTGTCGCCCGTCCAGCAGAGGGCGGTGACCGGGGCGGAGTGCCCGCGGAACTGGGCCACCACGCTGGCCGCCGCCAGGTCCCACACCAGCACCCGCCTGTCCTCCCCTGGCACGGCACAACACACACACAACACCTCTACAGCGCGCTACAGCTCACAAGCCGTGCCTGCCCCCAGTCCGCAAGTTGTGCAGATTTATACTTACGCGATAACTCATTGGGACAAACAAAAACTTCAATGCTGAAAACCAATTATTATTTCACTGGAGAATCTACCTGTAGCAGTCAGTCATTATTATTATTATTATTATTGATTACATTTAATAAAATATACTGTCCCAACCCACACCCTGGCTAAGTCTCATTGGTCTGAATTGCACATACAGTACATAAAAAAAAAAAAAAAGAAATTTGCTGTGTGCCAAGAGAATTTACGTTCCAAAGAATGATACTTTACTGAGGTTATGTATGTTTACCTTGAAGATTGCCTCAAATAAATAAACAAAGTCACAAGTAAAGTTTGTCGATTTAGTTCTCTCTCTCTTTAGCAAACTATGAAAACGGCCACCATTTTACAACACATTAGCATTTACACTCTGAAAACAACTAAAAACTTGCTGACAAACAAACCTTCACAAAAAAATCGGTTCATCACTTGGGCACAATATTTTATACACAGTTCATTAAGGACAATCCCGCAATCGCTTGCGACGAATGGTACAAAGGGGCCGACACACCTTTGTTTGTCACCTATGGTCAAAAACTTCTAATTAAAAAAGTCCAAAACAATATTCCTCAGCACAGATTAGACCATAGGTGTGAAATTATTTTCGACTCTGCATTATAACATAAATTTGGGTGCTCTACTGCTCTCACAGATGCCCAAGTGACAACTAACTACAAGACTACGAAACTGCAGCCACCACGCCGGGAAGAGGCAGGTTCGTGACCTCACCGACCAATCACAAAACAAGCAACGCACACACACAATGGCAGTTCAGACTGCAATTCCAACTGATAAGTCTAAACTGTACTGATTGTGTGTGTGGGGGCCTTTACTGGAACATACTCTGAAAAATGTGGGAAGGGCAGGATTCTGCAACGCTACAATATATAAAAAAAAATTGTCGACAAAACCAGTTGAAACCAAAATGGTGTCTTTCAATTAAAACTCCTTGGATATAAAAGTGGAATATTAATAGACGTCAGGCTCTATGGCATATGTCCATATAACGTTTAAAAAAATTTTTCGGTTGTGTGCATAATAATTTTTTAGTTGTTGGAGCGACTATCTGCAAAGAGCCAATGTGATGCCACATCATACTGGCACAAGAGAAGAGAGGAGAGCATCAGGCCTGGCCAGTGCTCCGAGCTTGCGACTTAGCACCTGCACCGCCCGTTCCTCGGAAAATGCCATCGTACCTGCAGAGGCCAGGTGCTTCCCGTCGGGGCTGAACGCCACGGCTTGGACGGCACCTTTGTGCCCCACCAGGATCCTGACCAGCTTCGAGTCGTACACGTTCCACACCCGCACTGTCTTGTCCGTGGATCCGCTCGCCAACAGCATACCGTTTGGGTGGAACTTCACGCACTGAGGGAAGTAAAGGATGACTGACATAAAACTATAAAAAAATCCACTTTTACCTAGAGCTAGGCCAAAAAACAAGGAATGTTAAATAACCAATACTAAATATTTTTTTTTTACAGATTGTTGAGACTGATGACATGATTGATGTTCCTAAAATATACAATTCATAAAAAAATTATTTATTATATAAAACTAAAAAAACTATAACCCATTGCATCCATCATTCGCTGAGTGATTCACAACACTTTGCACATCCATCATAAAATTATTCCATTTCAATGCCGCCAACTGTTGAGAAAACTTACCTTGTGTAATTAGATTCATTTGAAAACTAGCTGCAGTACCCGGCTTTGCCCGGGCTGAACACCGGGTGATATATTGTCCGCGAGTTACAGCAAAATGGATAGCGATATGTCCAGTGTGGTGGACATTAAGAAATGACACATAATTACTGTTTGTGTATCTGTGACCTATGGTTTTCTGTTTACCCATGGCGATTGGTTGAAAGGTTTAAGGTACGATTCCTAAGGCGCGACTCACGTGATTCTAGCCGCGCGGCAGAGCGTCACGAGCATCTGCGCATGCGCAGCATGATGTAGTTTGGCCGCGCGCGGCTGCGCAGCGCGACGCGACCCGACTGGTGGCGGGACCAGTCCAGTCTCTTCCGCCGCGCGCCGCGGACCGAGCTGCTGATCATACAAATTGAATTTTCAAGTACAGAAGACGTAGTGCTTGCTGAGTTAGTTGGCCAGCATCCATGCTTGCATGATTTAAAGCATCCACAGTATAAGGATCAAAATGTACGGGAAAATGTGTGGGCTGATCTAATGAACGAGAGGAGATCCTGAAAGCTCTTAATCGAAGTAAAATAACGGAACGTGAAAATGATGCAACTGATGTGTTCTTCAGAAGTATGTCGCTAACAGTGAAACAGCTACCACCCTCTCTACGTGCACAAGCTAAGATGCGCATCTGCAGTGTTGTGTCAGAATTAGAAATAAGAGCACTTGAGATGGCACAGCACACAAACCTGTCTCCTTTAGGAGCTCCTGTACGATCTTCATCCACTTTGTCTGACACTTCATGTCCTAGTCATTCGGCGAGTGATTACTATGATGATGTTACAAATAGTGGCAATACACACCAATCGCAGTCATTGTTACAAGGTTCCTTCCAATACAACAATCCTATTATCAGTGAAACAAACAAAACGTATATGTTAAATATGTCATAACATACAAAACTTATCAATTCGTGTCATCTCCACAGTTGTATTGACCACGTGCTTTGTCTTTATATTTCTCTCATACTACTTTATGCAAGATAATTGTACTTTAAGCAATTTTATTCACTCTACTTAATATGGCAATTGAAAGTTACAATTCCTGATACTAATATTTATTTTAGAAATTAAATTTTATAACTAAAATTAATATTGACATGAGTGCTTTTGTTATATTTAATTTATAATTAAGTTCAACAGTTTACCTTAATGTTATGGCCCGTTTCTCTGCAGGTGTTATTGGTTTTCTTACTTTGTTGCACGACTTACATTTGACATCATCTTCCACTAGTCCCAAAATATAATTGAACTGCCTTACATTTAAACGGAAAAACTCCCTCGTCGTCTTTCATTAAGTGTCTGTTAATAAGGATTGTGTAGAATCCCTCTTCTCGTCTTGCTTTAAACATCACATGTGCATCAATGTTTTTGATGTTGTGACTCAGTAACAACGTCATCAGTTGATCTTCTTCTTCGTCCAGCAGTAACCATTTAACAACGTTACGTTAATCCATTGCTACAAACAACTGGAACTGCACTGTGGTCGCGCCGTATGAAGTACCTATAGTTTTCAGCCGCTTCTTAGGAATGGGGCAACCTCACGAGCCGCGCGGCTAGAGTCGCGCCTTAAGAATCGTACCTTTAGAAGTAGATGCGCTACAGCGCCATCTAGCGGCGAGTTAAAAAAAATGGTTAGCATAAAAACCTTCTCCATGATAAAAACACTTCTATGTGCCAACTTTCATGGCGATCAGTCAAACGGTGTAAGAGTTTATCGACGTCAAACATGCCAACATTGAATTATATATATTCTTATATTTCGAAATTTTGGGGCTTTCACTTTTGCGGAAAGTGGATGTTCAGGATCTCGAATGGTTTGGAACACTCCATCTCGAAAGAATAGATATTTGAAATTCCTGAAATTGTCGAAATTTTGGGGCTTTGTTCCCAGAGGGGGGCGGGGGTTCGAGGACCCTCAATGGCTCGAAAATACTTAAAATCGAAAGAGATAGATTTTTAAAATTTTCTAAACATTCGAAATTTTGGGGCTTTAACCACCTGTGGGGTGTGTGTGTGTGTGTGTGTGTGTGTGTGTGTGTGTGTTTGATGTTGAGGAGCCCGAATGGCTTGGAAACACTCCAAATCGAAAGAAATATAAAGGAATATAAGAATGTAGGCATTTACTGTACTCCTATCTACCATAACAACAATATTGACAAATAGAAAGCTTATTACCTACCCATGAATAATTATCTAAATAAATTAATAAATAACTGTATGTTTAAGAATTTACGTACATACATAATATTAAACTTCAAACTATACACACCAAAAAAAACTAAGGATGTTTTTGAAACTATTTTTTATTTGTCATAATGTTTAAAACATTTGTAGGATTTGTTTATTATATGTAAAACTGTGGTGGCAATATTCCGCTTATCCAAAGGAGTATAGAAATTAATAGAGATATCACTCCCTGTACATACTACAAAACTTTGAATTAAGTAAAAAAAAAAACATAGTCCAAAATGAAACAAAAAGTATAAAAAACAACTAATTTGACAAAAAAATTTATACAACTGGAATGACAATGTTAACATCCACCTGAAATTTAATAGAAGTAGGTAGGTAATAATATATATAAAAAATTAAATGAAATTAAAACATACATAAATAAAATTATCTCACACTTAACCAAACATAATGTTTAATATTAAATAAAGGAAGATGGCAATTACACGTAACTATTCTAATTAATAAAAAAAATCAACTTTCCTAAAATAGTAAAATTCAAATTTTTCAACAATATATTACATAATTGATAAATATTTCTGGTCTTCGGTCTCAGTAGCCCTAAGACTCTTGACGCTCAGCAGATAAATTATAAACACTAAACCAAACTCCTTGCAAATAAGTAGGTACTGTAAAAAAAATTACAATATTACAAATAGAAAATATTAGTAGGCCCTACCAACCTATGAATAAATATTGAAGAAATTTATAAGTTTAAGAATTTATGTACCTACATAATATTAAACTTCAAACTATCCACACAATAAAAACCTAAGAATGTTAGTGAAACTAATTTTTTTTATTTTTCATAATACTTAAAATATGTATGTTTCCAAAATGAAACAGTATAAATAATGACCAATTTGACAAAAAAATTGTACAACTCGAATGACATTGAAAACATACACTTGAAATTTAAAAGAATTATGAGTGCCCCAGGTAGGGAGAAAATATATAAGAAGAAATTAAATTTAAAAAATGGGTGCGTGTACTTAGGTACGTGCATGAGAAGTTATACTTATTTGGCATAATTAAAAAATAGTTTTTAATTGCATGCAAAAATATTGCGTGGAGTCCCCACGCGCGGAAGAAGTGAAACTTCGTAATGTGGAAATGAAAATAGGAAGGGGTAGAAATTGTTTTTTAGTGAAATCATATTGTATCAAATCAAACTAAAAAAAAAAAAAGAAATAAATTTGTAACGATTCATAGATTGATAATGAATGTGTGTGTGTGTGTGTGTGTGTGTGAGAGAGAGAGAGAGAGAGAGAGACACCTATTGAATGTCTATAAAACTTACTTTTTTATGAGAGCAGATTTTCATGAAATAAATCATGAAATCATTCAACGATAAAAGCTGTTCATTTAATCAAGCGGACGGGTTCGCCCAAGGAGAAAATTGACGCGGCGAGATTTCGTGGACATAGAGAAATGACACACACTCACTATATATGTGTCTATGAAACATTATTTTTTTCTGCAATTTAAATTGTAATATACAAAAACGGTATTGAAAATTGAAACAAATATGGCGACACTACAAACTGCCAAGATCTTTATTTTTTTCTTACCCTCTACTTATTTCCATACAATAGCAAAACGTAACGTAATGGCTTGAAAGCTATTGCTCGGCAGACATAGAGGAATGACACTAACAGTTTGTATATCTATGACACACATTACATAAAATTAAGATATAGTTTTTTAACCCGTTTAAAATTTATTTTTTTAGACAAAAGATAGCCTATGTCCATCCCCAGGATATAATCTATCTCCTTGCCAAATTTCCTTATGATCCGTCCAGCCGTCCAGCCGGGAAAAGGTAACAAACAAACAAACAAACAAACAAACAAACAAACAAACAGACAGACAGAGTTACTTTCGCATTTATAATATTATTAAGGATTTGTGACATATTACAATTGTGCCCGGATAAAACAACAATCGTTCCTTGTACATCAGAAACACTTGGAAAAGATTCCACCTGAAATTGCAGGAAATGGGGTGTTAAGTTTTTTCTATTAGTATTATTAAATAATTAGAAAAACTGTTATGGGTTGGATTTCAATAGAAGAGTTTGAAAAGGAATTTGGGTAATTTATTCTTCTCATGTCATAACCTTACATGTTATTTACACTATGTGTCCAAAAGAAAACATTTCTCACTTTTGCCGATCACTCCTCAGACCTATGCCTTCATGAAAGAAATGTTACTAGTTACTAGCGACCTTGTTGCCTGCTAGGTACTGTCACGGTAGACCAACGGACCACCCAGGCCTGCGCTGTATGTCTGGGTCCTAAATTTTTGATTACAACTTCCGAAAAGAAAAGAAAAAGTTGAAACTTATTGCAGCATAATCTCTGCACCCAGACGTTAAATTAAATGCTTCTATGCACTCATAGCCATACCATCTCATTCTTGCTTTTTCCATGATTTTGTTCAATGATGAATGTAAAGATTACATTATGTTCATTTGATAAATGATACAAAAAATTAAAAGAAAAATGAAAGCTCTATTCGATCAAGGAAATCACCTAGATCAGAAACAGGGATTATCAGTCCAGCTATACTCACACTACTATAGATAATACTAATGACACTAATTGTAATAGAAGTGCTGCCAACAACTAAGTGCCATAACCACATTAAATGTTTTCAAAAAATATATTGAGCCATAAGGCCAAGCAAGTATGTGGTAGTTGCAATATATTTTGGTACAGCTGCAGGTGAAATTTCCAGCTTGCAACATTATGTAACTGTTCAATCATTATTACTATGAACATATCCTATGCTTCATGTTCAACCAATAAAATTAATTTGTAACAATCCAGACCTCACCAGCTAGCTATGACCTGAATTACACATACATAAAGCACTCACAATATTATATGATCTTGCACATATTTAATTTGAGACTGTTCACTACGATGAATGTTGTGAATATTATTAATGTATTTGGAGTGAAAATTCAAATAAAAGAGTTTATCGCATAATATCGTAGATTTATTTTTTCTTTACCAAAATATTTTCACTGTCCACAAATATACAAAACCAACAGAGTTCATAGAAACTCATCACTCAGCACGGAAAGATTCATTCAGGATTATGCAAATGACAAAATTCTTCCTCATGTTAATTCTTAGCAGATAAACATGTCCCGTGGTCACTTATGAACACATGGTATGACCAAGGATAACTAACTGCACTTGGGATGACACAAAAGTTCACTATTACTCACGTTAAAAAAAGTTGTTTATCGGCATAGCCAAGACCACAGTCGTTAAATTTGTCTCTCACTAACAACAATAATAAATTCATGAGCCACCGATCAGCACGACCTCACATGGCAACGTACAAGCGATGACTAGCCAGACAAAGCACAGTACAAAAAACTCCTTAAAGTACAGACTGGGGCCTTCCCGAAAAAGTTGCCTTTCTATTGGCTACAGATACTTTGCTTACAATTTCTGCTCTGCGATTCCCTGGTCAGAGAGTTTTCCCACGGTCATGGCAAATGTATCTGTCTTTTACTAACACACAATGCGATACTGTTTCATTTCAGCGCCTTGGCATTGCGCACCTTTATTTCTTTCATACAAATCATTGTCCTACATTTTAGAAACGTCCCAAACATACCATGAAATGAAGATGTAAAATTATAGTAATTATAAAAAAAAATTTCAATGAAATAAAGTACTTAAAATCACACAGATAAATAGTAACCTAACCAACATTATAATATTTTATAAAATCATATACGGAGTTAAAAGAGCTTTTATAATTTTAATAATTAAATATCAAAACTAATTAATAGGGACCTCAGAAAATGGTGAACCGCGAAATACATGAAATACAGCAAAATTGGGCACTATTCACCGTTTTCACGAAATCTGCTATTTTTTCACAAAACACGAAACTTTGCGCGAAATCCACGTAATTTCCGTTACCAAGAATGTTTACATTGGTCGGATACTGTAAATAATCTTACTATCGATTGTATTGATATCGCGTAACGAAATTGATTGTAGTTCCAAAATGGCGACAAACATGTATATTTACGTTGCCGCTATGTAGCACCGTTACGAACACAATTTTCGTGTTGTTGATATTAGTTCTCAAAAATTCTAGCGCACAGAAGCGAACACAATATTTACACTTACATAATAGTTTCATTCTGGCCGAACACAATATTTTTTCGTGTGCGTGCCACTACGGCATAAATGTTTTTACTGTGCAGCTTGCAGTAGTGTTTTTTTTATGACGTCTCGGTTACTCGGTATTAATTTCCAAGCATCTAGTTAGTAGTGCTTATTTTTGTGTTAAGATGCCGAAAATAGTTACGGTTTTCGATCGAGAACGAGAGATGAAGCAGGAAGGATTTTATATATTTGATGTTAAGAATAAGATAATAATGTGTAAGTTTTGCAACGTTCGTGTGGACTGGATGCGTCTAGACACATACTTAAAACACATTTCTAACGCAACTCATAAAAAAAAAAATTATGTGCGGCATCAACGTCGACTACCGGTACTGCAAAACAGACGTCTATAGGAGCTGCTTTGCAAACTTCTAAAAACATAGTTGTAAACAAACAACAATTTATAATTGACTTTGTTGAAATGATGGTGGGGGCAAACATACCTTTGTAAAAAGTTCACTCCACTTCATTTTTTCTTAAATTAAAGAATTGTAATACTATTGTTTCTGTAATTAATAATTATAATTACTTTTCTTCTTCTTATTCAGACCATACATTATTTTAATTTCCAAACATAGTAATATTACAACACAATTAAAAAAAAAACAACATTTGGTTAGAAACAGATGGAATAGAACAGGCTAGGGGAACACAGGGTTGCTGTAAAGGAGACAAGACCAAGAAGAAAACTAGAAACACTAAAAACTTTTTAGTGTTTGCCAACTGAGTGCATTTTATGTTTAATATTAAAATTTAAAAAAAATTGAAGCAAAACAATCCTCGTTTGCCAATTTCAATTTTAATTTAATGTATCTCACCAAATTTTTACACCGATTTTTAGCACCGCTTGCTTATTTTTACACTGATTTTTTGCACCGCTTTTGTCATTTTTTTACACTGAAATGAGCCAGATTTATTTACCATTTTCTGGGGTCCCTACTAATTAATTACAAGAATATTCATGTCAATAAAATACCTACCAATACAAAAACTAGGTCACCATAACCTTGAACCATATAAGCTATCATGTCTTACTGACAAGACATAATATTTATTCCTATGAAAAAAAAAAACTCATAAAAGCTGGGGGAGGGCAGGAGTCTTGCAATGTTACAAATTCATGACTGAATGTATATTAATTTTTACATCATAAGTACAGGTAATCAAATCATTAAAAATTGGTCATAGCCTCAAAAATTCTTTTTTATATGTATACTGAAAATTGAATTGTTGAACATTAACATTTAAAGAAATTCAATACCTTGAACAAAAAAAATGCTATTTGTAACAGTAACTTGTTCACATAACTAAAGCTCCTAATACGAATTTTACAGAAGAGGGAAGAAAGAAAACTTTGGAATTCCAACCTTACTGCTGTTTGTAACAATACTCATACTTCAAAAATCAGAATGTTCAATTTTTATTTATGTCAATAATACTAAGTCAATATAAACATACACTCATGACTTTTACTGTAAAATAATAATGATATGAATGTTTTAATTAATAATGAAAACTTAAAGGCAAACATTAGGTAAGTTTGGAGTTACGAGGATTGTTACTTCACTGTTTGGATATTTTAAATTGAGATATCCAAAAGTGGATATTCTGCTCCATAAAAAAATTTCTTAGTTACGAGACTTCCAGAGGACATGAGAAAAAAAAAAAAGAATAAAAAAAATTCTGAAAAACGTAATGCAAATAAAGTGAAAATTGACAAAACGTTGATTTACAAGGTTCGCATATTATACAGATAATTTATTAGTGAACCAATGACCCACCTCAACATCCATTGTGTGCGCTGCCAAAACCCTCAAAGGGAAGGTCCTATCAAAGGACCAGAGCCTCACTGTGCGATCATGTGACCCAGTAGCTATGTTCATACCCAAGACACTTGATGCCACGCACCAGATAGGGTAGTTGTGTCCCCTAAAAAAAAAAAAAAAAAATTCTGCATTCTGAAGCTGCAGTACCGTATTTATACAAACTGCTTTCTACAACGTTAAGTATGATGACGTGAGCTGTTGAGGCCCACACTCAAAACAAACTGACAAACGAGCTTTTCACAATTCATCTAAGTACTACATCACAGGTCAACAGACATTCTGAAGCCCTGAAGTTTTTTAGGTTACTGCAAAAATTAATTAAATTTATGTTCAATGTCTAGGGCCTGGAAAAATTAGCATCTATTTATTACAAAATTAGCATTTATGATGTTGAAAATTAGCATCTATTTTCCAGAAATTAGCATCTATTTTTGAGAAATTTGCTTAAGATATTAAAGTTACATAACAATACAAGAAGTTGTAATAGTGTTTATACCCATTATGACGAATTTTAACACAAACCAAAATCATTAAACGGTATTTGTAAACAAACGTTTGAGCACTAGTAATTTCAAATGAAAACAAACAGACAATTCAAGTTGGCCAACTTCAGTACGCTAAACGTGCACCACAAAATGTATGATTTGTCTCTATGTAAAATATTGATCAGAAAAAAAATTTGAAAACTAAAGTGATTATCAACAAATGTATAAAAAACCGCGTACTAAAATATTTGTAGTAGTTTTGAGCATTTAAAATATTTTCATTTTTATCTTTGCAAGTTCACTACGATCCCGTCAACGACCTAGATATTTTCTAGTTTTGTTGGTTTCCGTGAAGCGCTTCCCGGGAAATTTGTTTTGTTAGGTTGGATACTCTTCATGAACAGGCAACACACGATGCAATGGCGAACGTGGCGTGATCTATCAAAACAAAATAACTGCGTCGATAAGTAGTGTGAACATTCTTTTCTAAACATTCAACGGTAACTTGAGTAAATCGTAAACACTAAATTTACAAAATTACTTATTCTATACTATCAGGCGTGATATTTGGTTAAGGAATGTTTTCTAAGTTAAGGTTAGGATTCGGATTTTATTCCTTCAACAAGCCTTGTCAGAAGCTATTGTTTACTGTAATTGTGTTATGGTGGTTATTTTCAAAAACAATACTTTGAGGAATGTGTGTTCAAGCCATTTTGTTGCATTCTATAGTGGTTTTTCGCCCGATAATGGTAATTTTACCGCGATTTCGCAAATATAGCATTTATAACAACAATTAGTAAAAAATCGCATCTAACCTCAAAATTCGCAAAAAAATCGCATCTATCGCAAATTGCGAATTTTTCCGGCCCCTATCAATGTCACATTCAACATAAGTAAACTGTATAGGAAAAATAATACCAAGTAAAACTGAATACATATAATATATAAATTGTGGGTAGTGCCTGCCCTATATAACAGTGCCCACCATAGTAATTATTTTTATTAGACCTGTCAATTAGTCTTATGTTTTGTCTATTATGTTTCTGCATCTTTAAAGTTAATTTGCTTAACTGTTGACAGGCACGTTTCAAAAAAAAAAAAAAATAGTTTGGTTCCAGTCTTGAATGAGGTCAACGTTTCCTTAGTAGGTAAAAGGAAAACACACAAAAAGTTGGAACTTTGTGTCATACTGTGATTTGAAACTAAACTTAACACAAAAAAAAAAACTTGAAACACTAAATTAAGCTAATTTTATTTATATTATAACAGATTTAAAAAAAATAATACTTTGCACCATTAATTTTGATCTAAAATATTATTACCATGTTTACCAAAATCCAATAATACTTAGAATAAAAGATGACCTCAAAATAAAACTGACAAATATGATACCTGAATATAAAATGACTTTTAAGTGGAACATCATCATAAAGTACAGTAAAAGATCCTTGACCCAGCATTCTAAGGACCAAAACACATTTCGTAATCAGGTTGATTCCGGCTGTTGAACTTGGCCACCAAATTACGTTACTTCCCTGGCAACTATTTAGTCAGCTCAGTTTATCACCACTGTTGGTGTTCATTTCAGTGAAGTGTTTCCAGTATTCTAGCGTGTTGTTTCACACATACATTTCCATGACGATTTTTATTTTGTCTTCCATTGAACAGCTTTACAACTTTTAAATACCACAGTAAATTAATTACAATTACATGAAACTAAAAATGGTGACTACTAGGCCTGTGCGAATATCAGGTTTTTAGTTTGAATTGAATATGAATATCAAATTATTCTTGAATACTTATTTGAGTATTAAGAGTTAAAATCCCACTTCAATTTTTTTTTTCCACGTAAGCATTCAATTTCTTCCACACTGCAAACTAAGAGAAGAACGCTCCATAGAGTCAAGACGTCTAAGGCTCCAGCTACTGAACACTGCAGAGCAGCTAGAGTTAAGATGTACGGGCTTCAGCTACTGTACGCCTGGTACCTGTAGACTGCGGCACAGGTGTTGTCCGCAAGCCGCCACGCACGCATGGTTGTGTCGTACGACACGGACAGGAGCAACTCGGAGCTCTCCGGCTCCTGCACAAAGAGCACGTCCATGACCTTGTCCCCGTGGCCTCGCAGGGACACGGATGGAGCATCCGTCCTGCAAGCATCCGTCACAATCACAATTATTGTAATCAGTGGCTTGCATTTAACCACCAGTGATTTTCTTAATACTCAGATGCTGTGAATTCCGTTTTTTAATCAAATTAAATGTAAAATTATTTAAAGCATGAAATATTTTTTATTTCGTTACTTTTCTCAGGAGTCCAAGAAAAACTAATTCAATATACACCAATATTTTGATTTTACTTATAATCAATAATCAAGTTTTCAATGGAGATCTTTATCAATAAATTTTTAACGTGTGCACACTGCATACAAAACAAATTATGCCTGGCTCATATAAAGCTTTTTATTTTGGAAGGGGGTGGAAGAAACGAAAAAGGAGTGGGGAAGACTAATCATAAGTTTTGCTCCGGGTGAAGGAGAACCTAGATCCGTCCCTGCAGTCAAACAGTTATGATATGATTAGAGCCACCTGTTTGCGGTGAAAATAAATGGCAGATTTCGTCAATTTTTTTTGTTGATTTCGGTGTATTTTTCATCATTTTTAAAATTGATTTCGGTGTATTTTTCGTCATTTTTAAAATTGATTTCGGTGTATTTTTTGTCATTTTTAAAACTAATTTAGGTAAAAATTTCGTCGCTTTTAGAAATTCTGCAAACCAGATAATTACGAATAAAGTCGGTGTCCTGCAAGCATTACTTTATGAGCCCAAAAAAAGAAAGCAAACATGGACGCAGAAGGCAAATTACTGAACTATCAAGAAAAAATATACGACACCGACCAGAAGGCACACCCTAGCCATGCGTAACATGACGCAACACCGAAGCACCCCTCACGGCGATCGCTCCCGGAACAGAACAGAACGAGCAAATGAAAAACAGCCCTATATATAAAAAATCCAGATGGCGCTAGTGTTGCATTCAGTAGGCCTGGAAGGAGGCGCCTACGTCACGTGGACGTCAGAAGGGATGGCGGGAGGGGGCTTTAAGGGGAACAAGGGAAGGGGAGGAGCCGGCGGGCGTCTGAATGCCAGCGCGCACGTTGCACCCTTTTAAAATGTTTCCTTACTCAAAAGCCTACGTGTTTAAAAAATTTCAGAAACTTACTAAAATAGTTATACCAAAATGTAAACAACATATTTTCTAGGGTGAAAGATCAGAATTTCATACAAATTTGAAGGGCCCAAAGCTGCTATTTGTCCTATATCACAGTGGATCACTTCTGGATGGAGTTCGCACACCTGGTGGTACTTATACTTGTGTTGCACTATGTCTAAAATAGAAGGAAAATGATGATAAGCTGATGGTCTTAATGCCCCGCTATCTGATATGCCGGAAACTACAGTAGCTACAAAAAATTAATTAGTTGAGTAGATGAGTGGCTCAAAATAATGATCTTAGCAATCTGCAATATTTTATAACTAGCTAATGCCTGGCATGCGTTGCAATGCCTCAAACAATTAATTTTGTAATTTTTTTGATGTAGATACAAACATATACAAAGCATCTCTAGTGCACTCTCTCTCTCTCTCTCTCTCTAATTCTCTATCCCTCTATATATGTATACGTATCTTTATCTGTCTCTCCACATATCTCTCTCTATATATACGTTTCTCTCTGTATCCATATCTCCCTCTATCTCTCTCTATTTCACTCTTCTATTTACCTACATATCTCTCTATATGTCACTCTATAACAATGAAAATATTAAAAATCTATCTTTTTACCTGTCACAGGTGACATGATAGGTATATAAAAAACCGCACATACTCAAATGCAATGTTTGCCAAAATTTAAAAGCAATCAGTGAAGAATTTTGGAAATTTAAGTTTTGAAACGAACAAACATTAACATTTTTATTTATACAGAGGAAGATAAGAGTTAGTTGCTTTAGTTTAAGGGCTAAAGAGAAATCTTTAGCTCAACCTTCATCCCCCCACGTGTCTGCGCAGTTGTGCCATGTGTGAAATGCTTACAGCTCTATGTCCGGCTCCGGCTGCTCGAGCGTGTCGCAAGCAAGGCGTACAGGAGGCGAGTACGGCACGCACAAGCGCTTGGGAACAATGTTCCACAGCCGTATCTCATTCTCGAAGCCCACGGCGCACTGCTCCACCGAACCAGACACTGAGCCACAGTACACACTGAAACACAATTACAAGTTCATACTTCAGGCTGTCTGTCAGCCCACCCCAACTAGCACAGGAAAACAGTTCACATTAAAACAAACTCTACTGGTAAAGCTGCAACAGATTTTGGCACAGCCTACAGGTGAAGGTATATTTCAAAGCTCATATTTCTTTTGGTATATTCTTAAAAATTCTGAAAAATTTAAGAAATTTTATAAACATTGAGAAAACTTATTATACAACACACATATTCTAAAAGTATTGATCAAACATTTTCAAAAATATTCAGTGGCAGCAAAAATTTCTCAGTTGTTTTCTTTTTAATACATCCACAATTTTAGTAAAATTTATAGAATATGTATACTTGATACGAATGACATAGCAATGAGCTAAAAAATTAGCTTGGCGCAGGTAGGTAGGTTCGGTTCTGTGAAAGTAGTGAAAACTCCCATAAAGAAAACATACCTATTTTGTCCCATAAACTAAGCACTGTCTAAACAAATATATTCACCCTTTCACTTTTGGACTTGAAATCGAGACTTGAAGTACATAAATAGTAAAAATTAAAATTATATTAATGATGCAATTAAATATTAAGTGGTGGTGGAGTGAACACATGCACACACCCTACTGGTGGGAGGTTTAAAATCACGTGGCAGTCATAGTGTGTGTTGATGGGCGGAGATGAGGTTGTGGTGTGAATGGGGCAAAGCCCATCGGGCTTAAGGGAGGACATATTCCTGGTCTACGTCAACATTGTAATTCAACTGAACAAATATGGGTCAAAATAGCATTACAATAAGTTTTCAAGCAAATAATACAATTTATATATATATATATATATATATATATATATATATATATATATATATATATATATATATATATATAAATTTATTGTTGTGCAAATTAAAATGTACTTTTTAGTAAATCTTGAAAAATATTATTTTATAAATTCCTTGAAATGCACCACAAAATTAATTTTTAAAGTCCGAAAAATTACATTCTAGAGAGGGAAAAGGTGAGTGGGGGAGAGAAGTCGTCGATCCCTGGGCAAATTTCCCACCATGCCCCGGCCTCATGGATACAAAAAAGCATGGTTATTTCCCATACCTCTAAAGCTGTGGTATTTTTACCCATTGTTCGAAAGTAATGTTTCTTTTTACATGAAATTATTGTATTGCCATCTGGATTACATATACATACTTGCAAAGTTTCAAACTGAATACGACAATTAGAAGTAGATTAAAATCGACTTCCAAGATTTGATTACATAATTAGTTACAAGCGAAGCTAATAAAAGTGCGTTAAAATAACATACACATTACAGGTAATTTATCTGTAAATAAGTTACCTGACCACTTTCAACATAAATTGAATAAATGTGTGTGAATCTTAGATATTTTAACTTAGCACATGTCTATTAGCATTATGATGTCTTTTTTTTTTCTGTCTTGAAAGATAATGCGTATGATGTACAGCCACATAACACTTTGATTAGTAACTTGAGAACACAGTCTTCCATATCCACACAATTTCAGGTTACCTTCAAGGCGAACTGAACTCACTTGTTCTCCGAGCTCTGAACGGTGTAGAGTCGCAAAGGAGACGGTGACATTGGGCTCACGTGCACCCACTGAATTATCTCCTTCAACTTCAGCATCTCCTTCACTTCGCTAAACTCTGTGTGCTCCCCTAAGCTGCCACCAGTAGGCGCCTAGGGTTAATAAAGTGAAAAAATTCCAAGACTAATAACATGTATGAACTACATCTCTTTTTTTTTTTTAAACTGATTAAGATGTAGCAGAATACCAGACATGTAACAACCAAAGATAACAGAAAAAAATAAATTGATTTATCACTTTGCAATAAAAGTTACAGAAAACAAGTTTAAGTTTGAATCTCAATTTCTGACGAAACTTGGAAACTTTAAATATAAAACCAAGATACTCGATAAGGGAGTGTTCAAGTATTACGTAACGCAATTTTTTTTGATATTTTTGACCCCCCCTCCCCCCCATGTAACGCGCCGTAACGTTTTACTGTACCCCCCCTCCCCCCTAGTAAAACGTTACGTAACCCCAAGTGACCATTTTTACCTAAAGTCACAATTATGTGGCGTAACGTACCGGAATAAGTCACTAAAATACCTTTGTCATTGTTTTAATCGCTTTAATGTTATTTATTAACATTTGAAATGTCTTGTTTTTAAAAGCAAGAGCTTTATAATGTTTTTTTGTCCTAATAAATTTTTACTACTCAATCATACATTTAGCAATCATACATTTAATTACGTCGTTTTCCTGACTTGGCCCTGTCCTTACACATTTTTTGCTTTATCCGCCATTGTTCTTCTCACGCATTCTCCTATTTTAGCGTTTTACTAATAAAGCTATTAAAATCAAATAACAAATTTTATTTCTAATAATTATTTTTACTTTTGGCAATGCAATTACAAACATAAAACTAACTGAAATAAAACATATTTGTCAAAATATAATCGTATTTAAGAATACGATCTAACGAAAACGAAAAACATTTAAAATAAAATTAGCCATAATTAAAATAAGTAGATTGTAAAATATAAAATAAAAAAAAAAAAAAAAAAAAAACCCACACAACAATTAAATTGGAGTTTTATTGCTTCTCTGCCCATGGGCTTGCCAGCCACTCAGATTCTTTCATTACTGGCATCCGGAGAGCAGACGAAGAGGGTTCCGGAATTGTTAACCCGCTTGCATCAACTTCGTCTTCGTCGAGCCAATCGGCATCCTCAGACTATGTTTCACAACGACGCACAATGCAGAGAAGCTCATTTGCCCTTCTTGCAGCAAGTCGCTGTGGCCGTACTCGACTTTCATGAAGGTCTTGGGCAGTCTTGCCATGCATGAAACGATTGTGCATTTGCACACTCTTGTGGGATGTAAAATAAATCCCACAGGTTGAACATACTCGGTTCTTTAGGTCGGATTGTACCGATGGGCAAAAGAAATTGTAAGGCATCTGCTAAACCCTTCTAGAGGAGGCGACAGATCAACAGACAACCTCACAAGAAGTGGCGAAAACTTGCATGATCCTTTGTCTATCTGACTAGGTACCACGAGCTTGTTTGTGGTTTGAAGGATTGGGCAGGGTGGCGGTAGGAAAGTTTCTGGAAAGACAGATTTTAATGCACTCCTCAAGAGGGAACAGCAGGATTCATCCGCGCATTTAATAACTTG
This sequence comes from Bacillus rossius redtenbacheri, assembly GCF_032445375.1. Taxonomy (NCBI): domain Eukaryota; kingdom Metazoa; phylum Arthropoda; class Insecta; order Phasmatodea; family Bacillidae; genus Bacillus; species Bacillus rossius. The sequence continues at coordinate 26,378,520 of NW_026962011.1, read as the reverse complement.
CAAGAAATATTGCGATTCACAGACGTGAGCGCTATACCACGCCATATTAGGTTCTGCTGGATCCTGCAAGCTATCTTCAGGGTTTCTATTTTCCGCCGAAACATCGTAGTTGTCAATTTTCATACAGTCGGTCAAGTGCTTGGAGCACATAAACGAAAAGGGTTGCCATCTTGGGAGAACAAAATACGAACAATTTAATCGGGAATCCCCCGTAAAAAATAAACGAAAAGGGTTGCCAACTTGGGAGATTTTAATTCACTAGTTTTTTTATTAACCCTTCAGACCAATCGTCTTTCGTACCACAACATTACTGTTGTGATGAGAGAAAATCTCACACATAGAAAACCGTGTATTTTGAATATCAATACCTATATAATTTCTAAAATGGCGATTGGAGTCTACGTTGACAACCGAAGTATAACGAAACCATCCGAATAGCGGTATTTTTTGTTTTAACTACTTTACTGGAGTGACGAGAAAAACTATCACAGCTGTTGATAAATATATATATGTATATTGTTTTGCTTTACGTTTGGAGTTAAAAAAAAAAAAAAAACATTCTCGTAAAGCAAGCAGAAGCAATTTTGTGAAGGTAAAAAAAAATTTAAGTTATCATGCCATTTGAAATTTTGAGGGAAAAAAAAAGTTTAAAAAGTGTGTGAAAGAATCTGTCTCTATGCGACCGTTCTGAATGGTTAAATAAATAAATAAATAAATAAATAAATAAATAAATAATAATAAAAAAAGTGACATAACGCGTAGGTCAAACCCCCCCTCCCCCCCAAATACGTTACGTAATACTTGAACGCTCCCTAACTAAAATTCATACATACTGTGTAAACACATTGATTTTTACCTACCGCAGAACAAATTTTTAAACACCTGTCATAAAATAAAATATTACACAATAACTTAAACGCAGTCTTGTCTGTAGTGTTTGTGATGTGACAAGAGTTAAAAATTACAGGAGAAAACCAAACATGTTTTCTTAATGAAATTGAAAAACTTATATTTTAACAGCGTGGCAGAAAGTGCATTGTTTAATAAGTATATACAGTAATTACAGGAATATTTTTGTTTTCTCTGACTTTTCCAGAGTACATGGAATTCCCCGACATTTCCAGGTTTTCCCTCACCGTAGCATATCCCTGTTATTCTTCTCAAACATACTTACAGTTAGTAAGTCACACTGTCAAACAATATGTAGTTGTATAAACTTTTAAGATTTACTGAACTTTTAACATTCGCAAGTAAAATTAGTCGTTGGGAGAATCGTAAACTAGTGTGAGGCCACCAAAAATACCTGTTCTTTCTCTGCAGTCCTGCTGAGTTCCACCAGGTCTTCATCGTCTTGCTCTTGCACGGAGTTGAAAGTTACCATGTCAAAGTCAAACCACCTCTGGAGGACCTAAAACAAAACCACATACAAAACATTTTAACATCTCGCACAATCAACTGTGTTAAAAAAAAAAGCTTTCTGTCGTAACCTAGTCAAATAACTAATACTTACAGTATTGGTAAAAAAAAAAAGCATGGTTGGTTCTGGTTTTTAATTATTTTTTAGCACAGTTATGTAGAGGTTTAAGGAGATGGAACCTCCCATATTACATATAGGCAGCTCCCAGCTATTAGGGTGCTGATTCAGTAGCTTGTAATTAGAGCCAAGCCATGAAGTTTGGATTAAAGTCATGACTAGGGCCAAGTATTTTTCGTAAAAAGGTTTTTAGACCAGCTCTGTGTGTTAAAACATTGTAGCATTGTCTGTTTTTTAAGGTTGGCCTGGGTTTATTTCAGGTATATGTTTACTGTCAGTAGTGTTGCAAATGGAAAAAAAAAAAAAAAAAAGCAAGGGGTTTTTTTCCTTCAAAAAGACATGTTTTTTTAGAAAAAAAAGTTTGGCCCACTTTTCAGGTTTTTTTTTTTCATTTTAAAAATAAGTTCCTTATTATCCTTTCTAATAGTCAACGAGTTATTAATTAAATATTTAAACATAAGTTTATGTGTGATATAAAGTTTATAGACTTAGTAGGCACATGTTTATTTTATTTAAAAAAAATAGCAATAAAAAATAAAAGTGTAATTCTCGAGAAACACACCAATGCATTATTTGGTATAGTTTCACTGTTTCACAGCACAGAAAACAAAGCAAATAGAATAAGAGAAAGTCCAAACACTATAATTAAATCTTATATAATATCAAAAAAAAATATATCCGCCAAAGTTCAGAAAACATACACAAAATAATTTTTTGAAAACCACAAATAAAAAAACCACAGTCCACCACTCAAGACAATAAGACATACAAGTCCACTTCGTCTCCGCAACACACATTTATAAGTCCATCTGTTCTGATTCAGACGCATCCTTCCGAGTATCAGATTCAATGTCAAATTAGACAAATATTTAATCAATGCAAGCTTAACAGAATATTTTTTTCCTGTGTTGGCGAATTACTGCATTACATTTTAGACATCGACGATGATGAGTCTTTTGTGTAACCAAGTAAGGTTATATTAAGCACAGTAAGTATGCATATTACAATTATTTACTGTTAAATACGAAAATAAATATGTGGGTGACTCATAAATTACGGTAACTTTATTTTTGTTACTAATGAGCCTGTGAATTGCAAATTATCAGGTCATGACTGTAGCCAAGAAGTGAGGTTAAGTGCTGTTAAACCTGTAAGATGGGTAGTTGGCAGTTAAAAAAAAAAATATATGTATTATTAAATTGTAATAAACTATAGTACATATGTTCAACAAACATTAGTTTTTACGGTTATTTCTTAATTTAACTGTAGCGCATACTTTACAGTTAATCTTTATAGTGTCTATGAAAAAAATTTTTTTTTGTGTGAAATAAAACAGGGTTTTTTTTTAGAAAAAAAAACATGCTTTGAAAAAAAAGTTTTTTTACAACACTAACTGTCAGCATATCAATCACAGCCATCCAGTGCAGAAACTAACACATCCTGAATGGCCTAGACAAACAGGGCAATGGCCTCTCTTGCAGACGGCCACCAATTAATTACAAAGGAACACTCCCTAGTGGAGGCATACCTTATTGCTAGGGATAGGATTATATGGTCAATTGCAATAAAACAGAAAAACATGTCAAATCACAGCAGAACCCCAAAATGCATATTCATACACTACATATACAGAACCGAAATGCAAGTTATAACATGGAATTAAGTAGCATTTAACCAAAACTTAATTCAAATCATAAAAAGAAACTAACTTTTAATGTTTGATATTTAAGGAATGCCGTTATTTCCCGACAAAAAAATTGTGGTAAAGTGCATGGATCAGAAGAATTTATTTAATTTGTTTTATTGTTCTGGATGTATCAGTTTTAAACCAATAAATTAAAAATTATTTCACTGTAAAATTGCAGCATATAAATTTTACCCCTATTTTGGAAGATTAAGTATTACAAAACAGCTTTTATAGAAATAAAAACAGTAACATCAAAATCCCCTTTTTTACAAATGAAACTGGTCTAAATATAAAACCACCAAATCTGATCTCAAATTATTAGCTTATTACAGTCTACTAACAATTAAATTAATTTTTTTGACGTGACGTCTAATAAATCGATGAACGCCGGCTGCATGCACAAAAAGTGTCCCGTTATGCCGTGTCCCGTTACGCTCATTGTACGCTTGCACCGCATCTATCTCTCTTCCGCTCGATTGGAGCAACCATCGATTTGACTTTTTCGAGGCACTTTAAACTTGAAACACTCCCATTCGTTTCCTACTTTTCCTATCATCGTCCTATCCTTAACAGAATAACACAGATTGGAAGAAGTTAAATAGCAAACATGTATAAAAGTTATAGTTAAAATAATCTCTTCATTAAAGTAATAAACATATTTGAATTAATGAGTGCAAATAGTAAATTTATCAATTAAATTGTAGATTTCATTTCACTCCTTCTTTGTATCCATACAAAATAGTGATAATTTAATAAAAATGATTCAATTATATTTATAAAAGTATGCACTCATTTCATCAATGTTTTGTTATGACGTCACGTTAAACTATCGTCCGTAAACCGACTTTACAGACAACCAATATTTTTTTGTGAAAAATACATAGTCATGACCCTCGTGAGCTGCTGCTGTGTCACCTGTATGAGCAGCATGTGTTCCTGCTTGGACAGGTGTCTCTGCAGCGCCGCCATGGCCGCCGGCGAAACAGACACCCTGTACTTCCCGCTCCTGCAAGCCGGCACCACAACACGCATCACCGCACCGCCACACACGCACGCCTGCCACCGACCGGCCGGTCGCTGCAGCCACGGTGCTCGCCTGGCACGCTGGAATAACGTGCGCAGCTAACACGAGCGGATGCTTCAGGCACAAGCTGACATTCACGAGACACTATAGCAGAATATTATTAGGCACTAAGTACCACAGTACTTTTCAGTTTTACGTACGTATTTTAAATTTCCTAAAAAAACATTTTACTTTTAACATAAATTTAGTAGAACGTGTTTTATTTACAAAATATAGAGGTCTGTGAGTATTCAAAAAAATATTTGATATTCACAAATAATTTGATAATTGAGTGAGCATTTCAAATTGAATATTCTTTTTTTTTTTATACTTCATATCCAATAGATACAAGTACAACTCATTCACAAAATATTAAATAATAATAAAAAAAGTGTGTATAACTCAGTGCACGTGATAGAAGAGAATCTTCTTTGGCAATTCAAACCTTGAATTGTAAGTATATCATATGGGGTCAAATGGCAGAAAGAGAGAGAGAGAAGACAATTTTTAATATAAACATGAATTAACAAAATTATTACTTACTTCAAAATAAATGCTTAGGATATCAATAATAATTAATGATCAATCAATAATGATAAACTAACAAATATTACTCACTTTTGAAATACACCATAAAGAACCACAGTGCATGTTACTGTTTCTTTAAACAATTCTGCCATTTGGAACACACCAAATCTCAGAACGAAATGTGATATTCATAACAGGTAGTGCTATCTATGCAGAAAATGCAGGGGTTGTCTCACTCAACAGCGCACTCTACGCTGCTGGTTTAATGAGGAGGAACGCAAGCACGCTGGTAGCAAATATAAAATATAAGGCAATCATACTGTATAGGATACCTATATCTATTTTCTGAAACAAGCGCATGCGTACACTCTGTCTTATTGTTTCATTCATCTCTCTCTCTGTTCTATTTTCTTTTGGGTGGGTAATGAATCTTTGCACAAAGAGGAGAATGAAAATGAGCCCAGCAACCTATTTAGCATAAAGCTTTCTTTATAACTTTTTGGCCAAGTACCTATTCTCTGTCCTTTTTGCACCAGAAAAGTTTCACAACTATTTTTCATGAAAATTTTGCATTGAAATTCGGTTTTTAAATTTTTCTCTCATCAAGCCCAAAGGATTTTCACTTCAAAAATATAATATGTATACTGCAAAGATGATTCATTATGAAATTTAGATTTATTTTATGTAACATACCATAACCATCCTCTATGTGTATACAAAAAATGATCTGTGCTTAAGATAAAAATTATTTAAAGTTATTTACTATTATGTCAGTTGCATCAACAAAACAAATTTCCAAATTAAATTTGTTAATGGATTTTACAACACACTATTAGGCTACTTCACTTTTTAAAATTAGTACAATTTTTTTTAACTGTGAGTTTTCAAAAAACAAATAAGCAAACAAAGATTGAACTTAATTTTACTATAGGTACATGCAATATAGATGTGATAAACTTTATCTCTAGTTGTTTATCTATGTATAAAACTCACACAGAAAAAAACTTTGAGATAGGTAGGTATTTACTAACCCTATTGAATTGTAGCAGACAGTATGACCAGAATTGATGTCTCAGTGCTTCAACTATTGTCTAGTATTAAGATAAAAAGTACTTGTAAAAACCTATCTACCACACAACAAACATTTACTTTGAAATATTATTGCGATCTTTTGAAGACCTGACTTCCTCTTCTAGAAGCAAAGTTACTTTCTTTACATTTTCGATAAGTGCTTGTCTTTTTTCTCTCTCTTTTCTAAGTACTTCTGATAATGGGCTCTAGCATTTCCTGCAGCATGTATAGTGGGTTTCCTTATGGTTATATTTTGGAAACCACCCAGTGCATCGTATATCTGCCTCTGTGGTATTAAAGATTCCTCTTGTTTTGGATTTCTACAATGCATTCTTTATTTACCGAAAACATTATCCTCAAGTCTCGCATTGCCATGAGAAAAAAATGAGAATTTTCTTCACAAACCTTTCAAGTACTTTTTTGTCACTTTTACAACTGGAAAGAACTCTAACCAAAATAAGTCACAAAATCTGTCTTGCTCTCTAGAAAAAAATTATCCACTTCTTTTTTAAGCACCAGTTCCAGTAATTTATGTACATGAATTAGGGTTAAATTGCATCAACTTCCACCCTTGTCATGTGCTTTTTCTGCACCTAGTGCTACAATGTGGATGTTAAACTCATCTCTAGCATTTGACTGCAAAACTATAATTTCAGGATCCAAGCATGATACACTCTTTGTTAAGTGCATACTTTAATGGAGACATCAAACATTTTTTTTACATAAAACCTGCAGACAAGTTCTACATTCTTGGCAGAATGACAGGATATCAATTTATTTTACTTCTGTCATAATTTTTTGCATGGTTTCAATTGTAGCAATCCCAAATTCACCTCTTCTGCAGTAACTAGATTTTTGGCTTCTGAAATGTCTACACATGTTACAGAGTTAGTAGCATTCATTAGTTCTGCCTTGACAAATCTTTATATCAGATTTCCCAGAATTACGCCTGTGCGAAAACTATTTTTTTTAGTTCAAATCGAATACGAATATTAAATTCGAATAGTAAGAATACAAATTAGAATCTCAGTACAAAAACTTTTCCCGTCATATAACAACTTCTGGAAAATTATAATAGAAACTTATATTGAAATCCTGTAAAATCCTGTAAATTTTTCCCTTTAGTACCTATTACTGCATTACTTTACGCTTTAAGCAACAGCATTTCCTCCTTTATACGTCGCAACAACATTTCCCACTTTTTAAGTCGCAACAGAGCTGCATTTAATAGCAAACCATCAGAAAAGTTTAGACTGAATACTAAAAGTTGAAAGTGAATAGTGCAAAGTTTTTATTTATTTACATTACTGTGTGTGGTCACAGCAGCTTTGTTTTAATTCTAAACAATTTAATTTTTTTTCAAGTGCCATGGTAATACATATGGCCATAAACCAAAATAATGTTAATGTGAATGCAAAAATTAAGTTCAGTTTTATTTCTCTCCTTTTAAACTGTAATGTATTATGCATGAACCAAGTTTGAAAAGCGGTTTTTTTCAAAAATAAACAGTGGGTTACTGGTCCCATATTGAAATAATTTTTAAAGCAACATGATCAAATTCCTGTAAATATGGCATCTTCGTACATGATCGGTGATGCTCGTTGTGCCTTAGAAATATTTTAGAAAGGCAATTGGCAGCACTGAATTCCAGACATTCCTGTTTTTCTCCGCTATTTATGATACACTAGAGTCCCGTTATAGCGAGGTGTCACGGTTCCGGGTTTGATCCTCGCTATAACCGTGTCCTCGTTATAACCGAATTGGACAAATTTTGGGCCCCAAAAAATAAAAATTAACCGAAAATAGCATAAAAATTGTGTTTAAACCTGTATAATTGGAAAATAACAGGTTATATTAACGAAATCTTAATTTCTGTGAGTATATGTGTGAATTCTCTTTAAAACGATACCCCATAAGTACGGATGCGATCACCGATTGCGTCAAAAGAATAACACGCCACGTAAGTATAGCATCTCAGCCCGCGGCCGACGCAGCATTGTCCTGCTATCTATTGTCAACGCGAGCTGGCGGCCATGTTGGTTCGGGATGTTGCAAACAGGTGGTGCTAGTGTAGCGCGACGATTTAATTCCTTACAAAAAAGCAGGAGTGCGGCAACGCACGTACGCCTCAAACGAAATAGTCGCTGGAAAACTATACTTTTTTCATTTAAAGAAACCTGTCAACCTTTTTTAGAAAATAAATTTGTGATTAAACTCAACCATCACCACCCCTTTCCCGGACAGATACCCCAACAACTGACCAAAACAAAAGTTACAAGAAAACTGTCCTAGCGATTCGGAAATAAATACGGTAGTGCCTACTAGAGGTGTAAAAGTAACGAAAAACTGTGTACCCGTATGTATTCGTTACTATAACAATTAGTACTCGTTACTATCGTTACGTTACTCATTACTTCTGATACCGCATAACATGCTATGTTATGTTGCAGCAACGAATCCAGTCGTATTGCGTACGCGTACAGTATGACGACGCGTAAATAAAATAAATAGAATATAAACAATTAACAATATTTGATAAATAATAGTTTTTGTTAACCAAGAAACAATTAAATCTCATTAGAGCGGCTTTTTAATATTATCTCTTTTAAGATAACAAAAAAAACGTGAAAATACGAGATTATAAAAACAAAAACATACATAAACTTGGACGACGAATTTCCAAATTATACTTTACTTAATAAACAAACCTCGTTCTTTGTAACGTAAATTCATCTAATATGCGCGCGCATGCGTAAAACATACGAAAAATGTGAGTAACGAGATGCATTCGTGTGTAACGTTTCGTTACTCGTTACTAGATGGCGCACCCGTTACTCAGTACCGAATACATACGGTTTACTACAGCTCTAGTGCCGACGGAAGTTTGATAAAAGAAAGAACGGACGGGATTCTATTTTTAAAGCCACGCACTTAGGTGGCGACTGCAAGGCTGAAGAATGTGACAGGCGTCAACGGCAAGATGTCTAGTGGCGAGCGAAAGGGGTGGAGATAAAGCAGACAAATAACAAAAGCGCGCTTCAAGCGATCACGCCGTAAATTCCTCAAAAATACCTCGTTATAGCCGTGTTCTCGCTATTACCGTGCTCGCTATAACCAGATTCTACTGTATCTGTTTTACAATCGACAAAATATGTGCAGCTAAGACGGAAATTCTATCTGTGAAAATCTGTAATAATTTAGTATAATCCGGGAATCTGTTTAGAGCCTCAAATACGTGAAAACTGATAAAATTAGTGAAATCAGCAGGCCTGATTATGCACCTGTAGTAAACACGCATTAATATTATTATTTGTTGTATGACTATCAACTAAACTAATAAAAAAATATTTTCCTGACACAAAATGTATTGCATTATCAGTGATTAATCACACTACCAACTTAGTATAGTGCATTGCAGAATATCTTAATTGTTTTGAATCCTTGCTAAGAGTAGTCATTCAGGCAATAAGGCCTCATGTCCTAATATGTTTTTGATTGGAATGCATGACAGACAGGTTAAATATAGTAGGTTTAATTTTAGACAGTAATTGAAGAATAACCATCATAAATAAATTTTGGAACTGCTCAGCTTAGCTATAATGCACAACATAATAGCTACTGAAGAAACCACCAAACAAGTCATGGACATGGTCACTATCTCAGGGGTTGGTTTAGAAAGCATGGGAAGGGTGACCACACAAATCTGCAATAAAATTTCCCTGACTTTCCCTTGACCAAAATTTAAAATTTCCTCACTATTATTTGTTTAAATAATGAAGATATTTTGATATTTTCTGAAAGAAATAATGAAAATACAGCATCTACCATTCCCATAGATGGCCAAGAATTATATTAATCATCATGCACTAAAACACCATCTGGAAAAAAAGAGATGCCAAAGACTGGGTGATATTAGAAAGGAGATGAAATTTTTCTCTCAAATGGCTACCAATGGGTAGCCAACATTATGTGGTGTTATAAGAATGCCATATTCGTCATTAAAAATAGTGGAGTTGTCGTTACCGTAATTCAAGATTAAATACATATATGTTAAAAAAGTACATAGCAAGTACACTAACGTTGATCAAGTGCTACAAAAATTTGTGGTAAGAAGCTTAAAATGAACATAAAAAATACTATTTATAATGGTAAGAGTTAAGGTAAAAACAAAAACTGTAACAAAACATTCAACATTCTTCTGGTTTTTTCTTAGTTCAAGACAAAGTTCCAATATAATTTCAAATTTAAATTTTACATTTAGTCGCTGTCTTATTATTTCAATACTATAAATATGAATAAAAAGTGCAATGTTAAATACCCAACATCACATGTTTCTCTGAACCTTCATCCATGTCTGTAGGTATCAGCTAGACGGCTTTAAATTTAATTAATTTTATTTTATATATTAATATATAAATAATATGGTATATTAATTATATATAAATAATAATTAAATTATATATTTACTTTAAATTATAATACATTTTTTTACTAAGTTTTTAATAATAGGTATCCTAAACGAAAGATTTAGGAAATAAATTATATATTTTAACAGACAAAATAAGGTAATTGAGGTGAATTTTGCTGCATTTTGTGTTTTGCTTTATATTTGTGTTATGCTGTGTATTGACTTTCATTTCCACGTTTAGCAGTGCACTGACGTAAATTCTGCTGTTATTCCTGTTTTATCGCCATTCACAACATAACCCAGAAAGTTGACTCCCTGACGGGGGGCACGGCACCTGAAGACCTGCACCAAGGGCTTGTTGCCGATCTCCTGCACGGTGTAGGTGGTCTCCAGCTCCTTGAGCAGCGGGCGCATGTTCTCGCGGGTGGCGAACATGGGCTCGTGCCGCTTGAAGAACTTGGTGACGGACGGCCGGTAGCCCCCGCGCAGCATCTCCAGGTACAGGTGGCAGAACAGCGGCCACAGGATGGCAACCAGCTCGAACTGCCACACCTCGTCGTTCAGCTCGATGCAGATCCAGTTCTTCAGCCTGGGGGACGGGACACCAGTGAACTGACCAGTCGCCAAATGCATCAACTGAGAAGCCACTGCTAAACTTGCACAAAAATTTGTACTATTTGGACATCAACTGTGTTAAATAAAACTGATATTAAGTGCACGATGGTGAGAAAATCTGTTCATTGAGTCCTTTATTATTGTTGCCGGTTGTGCTAAAAGTGACTAAAAGAGTAAGACGACAAAGATTGAGGCCCACAAATGTGATTAAACTTCCTGTATTTGAACAGTAATGATGCCTGGCAAATTCATGACGAAACGATGACAGTTATGGAAGCGATGGCCAATCTTACGACATTATTGTGAAGTGGAAAAGGAATTTCCAAAACTGGACACACGTCCTTCACAGATGAGCCAAGACCTGGATGACCATTATTGATGGAAGATACTGCCACAGTGAATAAACTGGAGTGTTTAATCCTGGAAGACAGATGAGCAACCATTCAAATGATCATGAACAAAACTGATCTGAGTTATGGTACTGTACTGAACATTATTCATTAAGAACTGCACATGTCTTAAGATGTATGCATGCTGGGTTCCACGTTTGCTAACCTTTTTCGAGAAACAAACATAGCGTGACCTCTATCAAGACAGATGCTGAAGCTGTTGGAACAAGATGAAAAGGATTATTTTTTGTCATCTGGTAACCAAAGAGAAGCTTTGATCCATTAGTATGATACAGAGAAACAAAAAACGAGCACGGAGTAGAAATATGCCAATTCCTCTCCTCTGCTGAGGAGTCATTCTCATAGATTATCTTCCAAAGGGACAAACCATCACTGGTACATACTGTATTAATGTTCTGGACAAGTTGCGAGATAATCTGAAAAAGAGATTCCCCGGTAAGCTGTTTCAGAAGTGTTCTTCTCCTAGCTGTCAATGCACCAGCTAACCCATCAAAATTTTCAACTGACAAAGCAAGGGTATGTGGCTTCGAGATCTCGCAGTATTGAACTTATTCACCTGATATCGCACCGTGTCACTTTTTCTTGTCTCCAGAAATGAAAAATCCATTGTGGGTATCCGATTCAACAACATAGTTGACGTTATTCATAGAGTGGAAGAGTGGTTTAAGGCACAATCTACCAACTTCTACAATACGTAATGGTATTTGAAGAGTCAAGAAACGCTACGAAAAATGTGTGAATCTGTATGGTTCTGTATGGTGACTAGGTAGAGAAGTGGTAACAAATACAAATCAAACAAACTTATTGTGATTTTTTTTTTTAAGGTGACAATTAAAACTTTACAATATCCCCTTGTACAAGCACATGGATTTCCCGGATTCAGCTACCTAGACTCGCTTTACTTATATGACTGGACTTCAGTTCTTTCAAAATACCCTGGATGACCATGACAAACACCTGCAATGCAGTCCAGAGATATCTGTCATTAAACACACTAAACAGGCTAAATTATGTACAGAACAAGTGAGTCTAGCCAGGAGCAGATAGAATACGAAAAATAATTGTGGCTCAATACATATGACTGCGTCAACTGGCATCTAAATACAGTAGGGCTTCAAAAATTGGATCACTTTCCAGTCAAACTTAATTTAGGAAAATTTAAAATAAGGGTTAGCAGGAAAATTTAAGGAAAAATTAAAACAATGTACTTGTAAAAAATGTGAATTAATACTAAAAAAAATTTGAAACATGTCACCAATTGACTGCAGCTCACAGTGTGGCATGGATCACCACGTACAATCCCAGTAAACACACACTCGCCACACAGTGCAATTACGACTGTGCAGCAATAAAAGTGATAATTTTGACTGAACTTATGGCACAAAATGTGGTTTAATGTTCCTAAAATGTTAATTTGAACATTTCAGCTCTCTCCGATTGCCATACCAGACTTGTTTATTTTTACTGTTTATACTTCATTTCCTAATACAGCACGTGCCATAAGGAGGTCTGGTTAAAGAGGCCAACATTTTAAAAAAAGTTCGAAGTAAGTTAAGGCTCAGGGCCGTTTTCACCAACGCCTCCTAAACACACCCTCAGCAAAGGACTGCTTAAGTTTAGGCGTTCCTTAAAGTCAATTCTCACGAAATTGGTTTTCACCATCGTCACATTCACTTATGTAGGGGTTGCTTAGTTAGAGACTGGCTTGCCATAGAGCGAGGGTTCGTACAGATATAAGTACTAATAGTTTTCAGGTTGGTACTTCGAACTTTTTGTCACGTGACATACATAAGCCAATCAAATATTTTAACTAAACAGTAAACAAATATCTGAATGTTTATTAATTTTGCGGTAATTGGATGTTACGATGTTAGTGTATTTTCACGGAAAGTAGTAGCTATATGGTCGTTGCAAAGTAGTGTGAAAATGTTTGAAACAAAGAGAATGAAAACGCAAAACTTTTCTTCTGATGAGAAAATGAAGGTGTTGAGCCTAGTTGAGAGGCATAAAAATATAATAGAAAATAAGAGGACGGATGCTGTTTCGAGCAAAGAAAAGGACGCAGCATGGGAGAATTTATCGCTATTGTAATTTTGTCTAAGTTTAAACTAAGTTTTAATAGCAGATGAAAATAAAAAAAAATATCAGTTTTTTTCCTTTAGAACATACAAAATTCCTTGTAATAAATGTTCTTTTAAGACTTTTCAAAAGAAAAACCTTTAATTACTTCCTTATTAAATGAGTTCTTAAATAAAAGTGGAGTATGCGAACATTCTCGAATGTATTTATAATAAAGGATTTCACATTAAGTTCACCTTAAAAATGTTCCACAACTTCAGCAATAACATTTATATCAAAAATAAAATGTACACCTTCGGTTAGTTCTTCGTATTCCTCCACGGCATCCATTTTATTTTTCTTGTTTTGTGACAGTAAGTGCCGCTTAAATAGTTAGGGGCCCGATTTCCACCACTTAAACTAAGGGATGCTTAAGATTACTTAAGAGTTCCTTAACTGTTGGTGAAACGATTCAATGTGCTAGGCAGCCCTTACACATGCCTTAAGCAGCTCTTAAAAGTTAGGGGACATTGGTGAAACCGGCCATCAGTCTCACAACCCATGTAGAATTGTTTCTTGTCATTATTATTATTATTATTATTATTATTATTTAAATGCTATTTGTGTAAAATTTAACACAATACATTTTCTTTAGTTTATGGTTTTCTCACAAATATTTCCATTTCCAACAGATATTTAATAATGGGCGTAAAAAATTGCCAAGGGATATAATAATCACAAAATCTTTATACAACCATTATATTACTATTCTTACATACTGTCCAGAATATCAGTCAGCTCACATATTGCTTTTCTAAAATTTAGGAAATATTTTTTTTTTTTAGTAGATTTAGAAACATAAAAAAAAAAAAAAACTGCTTAATAATTTAATGTACTTCTTAGGAACCTACTAGTCTCATGATTACACATCTCCCGACATCATTTACACCCAAGTTATTGTTACTAAAATATTACTAAAATTAAATTTTTGAACTTCAAACTTGATGGTAACAACTTAATAATTGCAGTAACTGTCATTATTGCCACCACTGGAGCTTATACTCTCTTCACTGCTGGTTGAACTTCCTGCTCTACTTGCAACATATGCCCGGGGAACAAATATCTTGCAGTTCATCAATCTGTATGTTAAAAATGTGTTATTTATAAACAGAAATTTGCATCCACTATGCAGGATAAAACAGATATTTTTGAAGGCATGAGAATGTTTTTTTGTTTTCTTGCAATTACTGAAATGCCAGCATATAAGCCACATGTGCATTTTTTCTTTATAAAGTAAGTGAAAAATTTCAGAATTATATTGGCAGCAATACAGTAAATATCTGTAGAAAATATCTGTGTTACAAACTTCAAATGCAAGAGAGGTACCCTGTTAAATATTCAGTAAATATCTTTTTAAAGTAATGATGACAGAACAACAGATGCATAAGAAGTATTGCTCTCAAATGTCCGGAAATAGCTCTTAGAGCGAAGCAATGCCAAACAATGAAATAAATCATCAACCTTCTGTGTGACACCAAGGCTTCAGGGAACCACCTAGTCAGTGGTGTGTCTACGTAAGTGAGGCGGGATGATAAGTGCAATGTATTGCCTCTAAGGGCAAGGCTATGAACTATGAACTGGTGTGCAGTCTTCCATGGCATATACCTAGTGGTGGAGAAATGAAGATAAAGGCGTAATGCAAGTCCTTATAGTGCTTTCATGCCTAAAGATTATCTGAAAACACACAATTTAGCAATTTTCACTCTTCTAAAAAATACAGTTTCAAAAACTAAACATGGAAATGGAACTACTCATCTGCCCGTAAATGCTTTTTTGTGATCAGACCCTACACCGACATCTAATTGGCACAGTTTCTTCTGAAGCTCTGCACACCGTACGTGTGACGGGTGGTAGGTGGGACCCTCATGTGTTCCTGCGATTACAACTGAGGCAGGTGTTTACACGCACTTGGTGTACTGCTGATCCACCAGCAGGATGTCAGTGCTGCTGGAGCTGAACAGGATGGCGTTCAGCTCGTCCGTGTCCTTGCTGACAGCGGCCGACACTACCATCTCCTCCGCCGTCACAACGGCTGGTCGCGGCTGCTCCACGTCACTCGCGTCCTGAAAGAACATCATCACGACGACACAAATCAACAAGCTGGTGCATAATGAGGCATGCTTCATGCCTCTGTTTAGTTCTTACCTGACCTAAGAAAAACTTTACTGACTACACTGTCAAAATTTTCCATGTTTAAAATCTGGCTATTTTCTAAAACAATTTTGTAAAAATAATTTTTTTTTTTGTTGAGATATTCCCAATAAGTGTTGAAAGTAACATATCACACGGCCAATTAAATTAAATTAAAAACATTCCCAGAACGGTAAACTTAAAATAGCATACATCTCAAAAAATTTTTATATTAGTTTCCCAAATAACATTGCAAAATTAGAAATTTTTTCTTCTTCTATAAACAATTGACTTCCCTGCCAGTTCATTTTTTATGGTTACGTACTAGCCCCCAGCCAAACAGTTTGGTCGCTAGCGCCAGCTGTTCATTGGTCTTCAGACCGGCACAGATCATCATAGCTGAAAATTGCAACCAATGATAAATTTTAACGGAGGAACGAAGGTAAACATAGTGTGTAATCTTGGTAACAGTGAAGACTGAATATCGTTGTGAAAATAAACAAATAGTATTGCGAGTTTTAAAGTAATAGTAGCGGTTGTGGTATGAGTAACAGCGAAGTAATAAGTGGAATGGCTGTGTGTTCTTGCCAGACGGGCATGTTTCGCGCGTGCTTCACGGTGCACATGATCTTTTTTTGTCTATTAGTTGTTCACCGTAGTGTCAACATTTATTTCTCATTATTGGAGCAACCAGACTTTTGGGGATTTGTTTTACCCCAAATAATGAAATAGTTGTCGATTGTGTTCAAGAATATTAGAAAAATATGTTCAAATCAACTATAAACAAGACGGGAGCTTGTTCCACAGAAAACCATAATCTGCCTATACTGTCTCTGAAGTTGGAAGTGCAAAAAATGGTTAATTTTTTGTGCACTAAGGTTGAAGACCTCATGAGTGAAAACCAAGTAGGCCTACTTAAGATGTTACTCAATGATTCACATCCAGAAACAGCTGTGATTAAGCAGGAACTCATATAATGGTAAATATTTACTTGGGCGGTATTTCCGAAAAAAAATTTTAAAAATCCGAAAATACCTTTATTTAATGCTCTTCCACTTCCTCTTTTCATTAAAAGCGGCGGAGATTAGAAATTCCAAATACTTTAGGAGATATCGAATTTTTAAATTTCTTCATATGTAGTTGAGCGTTATTTGCGAAAACAAAAGTTAAAAATCCGAAAATAACTTTATTATATGCTCTTCAACTTCCTCTTTTCATTAAAAGTGGCGGAGATTAGAAATTCCAAATACTTTAGGAGATATCGAATGTTTAAATTTCAGCACAAAACCAGCGCCTTCCTGAGGCGTGCGTGCACCATTGTTTCTTGTTTACGTACGAGTATCTATTTTTTATTGGATAATGATGTCACGAGATTGTTCGTGATAGGCCAGAATTAAAATGAACTAATACGTGATTATTTAGTTCAATTATTGTTTAAAACTGTGTTTAATTACCGCCTCCAACCTAGGTGAGTTTTTAACGTTTCTAATTTTAAAGTCTTATTTGTTATTTTGATATTGTTGCGCAAGTAATAAGTAACAAAAAAATTTACGTGAGTTGTTACTGTACATCCTTTGTTACGGGTTTGTTAGGTAAGGTCAGTTACATTATAAATAATTTAAAACTAAAGAATAATTAAAATTAATTCACATTATTTTTAATATCACCTTAGTTTGAAAGTATTTATAATGTAACTGACCTGACCTAATCGACCATTTTAGTTTACTGTTCACCCTCTGTCCGGGTTTGTTTGGTCAGGTCAGTTACATTATAAATATTTTAAAACTAAACAGCCATTAAAATTAATTCACAAAATATTTTTTAATGTCGGCTTAGTTTGAAAGTATTAATAATGTAACTGACCTGACCTAATCAACCATTTTATTAATTACGCATTCACGATTCACGTATTCACGAACACACGGCAAAATAACAAAAATGGCGCCGCTCGAATGGTTCCACAGGTCTTGTATTGCAAAATTAAAAATTCGATATCTCCTAAAGTATTTGGAATTTCTTATCTCCGCCGCTTTTAATGAAAAGAGGAAGTTGAAGAGCATATGATAAAGGTTTTTTCGGATTTTTAACATTTTTTTTTTTTTTGCAAATACCGCTCAGCTACATATGATGAAATTTAAAAATTCAATATCTCCTAAAGTATTTGGAATTTCTTACCTCCGCCACTTTTAATGAAAAGAGGAAGTTGAAGAGCATTAAATAAAGGTATTTTCGGATTTTTAACATTTTTTTTCGGAAATACCGCCCAAGTAAATATTTACCCATATAATTAAGAAAAAAATTTAAAAGCAAATAACACCAGTAAAAATTCTTACATTCAAGTTTTGAAGAAACCTCTGAACATGAACAAGGTCGTCAATTTGGAAGTATCCGGTGACTCGTGATCCACATACAACTCAGTACGAAAAGTGCGGTGTTACGAGCGGCTACAATTCCAACCAGTCAGTTACTGACAGCGATGGCTTCACTGTTGTGCAATACACATTGAAATCTAGATCTAATACCAACTATGGAATGATAACTGCATCTTATTCCTCATAATTCAAAACTTTTATTTTTCATTATCAAGAAGTTTCCTAATAAATTGGACCTGCTGTTATACTTCATGATACTGGCATAATGTAGGGGTTGTAATGAAGTCAATGCTGCCATTTTGGTGATGTTGTGAATAACTACAGGATCAGGTTGCAGCTAGTATTAAGTAAACAGTAGGGCAACTTCAACAATCGGGCCAATCTCTCATAGAAAACTGCCTTGGCTACGCAATTAAAACACAATGGTGACGGCCAAGTCACTGCAGTTTACTTAATGAAACCCACAAACTGTAATTTCTCAGAAATCGGTACCACAAATTTTTTAATGCTGGTTTTCAGGGTAAATAAGAGGAATGTCTGTAGTGTTGAACAATATCACTTTCGGAATTCAATTTTTCTTTTCTTAACAGACATGTAACAAATTTTAAAAATTAACCTAATTTTTTTTTCAAAAGCGATGTTATTTAACTAAACATTAACTCGGAACATTATAAAACAAGACTATTATGATTTTTGGTTAGATTTTACCGCCGCCTTTACCCATCCAACTAAGGATTTTGCCTATCTTATGTTTATACAATAAACAAAATATAGTTTCTTGTATTAAGACATTAAATAACACAACCGCCCAACAAAACTAATTCAAGAAAAAAATATTGACATACCATATAACCTCTACGCCTCAAGTATTCGTTTGCAATGTTGCTTATAATTTCACTTCTAGACTGCTTCATGCTTTATTTATTACTTCAGTATAAAACCAGTAACTATAAATTATTTGTAAACTAATTAAATTTAAATTTCTTAGTTCTGCACAGTAGCATTTTGATTTTTTTTAAACACGCACGCATGGAGTCACGATGTCACGAATGATGCACGCATAGAGTAAAGATTAGTGGCTGACTGCGTCATGGGCCACATAGATAGGTATGGCAATTTCCCTTCATTATCCTTTCGCTTATGGTGGTATTAATATTTATCTCTTTAGGAATATCTTCATCAAGAAATTCTTTAATATATTCTTATTTAAATGTTTGTGTGCCATAGACGTTGCTTGAAATTGTCCCAAGTGATTGCAAACAAAATGGTGTTGATGAAGACACCAGCTTATGATAGTTACATATTTCTTATTTCTGAGATAGGAAAATACTATTTTATAAGTTGCCTGCGAAGCCCATTGTTACTGATCCAATGCTTAAGATAACCAATAAGACCGTCATTGCCAAGACCTCTGCAGTCGTGGCCCAAGCTTTTGCTTGTTCATAAAATGGCCGATTCTTGTGAATCTCGTATTGTTAAAACTTATATTGCCGTCGTCCGGGGTCTCGGGCTCGAGTCCCGGTGTGGCTCCTAGTGGGAAAAGGCGGTTCTTGATCTGTGTTGTCCGGGTGGGCGCCAGACTAGCTCGTTTCTAGTCGTGAATTTGGGGTCGTGGATGTATGTGCCCCTGCGTGGCCCACTAGGGCCGGCGGCGGTGTTGCGTGAGATGATTTTAAATAAGAGACGTGGAGTTGAGGTGGCGGTGTCGTACCTTTTATTCAGAGGAGCGAGTCGTACACAATACAACACTCTACAGAGGTCCCCGGAGGGTTTTACTTGTTATTCCGTGGCGCCGTATTGTTTGTGTTCCGCGTTACGTGGCCTCGGATGCTGTTATGTCTCAGACGTCTCACTGGGTACGCAGGTAACGTAATTTCGTAACACAAAGGCGGGACACAAAATACACTGAATTAAGGGGGCGCGTACAGGTTACGTGTCACTCGTTACTCGGGTAACGTAAGTTAGCAATACAAAACACGGGATACAAAAATACACTGGATTAAGGGGGCGCGCACAAGTTACGTGGCACTCGTTACTCGGGTAACGTAAGTTAGCAGTACAAAATACGGGATACAAAAATACACTGAATTAAGGGGCGGGCGATTGGAGACGGCCAATCCCGTATGCAAATGTCTCGGCGCGGGTGTTGTGCCCACTGTGGTGAAACACGTACCGCAATTAAGTTTGTCCAAGTTCCCTTGCGGGTTTGTGGTCAGCGCCGTGCGCGTGACCTTAAACAAAGTTCTGTACGTTGCGGGAGACGGCCCGTGCCGTATGCTGAAGAGCAGCCCCGCTGACCAAGTGTGGTGCGGGGTGTCCTTAAGTTGATGCGGCCGGATTAGGTCCGGGACCGAAAAAAGGGACCGGGTACTCACGGAGAGGTTAAGTAATAAAAGGGGTTTGGTTAATTAGTGACTATATTTACCGGACGTTACTTTCAATGTAGACAAAGGATGTTGCCTCTCCGTGGGACGTAGGTCCGCCCCGGTCCATGAGCTGCGCTGAACTGCCGAACTGGCATGGCGTCCGAGGGAGGCTCGGCCTCTCTCGCGCCAGGCGTGACCTCATTACGCTAGACTCCAAACGGGTGTGTCTGGAAGAGATTTTATTGTCGCTAAAATCCTAATTTAATGTTTCAGGAGGAATGGGTACGGTTCTTCTCTTGTCTACTCAGGTTTCCGCGGCTTTGTCTTTAATTGCTGTTCGGGTCGCCTGACTCGGGTGGGCCATGGCCAGGGGTGTGTTCCGTTAGCGGGAGCGTATACTGGCGGGTGCAGGTCGGGCTCTGGGGTGGTCGTCGGCCAGACGACGTCAATATAAATCCCATATGAAGTTCTGAAGCAATTTTATGTGTGTTTTAAAAGCGTTAAGTGTTTGTTTGTGACAGATGGTTATTGATTAGAGAAAGAATGCAATGGATGTGGAAGACAATGCTATTAATAATGTTTGATGATGTACATATCGTCAGAAAATTAAATTTACATTCGTGATATCCACAATCCATTCAAAATAGAAAAAAAAACACCGGCATTAAATGTTATGACAAATAATCTCCGCCATGACATAGGTAAGTTACTTGAGCTTTGGTAGCACAATGCTGAAACTGTGTTTCAGAAACAGAGGTAATTATTTTGAATTTGTTCAAATCTTGTCACAAATAAAAATTTAAATTTATTTTTTTAAATTATAGATTATTGAATAGTACAAATATTGCTTTAAGAAAAATATATTTACAATTTTTATTTGCTTATCTGCAACAGGTGGAAAAAAACAAGGGTTAAATGACAAATAAATTCATAAGTTCCTTCACTATGCTGTCAGCCACTTTTTCGTGTCTGAAAATCAGGGTGATCCTAATGGGTGCTGGATGGTTAAAATCTATCCAAGCTACCTTGCAAACTAAAAAATCGTGGTTGCATGGATCATCGGCTCCAGTGTGATCCCCTAAGCTCGAAGTTGTCGGATGTTGCTGGAACGAGTTAACTATTAAAACAAGTAAACACTCCCTAAACAGCATAGAAGGCTGTTTCATGCCTATGTTAGGTTACAAACTACTAAAATAAATATGTTTGGAAGAAGACTTGGTTTAAATGACATGTTACATTTTGTACAGTTACAGAATTTTTGCATGGGCAAATTACAGTGACACTTAAAAAGGCAAAACACAATATACACATTTTTTTATATGACATGTAGCCTACCTTGTAGATTCGGATCAACTAAAACATTGATTGATACACTTGTGATTGGGCTTCCGCCAGGAGGCATGGAGTCTCCTCTTTACTCGCCTAATTTCTGAAGCCTCTTCCTCATGTCCTTTCATCTACTCACATCCAGTATCTTTCCCTCAATCCCATTCCACTCCCTCCCCATCCTCACCAGGAATACTTACCTTCCTCTTTGTGTTCTTCTCCGCTCTCTCTGAATCTTCCTTCCATGATCCCTCCTCCCTCTATACACCCCTTTGTTAAACTTGTCTACCAGCGTTTCCCAGACCTCCTGCCCCTTTTCACCCTAAAAAAAACTCCACCAATATCTCTATTTTCCTATTTCTGTGTAGTTTGTCCCGCCCTAGCTCCTTCACTATCACTGATAGCCTATGTGTCTCACCCTTCAACCCTTCCCTCCTCCTCCACATGTACCCATCGCCCATCTTGTCGCTTTGCATAGCTCCCTTTCCAGTTCCTTAATTTCTATCCTTAGATATGGGTCACAAATTGCCGCTGCATATTCAAGCATTGGCCTCACCAATATTGAATACGTCTTCACCTTTACTCTACGACCTTTCCCCTCCAGTGTCCTAGCAATCAGTCCCAGCCATCTCCTCCCCTTCTTTAATACCCACTGAAGCTGCTTTCTCAAATCTAGGTTCCTCTGTAGGATTACCACCTTGATTTTGTTGATATTTATCCCCATTCCATTTGCCCTTGACCAAAGTTACAGTATCTTCAAGTCTTCCTACAGTTGTTCCGCTTCCCCCACAGTTTCATAGATTATGCATTCATCAGCGAACAATCTCAGTTTGCTGTCCAATTCCTACCCTGCGATGTCTGTAAGAACGATCGGGTGGGCAACAATTGCTATCACGACTTGATGAGCAACAGTTGCACGAGCCACCAGAACAACAGAAGTTTCTGGAAGAAGATTCTCCACCAATTATATCTGTTTGCAGCTGGTGTCTGAAACATACAGGAGAAGGAAGCAATAGGTATATTAATGGCAATTTTTTAATTTATAATTTTTTATGACAGTTTTTTAAATCAACAAAAATAGCATTTCAATATGATAAAAAAATATATGGTAAGTAAAGGCTAGGTCTCACACACCGTGGGTGTAGATCCCTTGGGGAGTGATGGGGAACCCCTCCTTCACTGAAGGGGGCCTGCCTATGCTTGTAAAATTGTTACTGTGAAACGGGGTTGATAAACATAAACGTCAAAACTATGTTTTATGGAAAACTTTCTGGATATGAAAGTTTTTTTGTTTACCCATTGCATGGTTATAGGCTAAAATAGATGTAGAATATAACGTACAAGAACCTTACCCAGCGATGACTTGTGTCGGTTAAAACGCAGGCGCAAAACTCTCGGGCCGAGCGGGTCTCTGTTCCGAAACCTGCAGATTCGCGCCCCTGTCACATGCTGTGAAGTTATCTTATTTCACGTAAGTGTTCATACTTATGATTACTTGCGTGAATTTTTACAGCTCAGAAAATATCGTTCTGGCGAGAGATCTAGTTGTGATCCAACTACCAATACAAGAAAGCTTTCGGGAAAAAATTAAAGGAAAATGTATTATTTAATATGAATAATAATGTTAAGAATATGGAATGACTAAATCGGCGCATGAGAACGGGCTTCAAGCATGCGTTATAATAGTGTAAGGTTTTTTATTTTTACACCCACTGCCTCTCTTGCCAAAATAATTGACGACGTGAATATTTTAAAGTAACTGTATATATTTTTGGATGCGTGTTCCTATTAGTTCTGGAAAGCAGTTTTAATGGCACAATAAAGGCGGAGATTCGTAAACAGGGATCAAATGTAATCTTTTAAGAAGAAAGACTGCACGACACAAAACGGCCGAAATGGGATAAAGTTAACTGTCTGCTAACATGATTACATTTCCTGCTCATGTGGTTTCGGTATATTAGAAGTCAGCAAGCAGTAAACAGTTATTACGACATTAAATTGGGTTTAAAAAGAATAAGATATAAATTTTACAATACCGAGAGGAGTTTGACCCATTCCCTAGCATTCCCTAGCAGCCTAGAAGTGATTTTACATGCTTGTGTTATTGTTTACTATTGAGGGATTGTCGGCGGTGATTGCTCGGACGTCACTCCCTGGAGACGAGGGTTGGTAACTTAAACCCAACCTCCGATGCAAGTAAATTTGCAAGCAACGAGTTCGACACAAATTTGCCACTAGTCGAAATGTGTACACAGAAAAAAAAAATTGCTGTACTTTAACAAAGATTCCATTGGAAACACATTGCCAAGAAATAGTTTGATATACTACAAGAAATATATTGTAAATTTGTATGACACGTGGTTATGGTTTTATTCGCATATATGAAATAAGTTTTTTTCTCGAGATAATGAGTATTTATTACAAAAATTGGCACATAATTTTATTTTTTATTGATGTTTCATTAAAGCATATATATTTTTTAAGCAATGAAAAAGATAATCGAAAATTAAATAATTTGACATTATTTTGTTTTGTTATGCATATTAATGTGCGCAGGTAATAAAGGGAAGCTATTAAAAAAAATTGCTTGTCTGTAAAGTCGGTTTACGGACGATAGTTTAACGTGACATCATAACAAAACATTGATGAAATGATTGCATACTTTTATGAATAAAATTGAATAATTTTAATTTTAATAATAAAAGAATAAATACTTGAAATTATACTAGTAATCAGATTCATTTTCTTTCATACATTTGACGTATAAATTATTTCATATTACACATTTATAAACAAAGTTTTAAGTTTTCATTTCTGTCTGTGCGGCGCAAGCATACAATTAGCGTAACGGGACACAGCGAAACGGAACAATGAGCGTAACGGGACACAGCATAAATTTCTGGCTTGTACAAGAACTCTATCTTTGCTCAACAATGATAAGTTTACAAGCTAGCAGAAACTGTTTATGCATTTTTATTTTTTTTTATTTTTTTATTTTTATTTTTAAATATTTTTTCTTGTAATTTTATGATATCAAAGAAAACATGTGGTGGTTTTCTCTGTGTGCTTCCGATTAATCTGGTCAATATTATGATGGTTTTCTCCGTGTGCTTCCGATTATTATTGTTAATATTATGGTGGTTTTCTCAGTGTGCTCCTGATTATTCTTGACAATATTTTGATGGTTTTTCCCGTGTTCTTGCAATCATTCCTGTGGTTTATTCAAGTGCTTCTGACTATTCTGAGAAACCGCTCTCTGCATGGATTTTTTTTGGTCTAATGAGACATGTCATTTTATTTGGAGTTACATTTAATTCGATAATTTCTGCTACTAAATCAAAACTTGCAATATTTTTATCAGGTGGAATTAACAAATATCATTACTCAGTCAAATTAATATTACGCCATGAGACATCTGTGGAGCACCAACATGCAAGACGAACTTCCTTTTCCTTGGAGTCTAGCGAAGCCATCCTTCTTTTGCGATCGTTAGTGAGCATCCCGCATCCCGCATAAAAGAACTAAATATTATTTACCTGCAAGCAACATGTGGCGACATCTGTTGTTGAAAAGCAGAACTACATGCATAAAGTACTTTTGCATGAGATATATTAATTCTCGCTGATGAAATATGAAAAAAATTCTATTTAAGTATTGAATCTAATTTAAAACACTCAATTGGTATCTGGTATTAGTCTCAGTAACTAATATGAATTCCGATTTGGGATCTGACGCTGTATCGAAAGAACATAGGTGTAAGTTTTGCAGTACAGAGTTTATCTTGAGAAAGAATAAAAGACAACACGAGAAGAATGACTGTGTTAAAAATCCCCTGCGCAATATGATAAGTTGTGTTCGATGTAGCAAGTCGTTTACGCGGAGAGAGAGTCTAAAAAGACATGGCAGAACTTGTAGCGCCAAGCCTGCGTACAAGCTAGAGGACAACGATGAATCTACTAGCCTAAGGAAGAGTGATCTGCATTACGACAATAATTTTCTTGGTTCTTCCGATCTCGACAAAGAACTTAAATTGAAGAAGGTTGATGATTTACGGAAGAATGAAGACAATGGAAGAATCCTTAACGTGAAAAGTGAGAATATATTCCAGCCGAATTCAAGTAGATCTTTCCTACTTTGTAAAAATGATGGACTCCTAAAAAGGAAGCATGAAGACGATGAAGACACTTCAACATCATCAACATCGAATTATTACGGTAAATTGGGTGAAGACGATTCCTTCTACGGTGATTGTTACAGTGACTCTGAGGCTGTTGACAAAGACATAGACTATGATGAAGCACCTAAAGCTGCCAAGATCGAAGAATGTGGCGGTGTCCTGAGACCGAAACGATGGAAACGACGTGATATATTGAATAAATCTGATCAAGCTTGTGATGATCACCGTCTCAAACATGAAAGTTACCATGCGGTTGGTGGTAAAACGGAAGACACCAGAGATCATAATATTTATTATAAAGGTGCAAGGAAGATGGTTGTAGAAGAGAATGATTACACATCATGGAAAGATCCAAACATATTGGTTGACCGGCTAAGACTTCTACATGGTTCGCTTTGTGCAGGAAACTATTCGTGCATCAAAGAAATATCTTTCATACTCAAGGAACTGAGGAATGCTGGCTACATACAATAATGACTTGTTTTACTTGCATTTTTATAATGTAAAGCAATAAAATAAATAATTTAAATTATAAGAATGTAATGTTTTTATTTCTTGTATTATGATTTCTTACTAAGACTTAGATCTCGTAACTTGTGCTTCCTTTTTGTCTTTTTTAGTTGATGGAGCTTCCAAATGTGCTTCCTTATTCGATGATGCATCCAAAATGTGCTGCCTTTTCGTTGGCGGTGCTTCCAAATGTGCTGCCTTTTCGTTGTCGGTGCTTCCAAATGTGCTGCCTTTTCGTTGTCGGTGCTTCCAAATGTGCTGCCTTTTCGTTGTCGGTGCTTCTAAATGTGTTGCCTTTACGTTGACGGTGCTTCCAAATGTGCTGCCTTTTCGTTGTCGGTGCTTCCAAATGTGCTGCCTTTTCGTTGTCGGTGCTTCCAAATGTGCTGCCTTTTCGTTGTCGGTGCTTCCAAATGTGCTGCCTTTACGTTGTCGGTGCTTCCAAATGTGCTGCCTTTACGTTGTCGGTGCTTCCAAATGTGCTGCCTTTACGTTGTCGGTGCTTCCAAATGTGCTGCCTTTTCGTTGTCGGTACTTTCAAATGTGCTGCCTTTTCGTTGTCGGTGCTTCCAAATGTGCTGCCTTTTCGTTGTCGGTGCTTCCAAATGTGCTTCCTTTTCGTTGTCGTTGCTGCCTTTTCGTTGTCGGTGCTTCCAAATGTGCTTCCTTTTCGATGCCGGTGCTGCCTTTTCGTTGTCGGTGCTTCCAAATGTGCTTCCTTTTCGATGCCGGTGCTGCCTTTTCTTTGTCGGTGCTTCCGAATGTGCTTCCTTTTCGTTGGCGGTGCTGCCTTTTCTTTGTCGGTGCTTCCAAATGTGCTGCCTTTTCGTTGTCGGTACTTTCAAATGTGCTGCCTTTTCGTTGTCGGTGCTTCCAAATGTGCTTCCTTTTCGATGCCGGTGCTGCCTTTTCTTTGTCGGTGCTTCCGAATGTGCTTCCTTTTCGTTGGCGGTGCTGCCTTTTCTTTGTCGGTGCTTCCAAATGTGCTGCCTTTTCGTTGTCGGTGCTTCCAAATGTGTTTCTTTTCGTTGTCGGTGCTTCCAAATGTGCTGCCTTTTCGTTGTCGGTGCTTCCAAATGTGCTTCCTTTTCGTTGTCGTTGCTGCTTTTTCGTTGTCGGTGCTTCCAAATGTGCTTCCTTTTCGATGCCGGTGCTGCCTTTTCGTTGTCGGTGCTTCCAAATGTGCTTCCTTTTCGATGCCGGTGCTGCCTTTTCTTTGTCGGTGCTTCCGAATGTGCTTCCTTTTCGTTGGCGGTGCTGCCTTTTCTTTGTCGGTGCTTCCAAATGTGCTTCCTTTTCGTTGATGGTGATTCCTTTTCGTTGTCGGTGCTTCCAAATGTGCTTCCTTTTCGTTGATGGTGCTTCCTTTTCGTTGTCGGTGCTTCCTTTTGTTTTTCCTTTTTTGAAGGTGCTTACAAATGTGCTTCCTTTTTTTGTTGATGGTGCTTCTATTTTTTAATGTTGTTTTGACTCTAGTATTTTAGTAAATTGATCTTGATTTGACTATCGTATTATTCCATACGGTGCATGTATATAAGCGAGTCCTAGACAGCAGGACGCTCGGTTTGTTACTGACGTCGGTGTTGTAAGGATCGCCTAGTTTGTTTCTTCTGGTGCATAAGTCGCGTAATTACCTGTTCTTGCGAACTCGATGGCATCTTTACCGACTTTAACGCCGACCTCGATGGAGGTTGTACCATCGACTGCGGGAACCTTGACGTCAGCGTCGACGATGGTGGAGCAGATCCCGTTGGCAACGTCGATGTCAACACTGGAGGAGACTTCAACAGACGTGGTACCGCCAGCAGAAGAGACTTTAATGCCGCTAGTGCTGCTGCACAGGGAAACTCGGCGAACGCTGGTTCGCCCTCAATGGAGACTTCAATGGATGCCGAATCGACAACAACTAACGAACATCGGTGCTGTTACTGCGACAAGATTTTCTCAAACAACAGCAATGCTCGACGACATGAGAATAGAGAATGTGCCAAGAACCTATATCGTAAAATGTTTGTTTGTGAGAAATGTCATAAGCAGTTTTGCTAGAAAAGATAATATGAAAACGCACATGAAGGCATGCAAAGGTCCTGCTGTTCGGCAGAAAGTAAAGGTTTCGGCGCAACAACGATGCATTGATGTTCATAAGAGTATGCCTGGAGATGGTGCAACTGCGGCAATGTCAGTATCTGGATCGGGTCTGAAAGGTTCGTCTTCATCACCACGGTATCCTTGCAGCTACTGTGATACGTCGTTCGCATTTGCTTATGATGCATGAAGACATGAGCGGAGCAAATGCACGAAGAATCCATCTCGCATGAAGTTTCGATGTGATGAGTGTCATGAATGGTTTACTAGAATTGATAATTTGCGACGACATGCGAAAAACTGTAAAGGTGAAGTCCGTGTCCCTACTGCTGAACTACCTGCAGAAATTTCGACTCCTCGGTTTAGGTTGAAGGCTCGTGAGCGTACAAGCAAGAAAACCGATGTGCAGCAACCGATTGGTATGACGTCTGAACAGGAAAATAAACCTAAGACTGTGTTCGGCGCATTACAAGTGAACGATAATGGCTTCTACTTGGCGCAGTCTGCATTTCGTGGAACATTGAAGGACTACTATTATTTAAATACGTTAGGTGAGTCGAAAGACATTTGTAATTTTCTTGATGATATCAGAGAGGACATAATCAATCAGCTTACTGATGATGTAGCAACAAACGGACCTTTGAAATATAACTTGTGGTTGGACTGTATATATGGAAAGCCATATCCGTTCGATGACAAAGTGAAGAAGTGTGCATTCAAGACATCGGCTGCAGTAATTTACAGTTCTAACGATGTGAAGCAAACTGTTAAAAACGGTATCCAGAAACTCTGTCAAGAAGAGGTGGACTATGTCTGTAAAGGTTCTGGCTGGACTCTGTCTAGTATAAACCGATTGGAGCTAAGAATTAGTCATTTCACACCGCTGCGGAACTAAATGATTATAAGATTGCTGGCTTTCGCAAATAATCCTGTAGTAGAATAGAAATTATGTAATAAATATTATGTTTGTAAAAGAACTTGTGGCGTTTAATTCCTCGAACCTGTTACTATTATGTTAAATTGATGTTATATTTAATTTTTTTGCATCGTCCTAGATCGTACCAAGGACCTTAGTCGATCTAATCGATCCGTATATTTATTGTCAATTTATTTAATGAATTTTGGAATTTTTCCCGAATTTCTAGCTAAATAAATATGGATTTTCAAGATGGCGGCCAAATGACAAGATGTCGGGTGTCACAGCAATAATAAATGATTACTGCACTCTAGCGGATAAGAATTAAACTAACATGACGTCAGCGCACTCTCGCCGACGATACACTGATGATGGCTTCCAGCAGACGAGGACAAGATGGCGGACATGACGTCATACTACCTGACGATATATATATATGCTTTGAAAAAAAAAGTGGAGGGAGTCAGTATGCCTGCAGCCACTGTGAGGGAAGGAGCCTGTCGCCATTTTTAATTTTTTTTGCACTCGTCGGGTTCGAACCGAGGACTCCGTACTCCGTGTCGTTAATGTTTGTTTTTTAAATATTTTTCATAAAATTTTTTTATAAATTTTAAATTTTTTTTCATTAAAATCGGATAATAAATAAAGATTTTCAAGATGGCGGCCGTAACGGAAATTGCAACGGTGACGTCATCATTCAAAATGGCGGAAAACACAATGCCGGAATTTTGGAGAACACACAATTACGTCATCCAAAATGGCAAATCCAAGATGGCGGATCCGAAATGGCCGCCGGGGTCAAGGTCAAGGTCAAAGGTCAAGGTCACAACCATCCAAGATGGCGGTCATAATCCTAGATGACGTCAGAGGCTTATCGGAGGCTGTAGACAAGGATGCTTAAGCCTCTTTTAGGAATTTGGGTTCTTTCTAGGGCAAAACGACTTTTGAGGATTTTTGAAATCCTGATTTTTGAATTGAGGAATTTTTTGAGATTTTTTGGCGGAATTTTTTTCTACAGAAATGGAAATTTTGTCGATTTTTGAGGAATTTTGGGCAATTTTTGCCCAATTTTGGACGATTTTGACACATTTTGAAGGTCAAATGTCAAGGTCACAACCATCCAAGATGGCCACCGTGACGTCACAATCCAATATGGCGGACCGACAATCCCACTCCTCAATCCTCAGCCTGAAGCCTGCGCCCGGATGCCCATTTACATACTACTTGCAAGATTTCTTTCTTTAATCTTAAGTTATAATTGATGGGCCACGATACACGTTTTCACATAAAAAAAATCGGAAGTGTAGCTATACTCTCCAGTCCGATTTCTTATACTTTTTAATAATACTATAATATAATATATTTATAATAATGTTGAATCAGCTCAATAAGGTTAAGGTTTTTGTGTAAGATATATGTTTACAGAATGATTTCATTGGTTTAAGAAAAATCAAATACACAAGCATATACTTAGTGTTATGTATTTTTAATTGTTTTAGGTTAATATTTTAGTGTGGAAAATTTATATTATTAAATGTTAAATGAATGTTAACAATATGGGCAGTATTTTAATATAATTCCTTGTCGAAAATCAAGTCCACATTCTGAATCTACTGGATTGCAACTTTTAGTTAAAAATATGCTTAAAAATAGCGCCTTGTTCGTAATTCCTTAGAGGCTTAGAGAATCAACAAAATATTAAATACATATCTTCAACATCATGTTCTTCCCAACACAATTTTCTTGGCTAGTAAATTATAGTCATTTTTTAAGTTGCTTTCATATTTTGCTATGAATATTCAATTTTACAAAATGTATTCCAGGATAGTTACTCTACCAAAAAGTTTACTTTGGCACACCAATACACTAAGTACACCCCCCGTGGGTCCACAATATTGACTTCGTTGGCTCGTGGCTATGTAGCAGTTTATACCTGTCAGATTTCCGTTGTGTAATGCGCGCTTATTTCATTGCATTTCTGGTGCACAATAAAATTTCACCCTCAAAGCCCCTAAATAATTATAACCTCAAAAAATGACAGTACCTTCATGTTATACAGAACTATAGAACTTTTTACCGTTTTCCCTTAAAATAAATACTGTTCATGAGTAGTATATAATAGCCGGAGCTGGCACAGGCTTCAGGCTGAGGTGCCGAGGTGCCGACCGCCATCTTGGATTGTGACGTCACGGCGGCCATCTTGGATGAGTGTAACGGGACACAGCGTAACGGGACAAGTTTGACCTTGACCTTTGACCCTCAAAATCCGCCAAAATTGGGCAAAAATTGCCCAAAATTCCACAAAATTCGTCAAAATTTACATTTCTGTGAAAAAAATTCCGCCAAAAATTCGCAAAAAATTCCTCAATTCGAAAATCAGGATTTCGAAAATCCTCAAAAGTCGTTTTGCCCTAGAAAGAACCCTAATTCCTAAAACTGGCTTAAAACTCCTAAGAGATAGCCGCTCTAAGCCGCAGAGGTCATGACCTTGAAAATTAGGATGCCATGACAGCCATTTTGAATGATGACGTCACCGTTACAATTTCCGTTACGGCCGCCATCTTTAACTTTTTTATTTATTATCCGATTTAAACGAAATTTTTTTTAAAATTTATAAAAAAATTCACTTAATAAAAATTTAATAAAATATTAATAAAAAAATTACTTTTACGACACGGAGCTCGGAGCCCTCGGTTCGAACCCGGTGAGGGCAAAAAAATAAAAATGGCGACCGATCCTTCCCCCCGTGGTGACTTTTGGCAGACTGACTCCCACCACTTTTTTTCAAAGCATATATATCGTCACCTAGTATGACATCATGTCCGCCATCTTGTCTTCGTTGCTGGAGACCACCATCTTATTTTCGTCGGCGAGAGTGCACTGACGCCATGTTAGTTTAGTTCTTATCCGCTAGAGTGCAGTAATCATTTAGTACTGTGACACCCACCATCTTGAAATTTGGCCGCCATCTTGGAATCGTGTAATTATTTAGCTAGAAATTCGGGAAAAGTTCCAAAATTCATTAAATAAATCACTCATTAACTTACATATTGATTCGATCGATTCCTGCCCTCGGTTCGATACCCGATCGATGCAATAATGTTTAATTTTATGTAAAAAATAATAATTTCAATAAACCATGTTCAACATTCGTAAAGAGACTTTAAATCATCTACTACCATCATCCTATCAGACAACAAGACCACCATATTGGAAATTCGTAATTGTAATGCTAGAGATTCGGGAAAAAGTTCAAAAATCATTAAATAAATTTGTAATCCATATAATGATTGATTGGATCGACTTAGCTCCTTGGTTCAATCCCTGGCCGATACAAAACAACTTTAATTTAAAAAAATACTAAAAAAGTGTTAGGTTTGAGAAAATAAAAACACCACAAGTTCTTTTAAAAAAATTTTATTACATAAATTCAATACACTACTACAAGTACAAAAAAAAAACACTGACAAATTACTAAAGCCTTTTGGATTCCTCGATTCAAACAGTCTTCTTATTGTACGGACTAAGCCTTTTACATGACTTTAAATGTCTATCCGATCCGGTCATCACCGCAGCCAGAGACGGACTGAAGTTCATATCACTTATATAGTCTCATTAGCCGGTACAACACATGAGTCAAATCAATAACCATGTTCATTATACGTCTCGGAGCATTTTTTATAATGACGATGTAAGCTATCGAGACGTGAAATTAGTTTATTGCACTTATTGCACTGAAATTGTATTCTTTGAACATTATAAGAACAACCGCTTCTTTCATGTCTGCGAGCATTTGAGGTGATAGTAAATGATACACCACAGTATTTGCACTGATGCGAAGTACGCTCTTCATTAATTGAAGTATTCAATGCTGATGAAACTTCAGCTAATGGTGGAACAGCACATATCGAAGTCTCCTCCAGTGTTGTCAGAGGCGTTGCCAACGGGATCTGCTCCAACATCGTCGGCGCCGACGTCATGGTTCCCGTAGTCGATGGTACATCCTCCATCGAGTACGACGTTAAAGTCGGCAAAGATGCCATCGAAGTCTCAAGAACAAGCAATTACACGTCTTATGCACCAGAAGAAACAAACTAGGTGATCCGTACACCGTCGACGTCAGTAACAAAACTGAGCGTCCTGCTGTCTAGGACTCGCTTATATACATGCACCGTATGGAATAATACTCAGTCAAATTAATATTACGCCATGAGACATCTGTGGAGCACCAACATGCAAGACGAACTTCCTTTTCCTTGGAGTCTAGCGAAGCCATCCTTCTTTTGCGATCGTTAGTGAGCATCCCGCATCCCGCATAAAAGAACTAAATATTATTTACCTGCAAGCAACATGTGGCGACATCTGTTATTGAAAAGCCGAACTACATGCATAAAGTACTTTTGCATGAGGTATATTAATTCTCGCTGATGAAATATGAAAAAATTTCTATTTAAGTATTGGATCTAATTTAAAACACTCAATTGGTATCTGGCATTAGTCTCAGTAACTAATATGTATTCCGATTTGGGATCTGACGCTGTATCGAAAAAACATAGGTGTAAGTTTTGCAGTAAAGAGTTTATCTTGAGAAAGAATAAAAGACAACACGAGAAGAATGACTGTGTTAAAAATCCACTGCGCAATATGATAAGTTGTGTTCGATGTAGCAAGTCGTTTACGCGGAGAGAGAGCCTAAAAAGACATGGCAGAACTTGTAGCGCCAAGCCTGCGTACAAGCTAGAGGACAACGATGAATCTACTAGCCTAAGGAAGAGTGATCTGTATTACGACAATAATTTTCTTGGCTCTTCCGATCTCGACAAAGAACTTAAATTGAAGGAGGTTGATGATTTACGGAAGAATGAAGACAATGGAAGAATCCTTAACGTG
The DNA here is from genome assembly GCF_032445375.1 of Bacillus rossius redtenbacheri. Taxonomy (NCBI): domain Eukaryota; kingdom Metazoa; phylum Arthropoda; class Insecta; order Phasmatodea; family Bacillidae; genus Bacillus; species Bacillus rossius. Next base: position 26,344,314 of record NW_026962011.1, on the reverse strand, counting down.
AAAAGTGAGAATATATTCCAGCCGAATTCAAGTAGATCTTTCCTACTTTGTAAAAATGATGGACTCCTAAAAAGGAAGCATGAAGACGATGAAGACACTACAACATCATCAACATCGAATTATTACGGTAAATTGGGTGAAGACGATTCCTTCTACGGTGATTGTTACAGTGACTCTGAGGCTGTTGACAAAGACATAGACTATGATGAAGCACCTAAAGCTGCCAAGATCGAAGAATGTGGCGGTGTCCTGAGACCGAAACGATGGAAACGACGTGATATATTAAATAAATCTGATCAAGCTTGTGATGATCACCGTCTCAAAAATGAAAGTTATCCTGAGGTTGGTGGTAAAACGGAAGACTCCAGAGATCATAATATTTATTATAAACGTGCAAGGAAGATGGTGGTAGAAGAGAATGATTACACATCATGGAAAGATCCAAACATATTGGTTGACCGGCTAAGACTTCTACATGGTTCGCTTTGTGCAGGAAACTATTCGTGCATCAAAGAAATATCCTTCATACTCAAGGAACTGAGGAAAGCTGGCTACATACAATAATGGCTTGTTTTACTTGCATTTGTATAATGTAAAGAAATAAAATAAATAATTTAAATTATAAAAATTTAATGTTTTTATTTCTTGTATTCTGATTTCTAACTAAGACTTAGATCTCGCAACTTGTGCTTCCTTTTTTTTTGCCTTTTTTTGTTGTTGATGGAGCTTCCAAGTGTGCTTCCTTATTCGATGGAGCTTCCAAGTGTGATTCCTTATTCGATGGTGCTTCCAAAATGTGCTTCATTATTCAATTGTGCTTCCAAATGTGCTGCCTTTTCGTTGTCGGTGCTTCCAAATGTGCTGCCTTTTCGTTGTCGGTGCTTCCAAATGTGCTGCCTTTTCGTTGTCGGTGCTTCCAAATGTGCTGCCTTTTCGTTGTCGGTGCTTCCAAATGTGCTGCCTTTTCGTTGTCGGTGCTTCCAAATGTGCTGCCTTTTCGTTGTCGGTGCTTCCAAATGTGTTGCCTTTTCGTTGTCGGTGCTTCCAAATGTGTTGCCTTTTCGTTGTCGGTGCTTCCAAATGTGCTGCCTTTTCGTTGTCGGTGCTTCCAAATGTGCTGCCTTTTCGTTGTCGGTGCTTCCAAATGTGCTGCCTTTTCGTTGTCGGTGCTTCCAAATGTGCTGCCTTTTCGTTGTCGGTGCTTCCAAATGTGCTGCCTTTTCGTTGTCGGTGCTTCCAAATGTGCTGCCTTTTCGTTGTCGGTGCTGCCAAATGTGCTGCCTTTAAGTAGTCGGTGCTTCCAAATGTGCTGCCTTTTCGTAGTCGGTGCTTCCAATTTTTTTTTCCTTTTTTGAAGGTGCTTCCAAGTGTTCTTCCTTTTTTTGATGGTGCTTCCAATTTTTTTTTTCCTTTTTTGAAGGTGCTTCCAAGTGTGCTTCCTTTTTTTTTGATGGTGCTTCTATTTTTTTAATGTTGTTTTGACTCTAGTATTTTAGTAAAATGTTCTTGGTTTGACTAGCGTATTATTCCATACGGTGCATGTATATAAGCGAGTCCTAGACAGCAGGACGCTCAGTTTTGTTACTGACGTCGACGGTGTACGGATCACCTAGTTTGTTTCTTCTGGTGCATAAGACGTGTAATTGCTTGTTCTTGAGACTTCGATGGCATCTTTGCCGACTTTAACGTCGTACTCGATGGAGGATGTACCATCGACTACGGGAACCATGACGTCGGCGCCGACGATGTTGGAGCAGATCCCGTTGGCAACGCCTCTGACAACACTGGAGGAGACTTCGATATGTGCTGTTCCACCATTAGCTGAAGTTTCATCAGCATTGAATACTTCAATTAATGAAGAGCGTACTTCGCATCAGTGCAAATACTGTGGTGTATCATTTACTATCACCTCAAATGCTCGCAGACATGAAAGAAGCGGTTGTTCTTATAATGTTCAAAGAATACAATTTCAGTGCAATAAGTGCAATAAACTAATTTCACGTCTCGATAGCTTACATCGTCATTATAAAAAATGCTCCGAGACGTATAATGAACATGGTTATTGATTTGACTCATGTGTTGTACCGGCTAATGAGACTATATAAGTGATATGAACTTCAGTCCGTCTCTGGCTGCGGTGATGACCGGATCGGATAGACATTTAAAGTCATGTAAAAGGTTTAGTCCGTACAATAAGAAGACTGTTTGAATCGAGGAATCCAAAAGGCTTTAGTAATTTGTCAGTGTTTTTTTGTACTTGTAGTAGTGTATTGAATTTATGTAATAAAATTTTTTTAAAAGAACTTGTGGTGTTTTTATTTTCTCAAACCTAACACTTTTTTAGTATTTTTTTAAATTAAAGTTGTTTTGTATCGGCCAGGGATTGAACCAAGGACCTAAGTCGATCCAATCAATCATTATATGGATTACAAATTTATTTAATGATTTTTGAACTTTTTCCTGAATCTCTAGCATTACAATTACGAATTTCCAATATGGTGGTCTTGTTGTCTGATAGGATGATGGTAGTAGATGATTTAAAGTCTCTTTACGAATGTTGAACATGGTTTATTGAAATTATTATTTTTTACATAAAATTAAACATTATTGCATCGATCGGGTATCGAACCGAGGACAGGAATCGATCGAATCAATATGTAAGTTAATGAGTGATTTATTTAATGAATTTTGGAACTTTTCCCGAATTTCTAGCTAAATAATTACACGATTCCAAGATGGCGGCCAAATTTCAAGATGGTGGGTGTCACAGTACTAAATGATTACTGCACTCTAGCGGATAAGAACTAAACTAACATGGCGTCAGTGCACTCTCGCCGACGAAAACAAGATGGTGGTCTCCAGCAACGAAGACAAGATGGCGGACATGATGTCATACTAGGTGACGATATATATGCTTTGAAAAAAAGTGGTGGGAGTCAGTCTGCCAAAAGTCACCACGGGGGGAAGGATCGGTCGCCATTTTTATTTTTTTTCCCTCACCGGGTTCGAACCGAGGGCTCCGAGCTCCGTGTCGTAAAAGTATTTTTTTTATTAATATTTTATTAAATTTTTATTAAGTGAATTTTTTTATAAATTTTAAAAAAAAATTTCGTTTAAATCGGATAATAAATAAAAAAGTTAAAGATGGCGGCCGTAACGGAAATTGTAACGGTGACGTCATCATTCAAAATGGCTGTCATGGCATCCTAATTTTCAAGGTCATGACCTCTGCGGCTTAGAGCGGCTATCTCTTAGGAGTTTTAAGCCAGTTTTAGGAATTAGGGTTCTTTCTAGGGCAAAACGACTTTTGAGGATTTTCGAAATCCTGATTTTCGAATTGAGGAATTTTTTGCGAATTTTTGGGGGAATTTGTTTCACAGAAATGTAAATTTTGACGAATTTTGTGGAATTTTGGGCAATTTTTGCCCAATTTTGGCGGATTTTGAGGGTCAAAGGTCAAGGTCAAACTTGTCCCGTTACGCTGTGTCCCGTTACACTCATCCAAGATGGCCGCCGTGACGTCACAATCCAAGATGGCGGTCGGCACCTCGGCACCTCAGCCTGAAGCCTGTGCCAGCTCCGGCTATTATATACTACTTTCATGTAATTATTAGGCTCGGAAAAGTTTTAAAGCATTCCACGTTAAATTTGGTGTTCGAGTTTCGTATTGTAAGTTTATTTGCGACATGAGAACACATGAATTTTCTCGTTATCGAGGTTAGATGTTACACATCACTGGCGAGTACTGAGAGACTCGCTCCCAATTTTTTATTTTAAAAATTACTATTCTATACTTCAACGTTTGGTTTTTAAGATATTTCGCTAAGTTTTCACAGAAATACGTAGGAGCTGTCGGGTGTCAGCAGCAGGGGCGTAGCCAGGGAGGGGGGGGGGTTAGGTGTTCAAACCCACTCCCCCCTTAGCACCAAATCTTTAATTAATTTCTTATTCATCACTCAAACAAATTTCATATTAAAATTAATAAAAATTTTACCTTTACAATATTTAAATTTAAGGCGATTGGTGCACGGTAAAAAACGGTCACAGGCCCGAAAGCAATGAATTTTGTATCATATGATCATTAAAGAGTCTAGATGCCTATGTGGGTGACTGTTACTATGTAGGGAGGTCAGGAGCTTAGTTCCAGCTTTGAATATATATACTGTATAGAAGTCGCGAGTGGATAGGATTTACTCTACGTTTTTCAGAAGCGTATGATGAGCAGCTTGGGAACTTCACCGCTGCAATGCCCTGCCGTAACGCCCTGTATCGTCTTAGTTGTTATTTACACGTTAGAGCGCAGCACTGTCGCCCGTTGTCATTCCCCGCACCCCCCACCTATCATTCACTGCAGCTTGAGTTCGTTCAACGGGAGGGGGAAGGGGTGTTTGAAGAGTTGGACACTTGTCCACTAGGGACCACCACAAGTCGATGCCCTAGAGATGGTGGCGATTGCGGCGGTGAATTAACCAACTACCTCAAAACCGTATTAGAAATTTTAACCTGGGCTGGCGACTTCTATACAGTATATATATTCAAAGGTTCCAGCTCGTCAGTGGCGAGATGGCCTTCATACGGGAAGGGGTGGTCGCTCTGCGGCCTGCCATCTAGGAGGAATTAACAGAACCTCGAAGGTTTTATCTCCCTCTCCCTCTAACACACAGCCGATACGGTTCTATCTAGCCCGGAGGAGGGGAAGGGGTTAGCAGGTTTTCTCTTTCACTCATCCTTCGCCATGGAGAGGCGGAATGGATTATTTATTTGTTCGCAACTGCGCACGTCATGTGGCTGAGAGCGCACATCTTCTCACTCAACTCACTCGTTCTCTCACACTATTTCAATAAATCTTTTCAAATCTTCAACATCAATACTTTAAACCATTGCGCTTCCTACGGATTAATTATATTTCATGCACGTGCCCGAATTCAGCTGCAAAAAAATAAAACGTGTAGTCAATTGTTTTCTTCAAAAACCTTCCGAAACACTGTGTGTTAAAAAACATTCTGAAAGCCCATTTTTCTAGATAAATGGAAATTCTAAATCACCTACGCAACAAGGAAACAGTGTGCTTTAATATTATGTAAAGAAAACACCTCTTAGTTTTATAGTTATGTAAAGGTGGTGTGATATGTTTTAGATGTCGCACCATCTTATCATCCATGTAGAAGAGTTACCCGAAAAGCTAACAAGACTATTGCCATGGAAATTGAAATATGGTTAAGGAAATATTTTTCAAATGTTTGTAAACAGTTAACAACATATAAAAAATCTTATAGCTGTAAAATTAAAATACAAACAACCCTATAGCAAATTTAATTTCAATATGAAAAAGTCTACAATAATGTTTACAAGAAACGAAATTGCAATAGCAATACAAAAATATCGCAATTTTGTTACATTGTTAACATATATATTATTTTTAATAAAGGCAATAAAAATGGCATACTCAATATTTGGAATACAATAAATACCTTAAGCCCTACATAATTGCTGCGATATTCACAATAAATGCTTTTCTTAAATATAGTAATTAAAAAACATCGTAAATAAATTATGAACATACATATTATGGTGAAGGAAAGTGGACACTATCACACTGAAAAATCTTAGAGGGTAGTTTTCCTCATCTTATTTCTTTCTTTGCGTTTTTGGTCTTGTTCGTTAAAATATTTCATGTTCAAATACTTGATACGCATATACGTTCTTGTCCTGACAAAACAGTATATAACTTATTCTGGATATTTATTTTCAGTAGTTCCGCAAATAATTTTAGTCAGTGATTAAAAAATCCGCTCTTTTTTGCACAAATTGTTGCCATGAACATTATCAAAACACATTTCAGCGATCTTTATTAATTCCAAAAATTCATTAGTGGGACATTTTAAGTTACCCTTTGATTGTACATGTATCCAGCTATCGTCCTCCGAATTGAAATCCGTAGGGCCAAGGTCAGGATATTTATTTCTGAAACGATGAGCTATATAGCCAGAAACATATTTCAGCCCTTCAAGAGAAATTTCGTCACTTGAAAGGGACCTGGCCTCTAAATCTAAGACTATTTCTTCCATGTCAGCAAGATCTATTTCATTTAAAGGTGATTTCTCTTGAAATGTCTTTGTAAAATACATTTCCTTGCACAAAAGTAGTTCTGTAATTTCATTCTGATAAGCACTGTCCTGTTCCATTTCATTTGACGAAAAATCACTTACCAAACACATTTCGTCTGTCTTCTCATCCGTGTTTTTCCGTTCAGCAAAAACTGCTGCAGAATGTTTTCACAATATGTAGTTTATAATTCTGTATTTAAAGTAAATGGGTGACAGATGCGTATTTTATTACATGCTTTATATTAGCTTCACCTGTATGTTTGTTTGTCTGTCCGTCTGTAACTCTTTCGACTAAGAGTGAGTGTCTCATCAGTGTAAAATGTCCCTCCAACTTCATTACGTTCGTTAGCCGAGCGGTCTAAGGCAACTTCTGAGACGTCAGCTTTCGTATTCAGCGATCGTGGGTTCTACTCCCGACCACGCCGGAAAAAAAATGTTTTTTTTTTTTTTCTGGTAAATTCTAAGATTATATCCATACATCTAACTGTAAATTATTCGGAGAGACTTTACCATTTCTTTGTGACGTTGCAACTCCAAATAGTTATCTCAGATGGTAATAGGTAGTGTCGGTAACTCATTTCCCTATGATAATTATACATAAATATAGTTTAAAAAACTAAAAAAAACATGCTTTTAAAGAATATCAAACTAAAAAGTTAAAAATAAATATAGTTTAAAAAACTAAAGAAACATGCTTTTGAAGATTATCAAACTAAAAAGTTAAAAATAATTTTAAAATTTAATTTATGACAGTAGTATATAAGCAATACTAGTATAAATGAGAAAAAAGCATGGGGCGCTTAATATACAAAAAATATGGCACAAAGCGCCTCAAGTTTTTTTTCTCATTTATACTAGTATTGCTTATATACTATTGTCATAAATTAAATTTTAAAATTATTTTTAACTTTTTAGTTTGGTAATCTTTAAAAGCATGTTTCTTTAGTTTTTTAAACTATATTTATTGATGTTCCATACCTCTAATATACGGACAGAGAAAAAACCACTCTAACACATCTTAGTTCAGTTTAACTGTTAACAAATATTTAGGTTAACAGGTCCTATACATATTTCCGAATGTTTTACTGACTGAGTTATACTGGACATTAATTAAATTGATCGCTGATATTTATACTTTTAAACGAAATTTTGAATTTATCATTTTATGTAAACTCTAATGCGTTAAAAAGTGTAACGCAACACTACACACAGGTAGTGATGTCTAGTGCACTGCCCTATGCACATTAGTTAACAAAAAAATAAAATGAAATATTAATTACTGATAAATAATACCTTGATGTCGTGATACAAGTAACACATGCTTATCTGATATTTATTTCAATTAGAATACGAAATAGGAAGATAAAATAATTAACTGATTTTAAGACTGATTTATTACTTACACAGTACAGTGCATTTTGAAGACAAATGGGTCTTAAGAAGCGAAAATCGTACTCGATTAAAGGATGGTATGGTGTTCGGTATATTAAGGTTTCCCTCAAAGTAACGGTTTCAGAATGCTTTTAAGATATTAGTTACATCCCAACATAAGTTTAAAACATTTCTCTTAAGAGTGTGCTTCGTAGCATTAAAAAATGTGCCTTAATTATTTTGCAAATTTATCATTGTTATGGTGACGATGTCAGGGGTTTGCGTAATTTTTTTTTTAGAAATATAGTACAGTATTAGCAACTACGTTAAGAACTGTTATTTTATTCACACAGAGAAAATAAATACAAAATGCTAAAATTTGGCGTTTGTCTTTTTATATACTATATAGGTTTGTTATTATATGTGTCTTGTAACATGTATAAAAATGTTAAATATATTCAACAATATTTGGTAATTATATATATTAAAAAACTTTTATGTACGCGACTTGAAACTACGTGAAAGGTTTTCAGTCTATAAAGGCCTATTCTATGATTTTTTTAAAATTATTAATTCTTATGCAAACAATTAATAAAATTGGAAGTTTCTTACATTGTCAGTATATGCATAGCATTACAGTTATTCCAAACAATTCTCTACCAGTGTTTACCTAAGGTTTGCATGTTACGTTTGTTCTTCTACTAATACACGTATATTACAAGAGGTTTGTAATAGATTAAATGAGGTAAATAAGAATTCGTTTTTATAAACATTGTGTATGAAATTATAAATTTTGAGATGTATAATAACAAAAAGAAGTGCGTTCCGAAGACATATGTCGGTAGTGTTACCCACTGAAACATTATTCCCACTTCAACTCTCTGTAAAAATAAAAGTATGGGGTTGAATGCGCCAAAAGGGGTATATAAATAAAATTTGAGGCTTATTCCTTATTTCATACGCTAGTGTCCCCCACTTACAATTGCAAACAAAAATTTTTCCTCGATGTTGTAATTTACTCTGCGTAATCACAAAAAAATTTGGCAGTAAATAAGTATTTAATTTTTAAAAATGAAAGCATTCATGTTTCGAAAAAAATATTAAAGCGATGTGGGGAAAAATGTTTATAGATACTCCAGTAAAATTTTCAGTTTGATTGTTTTGATAGTTTCGGAGCTGTTGCGAGTTTAGTTTGGAAGATTCTTCGGCCGCGCGAGGCGTGTTTGGGTCTTTTTCATTTTCTTTCAGCGTAGGAAGCCGATACCCGGCTTCACTTCGCATCCTCTGCTTGTCTTCCCTTGTCCTCTCCAGATGTATTACTGTATGTTAGCTCCATGAGCGCGACCTTGACAGACCGTTTCTTCGGTCTCCTCTCTCGTCATCCCTCTACACCCCATTCTTCCCCCTCCCCACCCGCAGGCTGCGGCCCGCCGGCCGGAGCTCCGCCGGACTACCTGGTTCCGACAAGCGCCGCCCTCAGCGCCACGTCGCGGGGACATTCTTCCCGGCGGCGAGAGTTTTACACGCAGCACTAGAACTGTCACTCCAGAGGGCATGTTTTGAGTCGGATCTTATCAAAAACAAAAGGATATGAAAATATATACATAACTCAATAGTGTTCTGCCAATTATGTTTTCATTTTCTTTAAATTTATTCTTTAAATCGCTCCTGAAGTAGTCCAGCAGTGATCAATGGAAATTGTCAATATTAAACTGTAATTTTGACGATGAAAATTTTTTCTTCTTACTTTTATATGTGCAGAAACCTATTCGTACACTCGTTTCTTGAACTATACTTAAGTTTAATATAATTATGTGTTTTCTAAATAATTCTGGCTTGGAATAAAAATAAATTCATTTAAAATGACATAACTCAGTAAAAAAAAAGTTTATTAAAAATATCCTAGGTATATTATGTCTTAAAAAGAAGCATCAAAAACAAATATGTACAGTTAAATTAGTTTTGTCGTAATATTTTCCATGCACCAATCGCCTTAAGAACCGAAAACTGCTAAAATAGCACTATTGTACACCTTAAAATCCCCCCTTTAATACGGGAGGGCCATGCTTCTTAACACCCCCCTGGTACGCCACTGGTCAGCAGCACCTCGACTACCCCCGGGTCGGCGAGGACTGCGGCAAAGAGCGAGGGAGGGAGGGAGGGAGGGAGGTGCGGCGGGCTCACGACACTCCATCGCTTCGCTGTCAATTTCCGCCCCGATAATCGCATCAAGCCCCGGGTTCGCGCGCGCTTCAGAGACCCAGCGATCGCCCAGCGGACCAGCTCCGCGATTAATCACCTGCGGACCTTGTTCGCGTGACGTCGTTAACTCGCCGCTCCCCGAGACGGGAAGCCTATACAACTCACGTAGTTTCGGTTCCCTACCACGTTCGTGCAACTTCGGGTTTCTCTCAAAAATTGAAATAAAAAAAAATCAAAGGGTTAGGTTATGTTAGGTCAGTCACAACATGCTCGTTTTCATTGGAAACTTTTCTGATTTAGCGGCTGAAGTGGCGTTAGTACCAAAACGCAAAACTTCGGAAATCTTCGGAAATTCTTGCAGGGAACCGAAACTACGTGAGTTGTAGGCTTCCCCCCCCCCCCCCCCCGAGACGGCGGGGCCCGGCCAACCACGGACTGCTTTGATCGTGCAGACTGGTTCTCGTCTCCTGCGCGTGGCGCCAGCATCGCGGACCACGATTCGACGGCGTAACTGTCATCTTCAGCTCCAAGGCCGTGCGTAAGACTGGTGGTAATAGGGTTCCGACCCCATTCCATAGGCCAGTTATCTTTTTTTTTTTTTTTGCTTCGCTTCAATAATATAATTTTAATTAAAAAAATACATACATAGACTCGAATGTCTCCAGTTATTTCACAATAATTCCTTATTCGACGAGACGTAAAACCAAACTAAGGGAAGTCATAAATTTGACCGCTTCCAGTGCAGACAAACCTTAGGATATAACTTTGGACACTTGTTGTGGCTAACATTCGTGACTTGAGAATATTGGTTACTTAGGACTTATGATTTTTATTTACAATTTAATTTCATGTATATCTAATAAACATTATGTGATTTCGTCAATGGATTAGAAAGAAGTTTATTTTACAAAAGTAGTGTACAAATATTCGTCCGGCGGCAGACATGAGTCCGGAGCCGGGTGTCAGCATCTTGAATGATGACATCACCACCGCCATCTTGGATGACCTTGGCCTTTGATCTAGATTTTCAAAATTCACAAATTTTACTAAACATTCCGAAAAATTCATCTAGAATCCGCCAAAATGATTCAAAATTTTCTGTTTTTGGGAAAATGTTTTTAAAAACCAATAACTCTCAAAAAATCAAAAAATTCTGAAATTAACATTGTCGAGGGTAACGTTACCATCGAAAAATCCAAAATTCCAAATTCTATACCCCTCAAAGGGTTTTTGCCTTTAAAATAAATAAATGTACCCAAAAAGATTTTAATTACCTGTTTACCAGACTCCAGTAGATACTCCATATGCCTCTAGAGGGGACCATTGACTTTGACCTTGACCCCTGCCGCCATCTTGGATGAACGTGCCTCCAGCCGCTAATTTGGATTCTGGCATGTTTCTAAAACTTCCCGCCATTTTGGATTCCGCCATTTTAAATTTCTCCATTTAGAATTATGACATATCCGCCATTCTGTTTTCCAAAACTTTCCACAATTTTTAAATTACGTCGTAACACACACCATATTGAAAATATATAATTAATATCCAAAAAATCGGAATAAATTTTCAAATGTATAAACAGTTATTTAATTTTCAATACAACTGAGATAGTAAAGCATTCTTGTTATCTTGGAAGGCTTTCAAATATCACGTCTTTATACATTCGGTACTTTATCATGTAATGTTGATGGCAACCAGGTACTATAGTACATAATTCGTTTTACACACTTTCTATTTTTTGGTCAAGTAGCGAAATTTATTTGAGGATCTCTACATCATGAAACTTGAGGTAACTATGCACATAGTTTTCAGTACCTTGTTCGTGACTGCTGTAACTGAATTTATAAATGAACAATATGTTTGACGATAAAATAAATATAGTTTAAAAAACTAAAGAAACATGCTTTTAAAGATTATCAAACTAAAAAGTTAAAAATAATTTTAAAATTTAATTTATGACAATAGTATATAAGCAATACTAGTATAAATGAGAAAAAAGCTTGAGGCGCTTTGTGCCATATTTTTTGTATATTACCGAAAAAAAAACCTTTTTTTTTTTCGGCGTGGCCGGGAGTAGAACCCACGATCGCTGTATCCGAAAACTTACGTCACAGAAGTCGCGCGCCGTAGACCGCTCGGCTAACGAACGTAATGATATTATTGGTACATTTTACAGTGATGAGCTACTCACTCTTAGTCGAAAGAGTTACAGACGGACAGACAAACAAACATACAGGTGAAGCTAATATAAAGCATGTAATGATCGAAAACTTATCGGTACCTGCTACTGAAGATAACTCGTTTATGCAGCACAAGGAACACATTTATATGAATTCCTGAAACACCATGTCAGTGTTTACATGATCATCGAAATCCTTAACACTGAACATCCAATAATTTTTTTATGACAGCATTACGAAAATGGAACTGTCCAAGTACCGGCATTTCGTGCTCCGACCTTACATGTTATCATCACAGTAGTATAAAAAAGAGGCTTTTGCGTCAGGGTTCAGGGGGTGGAGGCGGCACCACGGTCCACCATATTGGATTGTGACGTCATGACGGCCATCTTGAATGACGTAGACCTTAACAATTGATCTTGACCCCGGCCGCCATATTGGGTTACGTCATCTTGAAATCGAGAACCAAACTAACTAATGTTGCACTTTTCGTTATGCATGTCACCTTTGATATGTATGTCGTCATCATTGCACTCTTCGTTAAGTCTTGGATTCTAGAACGTTGCAAATTTCGTTACGGCCGCCATTTTAAATTCTGAACTCATGTCCGCCATATTGGATCTGGCATCACAGTTACTTTTTTCGATTCTGACATCAAATACGCCATCTGGCTGTCGTCTGCTGGAGGCCTCCATACCTATTGGATGCTGTCATAGCCTACGTCTTGTTTTTTTTTCTGTTCTGCTGGAGACCGCAATATTGGATTCCTACATCTTCGTTTCTGGTGTTTATACGCAAACAGCGCTCTGTCTCATGCACATAAGGTCGACATTATATTACCTACCAATGCTGTTGTGGTCCTTATCGACAAATTAAATTATTATATTTATACAAATTACATTGGAAGCACTGTGATTGGAACCATGACAGCTCGGACCTCTGGGTTGGAAAACATACGCCTTTAACCACCATCGAGATATTTAAAAGACTGAGAATTATATAAGGTATATAAAAACAACACACACACAAATTCGGACTTGTATTTTTTTGAATATGAAGGAATATCATCATCACCTGCTAGAGGACATTATCGCCATCTTTTATTTTTCAATACTTGCGACCAGGAGGGCTAGTTAACATACATCGCCTGCTAGAAAGCACTGCTGCCATTTGTTTTCATTCATCGATACAAGGAGCGCTAGTGTCACATAGTACACACACCATCTGCTAGAGGGTGCTGCCACCATTGTAGTTTAATTTTTACGTGCTAGAATGCAGTATTATTTATTGCCAGGGCCCCGCCATATCTGGTCAGTCATCTTGGCCGCCATCATGAAAATCTGTAGTTAATTATTTAGCTAGAAATTCGGGAAAAATTCCAAAAATCATCTAAAAATTTACTCATTAAAATAATGACTTATTCGATCGATTCCATGCAGGGTTCTATCGTTGAATGATGCAAAAAAGATAATTTAATTAATATTACCAAAAATGACACATTCGGGAAATAAACAAAAAAAAAATTATTTAATAATTTCTCAAGCACAAAAACAAAGCAAATCACTAGCATTTCTCAATTTCTGCATTTGGTTCCCACGAATTAAAGCAAAGTGGGAAGCCCCACTACTAGACGTACAATCGACCATTTCTTCGTTTGACAATCTTCTCCAGCAAGTTGGTATCGGGATACTCGTAGGCTGAATCTCTTCTGCATAGGAGCCACCACGGATAGGTTTGTGTTCCAAATCTTCTAGGAAGTAGTTCCTACGCTCCGATTCGCGAACATTGGTCACACGGATAAGTTCGGGACTCTAATTCGCAGTGAAACCTTTCTCGAAGATACCTTTTGGCTAACGACCTTAAAATTTACTGATTCTATGTCTACCAATGCCATTATGCTATCCATCACCTTAAATTAGAAACTGTTGCATATGCTGCAATAAGACTTGCAAACATGACAGCAATTTCAAGCATCATGGATACTACTGCCGTAACAACCTAACTTCAGAGGGGGCACAATCAACTGGCTTAGTAATTTGTGATGAAGAGATAATCTGGAAAGACATGTCAAGACATGTAAAGGACTGGTTACACAAACATGGGGAATCAAAGGCATTTATGCAGATATTGTATTTTGTTTTGACTTGTAGTAGAGTAGAAATGATGTTGCAAATATGTATTGTTTTATTTATTGAACCTGGAACTTTGAAATTTATGGTTAAATGTTTAATTGAGTTAATATTTAGTTAAATAATTATTTAAAAAATATTATTTTCTTTGCATTGACCAAGGATTGAAACGAGAAAAAGAATTGATTAAATTAAATGAATATATTGATAGGAAATCTTAAATGATTTTAATAATATTTTTCTAAATTGTTAGGTTGATAAAAGTAGGATTTTAATATGGTGGCTAAGATGGCTGACAAGATTGTGGATGCTACGAGAGGTGATGGTTCGGTGATTGACACTACTATACTCAGCAAGTAAACAATATACCAATATAGGGACAGCGAACTATATTCGAGGAAAACATTATGACAGGATTCAAGATGGCCGCCATGCATCATACTTGTTGATAAAATATATTCCTTGGAATTAGTGTGGGAGGTTTGTCTGCCAAAAGCCACAATGAAGGAAAGACTCGTTGAAATATTTATTTGAATCACGTCGGTGGGAATAGAATCGAGGACTCTAAAGCACATTAAAAATCATGAAAATTTTTAAAGGACATCTTAAAATACGTTTAATTTTTATTAATGTAAAAAAAGTACAACCAATGGAATGTATAGTACTCATTTTAAAAACAGTACCCTGACTTCATTCACGATTCACAAGTTGTAAATTCACAGTCAAATACATGAGGTCAACCCCCACCCCCTCAGAGATCACTAACCAGGGACCTGAAGTATAGTAGGTACATTTAATGGACTAATTATTGAAAGTCTTTTTAAAACATTAAAATGGCGCAACCAAAAAGAGAGTGTCAACAATTTTGATAAAATAATAATCGAATAACAAATTATTACAGCACAATCAACATTTGCAAAACAAATTCTCTGAGTGCCCGGTTTGCATTTTCCTAAAGCTTCAGCATATGGGACCGTTATTTGCTTTACAGTGATCCACTTTCTCACAAAATCCCTTCAATTTGTGATAACGAGATTATCTCGTCTGAAAATTGGTAATCAGTTTAAGCTCCGCGAAAATGTGGAGCAACGATGATAAGGCTTGTACGCGTAAATGAGTTGCTAAGCGTCGCAATAAAGATTTTATAGCTTTAGTTTATGGAGCTAATGACTTTCATGAGCGTGACGTAGATTTGGTGAAACTTTATTTTGAACGCTTTAAGCGTGGAAAGGTTTCTATTTTCTATCAGGTAGCATGCTAATTTTATAATGGGCGATAAGATACGTTTTTGATTGATAAAGAGGTCGGAAATATGATAAATGTTTAATAAGCTTAAAATAATAAAGTAATAAACAAAACAATAAATATTATCGAAAAAAGCGTGGGGTTCTTTAATTTTCATAATGACTCTGACTTAACGAATAGTCCTTAGTGATAGAAAATTTAATACAACTGATATATAGCACCAGATGTTTTTTATTTCATTAAAATTAATTGTTTTGTTTATTACTTGATTTTTATTTTAAGCTTATTAAAATATTACGACATACATAGTTGTAGTACATTCTATCGCTGTTGAACAAATTACTTAAATTTAAAGATTATTTTTTTACTTTTTAATTCATACAACAATAAAAGCGTGTTTATTATATTTTAAATATAATTTTACTTTTAACTTTAAGGTTCATATTCATTTTTTTTTAAATTCCTCGAAATGCAATACAAAATCAATTTTCAAAGTCCCTAAAATTTCTGGGGCCCTTTGATTTATTTATATAAAGTTATTATTAAGTATTCTATAATGAGCTTATGTCCGATGGTGGGTTGAGGGGTCCGATGGTGCCGGAAGCCTCAGAAGCACGTTAAAATTAACGTATTTCAAATATCCCGACTTAAAATAAAATCGGGGGCAAATGAACTCCCCTCTACGAGGGCGGAAGGGGGCGGCGGTCGAATACCGGGCACATTTTACACCATGCTCCGGCCTCTTGGATCGGAAACATTTCAAATTAAAAGAGAATTGATTATAGAAATTTTAGAAATTTTGTGGCTTTGACTCCCCCCCCCCCCTCCCCAAGAGGAGCAGTCAACTTCGGGAAAATTTCCCATGGATACACAAAAAGCATTGTTATTGCCCCTAGCTTGAAAGTAGTGGTTTTTTGTCCCTCTGTAAACAACCCCCCCCTTTTTTTGTCTTTCTGGTCATAGCCATGATATTATTGTATTGTTCTCGGTTAAAAATTGTCTTTAAATTTAAACTATAAGTACTCCTCGAAATTCATCCCTAAATATATTTTCAAAGTCTCGAAAATTTGGGTGTTAATTGAAACCCCCCTTTTCCCAAGCCCAACTCGAGGGTGTCTCATGGTGCCCGAAGACCTCGGGAGCGCCTCAAAATCAACGCACATCAATTTTCTTGACTTTCGAAAAATCGGGGGTAAATTACTTATCCTCTTTGGGGGAGGGGGGAAGGAGGCATTAGAACACCGGACACACTTTACACCATTCCCTGGCCTCTTTGATCGGAAAACTCGAAACCAAAAGAAAACAGATTTTTGAAATTTCCTAAAATTTGGGGGTTGACCTCCTGAGAGGGACAAATTTCCCACCATGCCCCGGCCTCAGGGATACACAAAAAACATGGTTATCGCACATAGCTCGAAAGTAGTGTTTTTTTTACCCATGGTTTTGAAAATAGTTTTTTTTGCCCTTGTGACCCTCCCCCTTCTCTCTTCGGACCATAGTCATGAAATTATTGTATTGTCATCCGGATTATATCTACTTGCAAAGTTTCAAATCGATAAGACAATAATTGGAAGTGGTTTAAAGCCGACTTACAATATTCGATTACATAGTTAGTTACAAAAAGAAGTGCGTTAAAAAAGGCATAAATGTTTTAACAAATGAACGTCATCCCGTTTCTTCGAAATTTAATAAATTGTTATTATTTTACGAAACATGTTAGCTAAAAAAACATTCCGCGCAGGTTGCAGTAAAAAAAAAGAAAGAAAACTTTGGCTCGGTAAATGACGGCAGTCGTAGCGGAACGAGGAGGGCAACTCCTTTAAGAGGCCCTCCGACGGGAGTTCCGCGCCATTTCCCGCGGCCGCCGCAAGGGGCGCTGGTGCGGCGCCACCTGCTCAGTATTCGCCGGCGGCGTCAACGCGGGGCAGGGGGGAGACGGAGCGAGTCACGTGTGGCCTATTTCGCAGGCGCCGCTCACCCATCGCGCCGAATGATGGAGAGTGGCCCACCCTTCCTCCCCTCTCACCCTGCAAGCGACGTCTCTCGGCTATTGGGATTCAGACGACGGTGGGCGCGCTCACCCGTTTAGCCCCTTGTAACGACGGCCCCCCCCCCCTCCACTCTACCAAGGAAACTGCAGGGAGTTCCATTGGACAAACCTCTTGGTGACTCGCTAGACGCGCGGGCGGGATGAGGTGACAAATTGTTCGTTCATGACTGGAAACATGAGTTAACACTACGAGCTCAACGCCTGTTGATAGGCGCATGCTTATGCGAAGAAGATGAGGTGGTGAAAGTTCATAAAAGAAAAAAAATAAAGAAAAATAAAACGAGAGCGAGTCTTTCAGTACTCGTCAGAGATGTGTAACACGCGACCTCAAATTCATGTGTTCTCTTGACGCAAATACTCCTATAAACACGAAATTCGGACACGATAGTTAACGTAGAATTCTTTAAAATAATGTCGAGCTTGTTAAATATATGTAAATCGTGTTTTAAACTACATTTCTGGACGCGAATTACACGTAGTTTCCGTACCCACCGCAAGAATTCGCCGCCGAAGCAGCTTCATCGACTATCGACTCATTCGAATTGCAGACAAAAATTTTAAACTATATAATGAAGCGGCTACGATAAAACAAAAAAATTAAACCTCGGCTTTAGACATTATTTTCAGTAAAGAAATTTTATTCTACTACTGCCCATTTTGTTAACATTAAATTAAAAGTTAATATTATAAAGTTCCTTTTTTGGTTTTGTGAATTATAATTAGCGCCATCCGCTACAGATGACGTCACCGTCGTTACACATTTCCATTCCATGCGACTTCGTTACATTCACACAATTATTCCAACCAAATGACGAAGATTGAAGAAAAAGTATCACTGCACTGCATTGTTTTAAATAGTCACAGTCAACGATACAATTTAATCCGAAAAATAAAAGTACAATATTCAGCCCCACATACGCAATGCTATATATTTCATTTCCTTGTCATTGCTATTATTTGAGAGCTTTACCTGTAAATTTACCATGATAGCTCACTTGAAATTTATTTTACGTTATAATTTCTTAAACAGATGATTACTGAATATTACAATATTTCGGTAAAAATTCAAGCAAATGTTCATAATTAAGTTCACTTGCGTGACCTTTTACAGCATCAAAAAATGTTTATTAATATCTGGTGATAAAATTGGCAACCGATTAAATTTACAGGTAAATATTTGATATATAATTTAATATTAATACAATATATATATTATATTTTTTCATGTGTAAATCACTGGCTAAATTGCATAGTCCAATATCTGCTGGCACTATACAAGTATAAAACAAATACAAATACAAAAATAATCAAATGTGAAGTGAAGATGCGAATATTCTATCAACCATACACAACACATTGAAAAGTGAGAACAGTCAAAATAAAATAACAAATAAAAATTTTACTACCAAACATAATTAACCAAAGGAATTCACTATTAAATTCACATTCAAAATACATGTCCATATTCATAAGATACCATCTATGGAAATTAATAAATTATATTTCTTAAAGTGAATCTAATAATTTTAAACAATAATTTTTATGTAGGAAAAAAACGAAGAAAAACTCATGCCACCGTATTAAATCATTAATACTTATTTTATGATTATTAATAAAAGGATTGGACGTTTTACTACAAATTATTGGCACAAGCTACACAACGCATAAGCAATTTATATGAACGTGGTCAAGTCATTATCGAACATAGCTGACTAACTTGGCGTGTGATACCTATCACTTAGTACGTATACACCATGTCCATAAAAGAATGTGCCAGTCAAAAAAAATTAATAGTATCAACTGTAAGCGTTTTAGAGTGTTTGTTCAGAGTAATAATTAAAGAGTAGCTCAAACAGTTTTAGATAAGTGCATGCAAGAATAATGCTTTGTTGTATTCTCGCTTGCCGCACGAAAGAATGGCTCTTTCCCCAATTATTAGAGGGTGAAACAAATTAAGGGAATTGATCGAACCAATCGGTATATTGATTCTAAAGAAATATTTACGAACTTTGGAATTTTTCCCGAATTTATAGCTAAATAATGACGAATTTTCAAGATAAGAGTCCAAATTTCAGGATGGTTCTAGCAGGTAAAATTAAATTAACATGGTGGTAACGCTCTTTAGCAGACGAAAACAAGTTGGTGGCTTACAGCAGTCGTATACAAGATGGCGGACGTGACATCATAATAGTTGACGATATATATACCTTTGCATTAGTGGTGGGAGTTCAGTCTGGCGGTGGCTTCCGTGGAGGAAGGGTCTATTGTCATTTTTTTTTGCCCTCGCCGGGTTCTAACCGAGGACTCCATTGGGTAAGCGTTTTTTATTAAAATTTTATTTAAATATGATAATTGGTTTTTGATCAAATTTACTTTTTTTCCGATTTTCTAGCTAGGCCTAAATAATTACGAATTTTCCAGATGGTGGCCATGACGTTATAATTCAAGATGGTGGAGTGTTTTTATATTATTTTTTATTATTTTTTTATAGATTTTAAAACTATTTCCGATTTTTTATAATAATTACGGAATTTCAAGATTGTGGCCATAACGAAAATTGTAACGGTTAGATCAAAATCACGATGGCCGCCGTAACTAAACGTTGAAGGATGACATCATACACATACAAGATGACGGGCGTAATGAAAAGTGCAAAGTTATTAGAATCAAATATGGTGACCGTAACGAAATGTGCACCTTTGTTTTTAAATAATATTTTATTAAATTTGAATTAATTATTTTATTATAAATTTTAAAATTTTTCCCAATTTTCTAGCAAAAAATTACGGATTTTAAAGATGGCGGTCTTAATGATAATTTCAACAGTTACGTGTTAATTCAATACGGCTACCATGTCAAGGTGATGACCTGAGCGGCTTAGAGCGTCTTGTAGATATGGAGTCTTAAAACACTTTACGAATTTTCCAAACTGTTGACATTTTTGGGGACTAAAACGGGAAATTTTCCCCTCGAAATAGGGATTTTTTTGGAATTTTGGCCATTTTTGAGGAATTTTGAAGAAATTTAACACCAAAAATGTCCGCAGTGACGTCATAATCTAAGATGGCGTCTACAATCCTTAATCCCTAGCCGGCAGCCTGTCCCAATTGGAACTATGATATACTATTGCCAGAGTTGAGACACAGAATTGAACAGGCTATTGCTTCCATTACTTCGGACGTGTTAACCAAAGTGTGGGAAGAATTGGACTTTATGTTAGGTGTGTGCCGCATAAGTAAAGGTGAATTTATTGAACATTTGTAAAAAATAATTGGTTGACTGTAAAGTCGGTTTACGGACTATATTTTAACGTGACAACGTCATAACAAAACATTGATGAAATGATTGCATACTTTTATGAATAAAATTGAATCATTTTTATTGAGTTATCACTATTTTGCATGGCTACAAAGGAGAGAAATGAAATCTACAATTTAATTGATAAATTTACTTTTATTTGCACTCATTAATTCAAATATGTTTATTACTATAACGAACAGATTATTTTAACTATAACGTTTATACATGTTTGCTATTTAACTTCTACCAATGTGTGTCATTCTGTTAAGGATAGGACGATGATAGGAAGAGTAGGAAACGAATGGGAGTGTTTCAAGTTTAATGTGCCTCGAAAAAGTCAAATCGATGGTTGTTCCAATCGAGTGGAAGAGAGATAGATGCGGCGCAAGCGTACAATGAGCGTAACGGGACACAGCGTAACGGGACAATGTGCGTTACGGGACACTTTTTCGTGCGTGCAGCCGGCGTTCATTGATTTATTAGACGTTGTCACGTCAAAAAAAATCTATATTAGTTTATCTTCAAAACTTGATATATTATTGTACATTGTCAAAATTAAACTGGTATAATATACTATTGAAACTGGGACATTCTTTCATGGACAGACTGTATTTTGAAAAGGAACGTGAATCAGAAGTGGCGTCTGCTTGACCGCAAGGCGTTTTGATGTTCGATCGCCCGGCTTCGCGGCGGGGTCATTGAACACTGCTCCTGCTCCTGGGGGTACTCTGCTCGCTAATGAGTGGCTGGCCGCCCGCCACCGCCTCGTAATTGACTTTGGTCGTTGCCGCACACACAACTCTCAGTAAACACGAGCGAAACTTGCGACCAGGCCCTAGTTTCCACTCACGTGAATATTTCAACCAAGGTAAAAATATCCCCGAGCATAATTAGTAGCGGTGTACTTAAGTGGGACGAATGCCAACCCAACCACTGTTTACTGTATGAAAATATCTTGATTAAAATTCTTTATATTGTTACTTATACGCATAAATAAAATAACACACATTTGAAATTGGCTGCCCATTCGTAGAAGACACCATTTCGTCAAATTATGTTTTTATAGTAAAATTAAAGCAAAGTAATGCATTAAAATTAACATATGAGGTTAAAAAAATTAAATGTAAAGTTTAGACACTAATGAATTAAAAGGATTTTCGAAGAAAATTTAATTACTATGGAATATTGTTACTCGTGGGCAAAGCAGCTCCAGAATGTATAGTTCAATTAATTAAAGTTTATTTATTAACTACTCTGTACACTTTTTTTCCCTTAAAACAACAATATAAATTGACTGCACACAATTAAATCACATTTTCATCACACGCTTTGCTATCCCACACACTTTCAATCGCACTATCTGCTATCCCCAATGGAGCTCGGCTTGACAGAGGGTCCTTACTGTTCGTCTATCACCGCACAACTCTATCCCAACAAACTGCCTCGCACTACTCACTCGCTTCTGTTGCAACACCATCCCCGATGGTCCGATATTTGCACGCGAAGCCCCGTCTCTCGTCGCCCGCTATCACTCGCCAAGGAACCACTCACCTTGCATCGCTCCGGAGATTCACCGGCATCGCCACCAGCCTCCTTCTGCCGCCGCAAGTCGGCGTTGCCTTGCGTACCTGCCGGCGTTGCCCACGGAGAGGTCTTGCAGCCCTCAAAAACGTCGCGTCCCCAAAGTCCTCCGACTTGACACTCGAAGCTGCGAAAACAATGGCGTCCTAGTAACGCCACTTCACGCAACGGAGCTCCGGGAACCTTCTGAATCCTCTAGAGAGACAGAGTGGCACCCGGACACAATGTTAATGCCAAAAAAAAAAAAAAATTGATACGTACATTTATTTACGCTAGAATCGTTGTTAGTTATTGTGAATAGTTCCAGCGTACCTAAATAGGTCTACCAGAAACTAAGACGAGACACTTGGACAAGATATCAAGGAAATGGTACGTGTGACATTTGAGGGACCACCGTAAGCTAGAAGCTACGTTTGATATAAGGTGATATGTAGTAATTAGACATACATTAATTAGAAAAGTGATTTTAAGGAGTAAATGCATCAATAAATGAACGATTACGAGATTCTACTTGCTACAGATTTTCCAGAGACGCATCAGACAATTTAAGTTTAATTGATTTTCTTTTCATAATCTATAACGCCTAATTTTGTGACAGTGTGAAACTTCTTTAAGTTAATAAATACTTAAAATAAATATTTTATGAATTTAGCAACAATTTACTTACGACGTACCAAAATACTTTACAGATTTTTGAATGATTTTAGGTATGTTGAAATATAATAGAATCTATAAAATATAAATTACTTAAACTAATTTTGACTAAAACTAATTATTCGTCGCGCCCGTTTGAGAAATGTTCGTCAGCTAGCCGAGCGATTTACAACACTCAGCATGTCATACATAGTACTTTTACTATTTAAATCCTGCCAACTGACTAAAATTCTTAAGTTTTGAAGGAAATTTATCTTATAAAGTTAGGTTAGTCTGACGATCATGTACGGCAAGCACTTATACATCATTAAATTCAAATTATTCTTCACTCTGATATTTATTTAAACAGTTTAAAACTAACCGTAGGTAATAAATTACGCTTCGGTGTATCATGTTAATGTTGGTTTCTTATATCAAACTTTAAAATGCGTTCAACTGCAAGTTAAATTTTATAATTAATACAGCTAAACAAATAAATAATTATTTAACCTTTCAAGATAATATGTAAGAGTTCACAGGCAATGCTTTGCAAACATTTTGGAGGTAATAGTTTCATCCATCGGTCCATTAAAAGTTAAAGCTTGGCAAACTTTTGACACACGAACGGAATTTTCCGAGCTCTCTGATTGGCGTTAGGTCACGTGATAACTTGTTGCATTTCATTCCAAACCTTTGAACGCATTTTAAAGTAATTTATAGTGTGAATAATACATTTTATAGCCTTATGCGTATTTCGAAACTTATGTTTGTTTTAAGGGAGACCAATTTTACAATAAATTATCTTCCGTGCATCTAATGTTAATAATGCCTGCTGAAACAAATCCATTGAAATATTTTGCATGCAATAAATTACTTTGGTGAACATCGTTTGTTTTAAGGGAGACCAATTTTACAATAAATTATCTTCCGTGCATCTAATGTTAATAATGCCTGCTGAAACAAATCCATTGAAATATTTTGCATGAAATAAGTTACTTTGGTGAACATCTTAAACATATTGTGTCGACTTTGTGTGGTTTTGCTTACAAGTAGTAAGCCATGTTAAATTTGAAGAAAATTAAGCGTTTTTAGATAGGATTTATTTTAATATTTCAGCTTTTAGAGCAATTTAAGACGTACATATTTATATCTGCTATACAAGCGCCTATTTAATTTCAGTTTGCCATCAATCGATGTTATTGAATATTTCACACTAAAAACCAGTTTTGACCTAATTATTGAGTTTATGTTCTGGCGTATCGCAAAATACTACACAAAATTTAAGATTGAAATAAATTATGATTCAAAGGAATAATTCAGTAGGCATAATACTTACTGTAATGTAAAATTTAAGTGATCTCATAATAGATAAATGGGTGGAGAATCCGATTAACCGGGGGGGGGGGATACGTAAAGAAAGGCGCTTGTTTCATTTCAAAATTTTAAGTTTAATACTAACAATTAATATTAATATTTTCTGAGAGATTTTCTGCGACTATAGAAATAGTGTATAATGGTAGTTGTATTCATTCTCAAATATAAATTGAAAACTAACTGCCAATGATTTAGATATCTGTAGCAACCACTCACTAATAACTTCAGGCATTCTACTAAATAATTTACAATGCTTAACGAAGCGACATTTCAAAAAAACTTATGGATAGTAAAATGGTCTTGGGTATAAACTTGAGATGGGCCAATATAATCCTCAAATCCTCAAATATCATTAAATCCTCAGTATTCGAAGGATTCTATATCTGAAGAATAAGATTCTAAGAAAAATAATACAGAAAATAAAATAATTAAAAAATCCATCACTGACAACCTCTACAGTTTACTAGGTCAATTTTCTTTCTTCATACCTATCCTGTTACCATTCCCCAATGTATTGTAATTTTCACATGTAATTACATAAATAAAATAACAATATGTATCGATTTTGGAAACTTAGTTCATGAATAAAACATTTAAATGTTACAATATTTCAACACCTGAGTTAATATTTTCCATTTCTCGTTCATTTTTATTTTATTTTGGGACTTTAATTCCTAGATTAAAATTTGAGAGTAACATTCGATGTTCTCTTTGGGATTCGAATGCGAGATTATGATTCAAGGAGATTAGGAGTTGACACATCACTAGTAAACACGGATGAAACCATTTTACCATCTTTCAGTTCATAGCCCTCCCCCTTAACCATACTTTATTTTGGCTGGTGAAATACTGTCCGGACCTTGGTATATTTAACCGCGAGAAAGTAGTTCGCAAACACGTCCACCCAACACAGCGAATCACGGTCCATAAAGGTGCACGGTTATGGTTGACTGGAGAGATTTTTTTTATGAGAGACGTAAAGCAATCTCAACGTGAATTACTGAACTCTCCCTGGACCACGCAAGCTTCGCTAACTGCACGATGCAGCCCAGTGTTTTACGGAGGGCTTTGTTTACCGCCAAAGTGCGCCGGTAAACAGGCACATAAACACGCTCCAACGGGTGCACGAAGTTAGTTTGCATTGCGCTTCGGCGTGGGAAAACTTCTCCCGGGGGTTCTCGGAGCTGTTATTCGACCATTGTTCCTTTTCTCTCGAGCCGGGCAGACAAGAGTCGAAGAACCAGCTTTCCTCCGCTCCCCCAACTCCTTGTGTTTCCACCCGCTTTTTCGTTCCGAGTCGCATCAAAGAAGAAAACTTTGTAGACGACACTTCCTCCACTCCACCATCGTTGACAAGACGTCAAGGTAACGAGTTGAAAAGACGTCGTTTAGATATCTGCGAGACATTTTTGTCGAATAAAATTTCTTTTTTAAAATTGCAATGATAAACGTCATCACGAATTTCCTTACTGTATAAAACTTAAAAAAAAAGAAGAAACACCCTTGTGTATTTTATAATTTTTAAATATTGCGATAGTAACAATACTGATTTAGGTAATTTCACTTTTATTGTTGGCTGAACGGTTTATTATAATTATTCTCGGCGAAGAGAAGAATGTGTTGGAATTGTGCCATAATACCTAAACCTGGCGTAGATTCACATCAATATTCTAATAAGCGTTTTTTCAAGCGCGAAACTTGATAAATACATTAAATAAAAAACTTTCCAACGACAAAAATATTTTTATAGTCCATGTTTCTTGTTTCTAGACAAGTAATTTTAATGTAGGTAAATATTTATTTGAGGGCATGGAATTATACTTCTTTAGCCTCCATATTGGATTATTACATCACGGAGGAAATCTTGGATGAACTTGACCTTTGAACATGATCTTTGACCTTAACCCGATGGCCATCTTGGATACGCCATTTTGGATCCACCATTTTGGATTCGCCATCTTGTATTCCGCCATCTTGAATTAAAACATTTTGTTTTTCCGGCATTTTGTTTTCTAGAACTTTCCACCAACTTGAATTATGATGTAACCGTTGCAATTTTCATTACTGCCACCATCTTGGAAAACCGTAATTTTTATGCTAGAAAATCGGAAAAAAATTATAAATTTATAAAAAATAATTAATAACATTTTAATAAAATATTATTTAAAAACGCACTTACATCATGGAGTCCTCGGTTCGAACCCAGTGATGGCAAACAAAATGACGACCGATCAATCCTCCACGGAAACCGCCGGCTGACTGACCTCCCACCACTAATGACTATATATATATATACATATATACATATATATACACACCTATATCCAGCTAGTATGTCTTCATGTCCGCCATATTGTTTCGCTCGCTGGAGGTCACCGTCTTGGTTTCATCTGCTTGAGCGCACTACCGTCATGTTAGTTTAATTTTTACCCGCTAGAGTTTAGTAAACAATTATTATTACTGTGGCGCCCGCCATCTTGAAATTTGGTGACCATCTTGGAAATTCGTAATTATTTAGCTATAAAATCAGGAAAAACTCCAGAATTCATCAAAAAAATTACTCATTTGTTTACTGATTGAATCGATGGTTTCCCGTTCTTGCTTCGATACTTGATCAATGCAAACAAAATTATTGTAGACCAAAATTACTTATTTAATAAATCATGTTAAAAATCCTAAAAGCGGCTTTAGATCCACATATACCAGTATTCATTAGGCCGATTTGACCACCATCTTAGCTTAAAAAACTAAAAATTGGACGATAGTTTAACGTGACTTCATAACAAAACATTGATGTAATGATTGCATACATTTATGAATAAAATTGAATCATTTTTATTGAATTATCACTATTTTGTATGGATACAAACAAGGAGTGAAATGAAATCTACAATTTAATTGATAAATTTACTTTTATTTGCACTCATTAATTCAAACATGTTTATTACTTTAACGAAGAGATTATTTTAACTATAACTTTTATACATGTTTGCTATTTAACTTCTTCCAATCTGTATTATTCTGTTAAGGATAGGACGATGATAGGAAAAGTAGGAAACGAATGGGAGTGTTTCAAGTTTAAAGTGCCTCGAAAAAGTCAAATCGATGGTTGCTCCAATCGAGCGGAAGAGAGATAGATGCGGCGCAAGCGTACAATGAGCGTAACGGGACACATCGTAACGGGACAATGTGCGTAACGGGACAATTTTTCGTGCGTGCAGCCGGCGTTCATCGATTTATTAGACGTTGTCACGTCTAGTCATTACGAAAATGAATATATGAACTTTAAAACAATAACGAATTTTAAATTACTAATGACGCATATCAGTAGGATTCGCAAGTGGGGCAGGGAAGGAGGGAGGCGTGGTCCGAGAATTTAGCACGTGGGGTTAACTCACACGTCATATCTGAATGCGGTGTCCGTATGCTTTACACTGCCCATATTTTGGCCTACATGCATGCAATAAGAAGAAAACTTTTAAATATATAAAAAGTTTACCCTGCCTCCTGCTTCAAGGGATCTACACCCAGAGGTGCTTCATATCATTTGTCTTATATTTTCTATCACCAATTTTAGGATATAGTCATTACAAAAATGAAAGAAGAGACACCCCACGCTTTTAATTATTCAGAGTTGTAGTGCATTATTTTGCTGTTGGACAAAAAACTTAAATTTAAATTTAATTTTTTTAATTTTTAGTTTATTCAACGATAAAAGCGTTTTTTTTATGTTTTTAACCATAATATTATTTTATCCTTTTCAGTGTCAAGATAAAATAAAAATATTGAATATGGTAATTGAAACAAAATAAAAATACTAAATATAAGCGATTAAAGTATTTTTGTTACAATGAACTTAAAATTAATCATTAAAGTTCACGTAATCTAGACGTTTCAGTTAATACGTCAACATTCTATGGAACTTTTCTTGTTATCTTAGAGTAATCACGTTCTTCTACTCGGAGACCATCCAGTGACTTTACGCGACTAAGAGCTACATAAGCCTGTTGGCGGCAAGGAGACGCAATTCCAAATAAATAACTGCATAATATACAGTGCAGCATTGTATTTTATGCACGGTAGATGCTCAAGTCAGTAGTAATGGAAACATTCACCTTTCAGCAGTACTAAAGCTGTATTTCGCTGGAAACTGAATGGCTATTGGTTTAATTATATGTATACAATATGTGCAGACTGATGGAATGTTCGTCACTTGATAACGCAGGAAGAGTGGCCAGAAAATTTAATATATATATATATATATATACCCATACTGCCATTAACGAACCCCGGCAACATTTCCCATCATTACTCGACCTTGGAAGTACTCTAAATCAAAAAGAATATATTTGTGAAATTTTCGTTATTTAGGGGTATTATCCCCCACCCCCGAGGGGGAGAAAGTCAAACCCCGGGCATATTTTCCAACATAACCCGACTTCGGAAACACTATAAATTGAAAATAATATACTTTAAAATTTTTCAAAATTTAGGGGCATTATGACTCCCACTTACCCGGGCACATTTTCCACCATAAAGCAACCTTTCGGATCAGAAACACTCCAAATAAAAAAAAAGCACCGAGTTTTTTTTTTTTTTTTTTTTTTAAATTTTGGGTTTTTAACTTCTTCCCTCTCTTCCTATTGTAACAGCCGATCCCGGGGCAAATTCCCACCATACCCCGACCTCATGGATACACAAAAAGCCTGGTTATTACCCATAGCTCGAAATTAGTGTTTTTTTAACCCTCTGATCTCCCCACTCTACCCTATAACAATAAGGTTTTAAGTCTTCAAAATATTGTATTGTCAGAGGTTCTATATATGTATGAAAAAAATTTCAACACATTCGGACGTCGAAATGAAGGGGTAAAAAGTGAAAGGAAAGATTTTATTACATAGTCCATGCAAACACACATTCAGGTGAAGCTAATAAAAGCGAGGTAAAAAAAAAAAAAAGGCGCTAGCTCTGCGCGGTCGGGTCGAGCGCTCTGTTGACCTGAGCAAGCTTCCCTCTCGGTGGCAAGGGAAACCCGGAGCTGTTGCTACGGCCGTCGCCGAGGCAACTGGCGACGTCATCCGGCAGCTGGCACCGCTGACCGGAGCGTGACGTCACCGGGGCGTGTTGAACAGGGGTCGTTACCACAACACCGAACGTACAATAACGCCGAATACCATAACGCCGAATGCCAAATTGATCGCAACGCCGACAGCCAGAAAACTGCTGAGTAACACAACGCCGAAATACAGTAACGCCGAAAAAATTTTGCTGCGTTTCGTGGGGGGGGGGGGGGGGGGGGGGGCGCCACAGGAGCAAAATGAAAAACAACTGAATGAATTTTTGTTCTAACCTTACCTAACCTTACCTTTGTGGCAGTCCTGCAATGAAATTTTTTCGGGGTTAATGTATTTCGGCGTTGTGGAAATTCGGCGTTGTGGTACACAGAAGTTTTCTAGCTGTCGGCGTTGTGGTCAATTTGGCATTTCGGCTTATGGTTTTCGGCGTTATTGTACGTTCGGCGTTGTGGTATTTTGGCGTTGTGGTGCGTCCCCGTTGAACAGCGTTCCCGCGCTTCTGCAACACCACTTCAATCGCGCTAACACAGCATGTCCGTAAAATAATGTCACAGTTATAACATTCAATAATACCAACTGTGAGAGTTGTTAGAGTGTTGGTTCACAGTCACAATCAAACAGTTTTAGGTAAGCGCGTGCGCGAATACTGCTTTGTTGTCTTCTCGCTTGCAGCGTGAAAGAATAGTTCTTTCCCCAATTATTATTAGAGGGAGAACCTGTAAACTTTATTTGGCAACACGATGGAACCCCTCCCCCATTTGGAATATCTTTTTTTTTTACGAGAGTGGTTGAACGTCGAAGTCCATGATCGTTGGATTGATCGTAATGGTCGGGAAGACAGAATTCATTTTCGCTGGCCTCCACGTTCACCCTACATAACGCCATGCCATTTGTTTTTGTCTTTTTTTTGGGACTTTATAAAAGATCGTGTCTACGTTCCGCCGCTACCTAATGATTTGACAGAGTTCAGACACGGAATTGAAGAATAGCTTCCCCTTACTCCGGACGTGTTAACCAGAGTGTGGGAAGAATTGGACTTTATGTTGGACTAGCTGCCCGACCCGGCTTCGCACGGCTATACTAATGGAAAAAAATTAAGCCACATCTCCCATTTACAGTAATGGTAAATAAAAAAAATCAGTGAAAATTTATTACAATGCTGTATATTGTACCGGAGAGAAAATTAATAGCACCGATGGTTTCCCGACTCGTGCACGCAACGTACAACTGATGTACCCGTACTTCGCTACGGCAGTCTACAGGCAGATCACTCTTGCGCCGCTCATTATACATGCCCCTCCTTGTGGGTACGCCACTGCCGCGCGATGCCCGTTGCCATGGAGACGCAGAAGGCATGAACAATGCAAAATCCTGTTCTCATGCAAACAAAGTGCCTGGTTTTAACCACCCATGGGATCTAATTTTCGTAAAATGTCATCCTGCGTAACATAAGGAACATTACTGTGAAGTTTCAAGTCTGTAAAATATATATACTTGAAAAAAAGGGCAATAAAAACAAATTAAACACAGAGAGAGGAAAAAAAAAACAATAGTTTAGGTTTGCCATTTAAAGTGATAAAAAGTATTTAAATACTAATTGAACTCTTATGAGGGTACTGATTGCTTCGTTGTTAATATCATATGGGTGTTTTTTTATTGTATGGGAAAATTAAGAATGATAAGGCATCTAGTGCATGGCAACAATGTTAATAGGCGATAGGAAATAAACTTCTAGCGCCTGCGGCATTGTCAAGACACACTTCGTACGTGTACTGCATGTTGTATCTAACCCCCTCCAACGCATTTGATTCTAAATTGGACTTTTAGCTTTGAATATATATACTGTATAGAAGTCGCGAGTGGATAGGATTTACTCTACGTTTTTCAGAAGCTTATGATGAGCAGCTTGGGAACTTCACCGCTGCAGTGCGCTGCCGTAACGCCCTGTATCGTCTTAGTTGTTATTTACACGTTAGAGCGCAGCGCTGTCGCCCGCTGTCATTCCCCGCTCCCCTCTTCCATCATTCACTGCAGCTCAACGTCGTTCAACGGGAGGGGGAAGGGGTGTTTGAAGAGTTCGAGACTTGTCCGCTAGGGACCACCACAAGTCGATGCCCTAGAGATGGTGGCGATTGCGGCGGTGAATTAACCAACTACCTCAAAACCGTATTAGAAGTTTTAACCTGGGCTGGCGACTTCTATACAGTATATATATTCAAAGCTTTTAGTAAGGATCCCTCATGTTACTGATAATAATTATAATATAGCCTATAGCCTTCCTCGATAAATGTACTATCCAACACTGAAAGAATTTTTCAAATCGGACCAGTGGTTCCTGAGATTAGCGCGTTCAAACAAACAAACAAACAAACTCTTCAGCTTTATAATAATAGTATAGATGTGTGCCGTATAACTAAATGTACACATGTTGAATATTTGTAAAAATAAACTAGATTAGTTTACCTTTAACTTGATGTATGGTTTGTTGTAAATAATACAAATAAAACTGTTGTAATATTCCATTTAAACTCGGGCATTCTTTTATGGACATTCTGTATTTATCAGTAGCTGATGCACCCGCACTTCGCTACTACAGTCTACCGACAGAACACTGCTCATTACATATGTTACACTTCGTGGGTATGCCACTGACACGCTTGGAACATAAATAATAAACTTATACGAATTTAGAAACACAAATCATGAAAAAAAAGTCGTTAGAGATAAAGCAAATGGGAAGCAATAGACACCAAAAAAAGACTATATTGGATTCAGCAGTTTTTAAAAACCTTCACTTTTACATTTATTTAACCAATTCTGTGTCAAAATTATGGCCAAGATGATAATTTAAAAACAGTATTATGATCTGAAAGTGAACCAGGGATTAACAATGGTTTGCCAGGTGATAAAGAAAACATAAAGTCTACAATGAAACAACATTTACTATATAGATAATCAGAAATACATGGTCCATGCCCAAAAAAATTCCAATTAAAAATGGAATTTCGAAAACGAATTCTAGGGACACCCTTCCCCCTAGATGTTTCACGTAACGAGTTTCAAGGCTCTATTCCTCACCGTCTTCGCGCTACGTGAACTACAAACAAACTATCGCTTTTATTAATACATTGATGGATGAAGATTTAGTGTACTTTACGGATTAAAATATACTTACATAACCAAGAGATAATGTGTTTTTGTTTTGTTTGTAAGAAGCAAACGCACACAATGAAATCATTAGAAACCATCTTAAAAATTATTTTATATCTTCGTTTGTCATACATTTGAAGAACAAGGTACTTACTTAATCAGGCAACGGATTGAATTTAGGTATACCACTGCACTGAATTGTAAAGTCTACAGTGGTGTACGTTTAATATCGAAAAAAAGTTCAGATAATCAGTTTCTAGTTAAATGATTTTTTCTTCTAAATTTAATAAAAATATAGTGTATTCTTGGACTTCGAAGCATGATAGAAATCGACATTATGTGGATGGCCAAAAAAAATCGATAAAAGTGTCGCAGAAATGCTGCAAACCACATTTTTCTTTGTTGCATTGCTATCTGCGGTTCAAACAGTTTTATTTTATATCGCAACCCTCACCGTTCGTTTCACAGTCTTTGCGCTGTCAGCTTTACATTATTGCATCACGGTTGGATGGATGGAAGCTAGAAGTTTATATGTCTGTGAATTTTTAGCCTAGTTCCCGAAGGAAAAATGGCTTATGAGATAACCTTCCTGTTTGTGTGTCTGTGTTTATGTAGGTTTGTGTGTCCCCCCTACCACAAAAAAAGTTTAACTTTTCTCTTTCTCGCCTCTCTCTTTCCCCTTCTCTTTTTCTATTTCTATCGATTGCAATGAATATTCTTAACTGAAGGTTTTTCACCGTGTAGATTTTACTTTCTTATTTTTGGTCGCAATCGTTTTTTTTTTAATACAAGCACCTTTCCGCCATAACGTGAAAAATATGCATCGCTTGAAAAACCACTCAACAAAAATTTCTAAATTTGGCTAACTTTTGGAACTACATTAAATATTTATCTAAAATTAAACATTTGCCACCATTTAAATAAAATAATTTATCTTTCTATTCAATAGAATTTTTTAATGATTTAAGATTTTGAGCCATTTTTAAATGTGTCCACAGTAAAACCAAAGTTGGTTAATATTGGTTTGCAAAGACCAACTTTAGACATAGGCCCAAAAAAAGTTATGCTACAAAATACTTCAAAATTTGATTTGCGGTTTTCACAAACAATTTTTATTGAGGAATTAAATCACGTGTCCTTTCGTCTATAAAAAATTACTTTAACTCTTGCTATAAAATTGGAATCGTGTTTTCGTTTAGTAACAGACATGGCATCCTTTCCATTCTATTAAACCAAGTTAAGTTAAATTAGTAATTTAGTTATTTTGTAAATTTTCTAAATTAAAGAAAGGTTTGTTAACATGACCTGGTAAAGATTGGCATTTTCCTTACTCACAAGACGAATTGTTTGGTCTTTAAATGGTAGAAAGTTTGGTAAAATCAATCGTGTTTCAATATAAATTTAGGAAAGAAAATAAAAATAAAGGATATATATGTAAACAGTTTATAGGACAAAAGTATGTGTTTCTTAAGTAATCAAATTAGATTCAAACACATGTTTGGGGTAGAAGGTAATTTGTGGGACACCATTATAGAAATATCCATGGCAGTTTTATAGTCGCTCATAAACTCATTTATTTCTTAGAACACGCTTTTATAATAACAATCTAATAACGCGCGGCTTCGCTCGCACAATATCTGAGTATTGATAAAAAATCTAACCACTAAAAAACGTCAATTGCTTAATTCTAAACATTTTTACTGATTAAATAGACAAAATAAATTGCCATAAGCATTAAATATTTATTTCATAAAATAAATGTTTAAGAATAATACTTTTGGAGTTTTTATTCATAGGCGCTTTTTTTTAAATATAGAATATTTAAAAATTCCTGTTTCAGAGTGTGGAAAGATATATTTTATCTTGATGAAATCACACTTTACTTATTTTTTCATTTCAGGAGGTACACAATTTTAATAAAATTCGTAAACGGGCACCTGTATCATTTTAAGAAAGTTTATGCCATCGTTTACACTGAAAATTTCATTTATTATGGTTAGCGATATTCTTATAATTATTAAATAATTTCACCTTTGTACAAATACCTATCATTATTTAAGGATAGTTGATACAATCACATTTTATTTGAAGTATAAAATACAGATATCAAATTTATTATACACCATATTAGTTGACTCATAGTTTACGTAGAATTACTTAAAATAAATCCCCGAATTTTTTACCCCTCACCTCTTTTCCCAAAGGGATGCAGATGTAAAAATTAAGAAGTAAGTAAATATGACAATATGTATTAACCAAACAAAAAGCAACCTCAAAATTTTTCTTTCTTTTAACCGCAGGTTAGAACTCCAAAACAGTTATGATAAACTTATATTTAAAATGAGTTAAAATTAATTTGGAATAGATTTTTCATCATTTCATCCAATGTACAGTCTTTTTGCCTCCAACAGTTTTATTATTAGTACCTATAGATAATAGAGCATGAAGAAATATATATTTTTTTCAAAATAAAATAAGTAATTCTTTGATGTAAATACGATATTTAAGCCATGATTGATAGTATATGATATATATATTTGTTATCTTTATATATATTTCTTGTGTGCGTGTGTATGTCACTGAACTCCTCCTAGACGGCTGGACCGATTTTGATGAAATTTGTTGTGTGAGTTCACGGGGATTCGAGAATGGTTTAGATTCACAATTGGATATTTTATCTCGATTCTGAGTTAATAAAAAACTAAAAAATGTAATGTGTGTCATATATATACAAACTGTTAGTGTCATTCCTCTATGTCTGCCGAGCAATAGCTTTCAAGCCATTACGTTACGTTTTGCTGTTGTAAGGAACTAAGTAGAGAGTAAGAAAAAAAAGCTCTTGACAGTTTGTAGTGTCGCCATATTTGTTTCAATTTTCAATACCGTTTTTGTATATTACAATTTAAATTGCAGAAAAAAATCATGTTTCATAGACACATAAATAGTGAGTGTGTCATTTCTCTATGTCCACGAGGTCTCGCCGCGTTATTTTCTCCTTGGGGCGAACCCGTCCGCTTAGTTAAATAAACAGGTTTTATCGTTGAATGATTTCATGATATATTTCATGAAAATCTGCTCTCATAAAAAAGTTAGTTTTATAGACATTCAATAGGTCTCTCTCTCTCTCTCTCTCTCTCTCTGAAGATCAATCTATGAATCGTTACAAATTTATTTCCTTTATTTTTTTTTAGTTTGATTTGATACAATATGATTTCACTAAAAATCAATTTCTACCCCTTCCTATTTTCATTTCCACATTACGAAGTTTCACTTCTTCCACGCGGAGGGACTCCACGCAATATTTTTGCATGCAATTAAAAACTATTTTTTAATGATGCCAAAGAAGTATAACTTCACATGCGCGTACCTAAGTACACGCACCCATTTTTTTAAATTAAATTTCTTCTATATATATTTTTCCTCCCTACCTAGGGCACTCATAATTCTTTTAAATTTCACGTGTATGTTTTCAATGTCATTCGAGTTGTACATTTTTTTTTGTCAAATTGGTCATTATTTATACTTTGTTTCATTTTGGAAACATACGTATTTTAGGTATTATGAAAAATAAAAAAAATAGTTTCACTAACATTCTTAGGTTTTTATT
Source organism: Bacillus rossius redtenbacheri (assembly GCF_032445375.1). Lineage (NCBI taxonomy): Eukaryota > Metazoa > Arthropoda > Insecta > Phasmatodea > Bacillidae > Bacillus > Bacillus rossius. The sequence continues at coordinate 26,308,310 of NW_026962011.1, read as the reverse complement.
GTGTGGATAGTTTCAAGTTTAATATTATGTAGGTACATAAATTCTTAAACTTATAAATTTCTTCGAAATTTATTCATAGGTTGGTAGGGCCTACTAATATTTTCTATTTGTCTATATTGTTATTTTTTTACAGTACCTACTTATTTGCAAGGAGTTTGGTTTAGTGTTTATAATTTATCTGCGTCAAGAGTCTTAGGGCTGCTGAGACCGAAGACCAGAAATACTTATCAATTATGTAATATATTGTTGAAAAATTTGAATTTAACTATTTCAGGAAAGTTGATTTTTTTTTATTAATTAGAATAGTTACGTGTAATTGCCATCTTCCTTTATTTAATATTAAACATTATGTTTGGTTGAGTGTGAGATAATTTTATTTATGTATGTTTTAATTTCATTTAATTTCTTATATATATATATATATATATATATATATATATATATATATATTCTTACCTACCTACTTCTATTAAATTTCAGGCGGATGTTAACATTGTCATTCCAGTTGTATAATTTTTTTTGTCAAATTAGTTGTTATTTATACTTTTTGTTTCATTTTGGACTATGTTTTTTATACTTAATTCAAAGATTTGTGGTGTGTACAGGGAGTGATGTCTCTATTAATTTCTATACTCCTTTGGATAAGCGGAATATTGCCATCACAGTTTTACATATAAACAAATCCTACAAATGTTTTAAACATTATGACAAATAAATATAGTTTCACAAACATCCTAAGTTTTTTTTGGTGTGTATAGTTTGAAGTTTAATATTATGTATGTACGTAAATTCTTAAACATAGAGTTATTTATTAATTTATTTAGATAATTATTAATAGGTAGGTAATAGCTTTCTATTTGTCAATATTGTTATTATGGTAGATAGGAGTACAGTAAATGCCTACGTTCTTATATTCCTTTATATCTCTTTCGATTTGGAGTGTTTCCGAGCCATTCGAGGTCCTCAACGTCAACCCCCCCCCCCCAGGTGGTTAAAGCCCCAAAATTTCGAAAGTTTAAAAAATTTGAAAAATCTATCTCTTTCGATTTTAAGTGTTTTCGAGCCATTCAGGGTCCTCGAACCCCCCGCCCCCCTCTGGGAACAAAGCCCCAAAATTTCGACAATTTCAGGAATTTCAAATATCTATTCTTTCGAGATGGAGTGTTCCAAACCATTCGAGGTCCTGAACATCCATTTTCCGCAAAAGTGAAAGCCCCAAAATTTCGAAATATAAGAATATATATAAATTGGATGTTGGCATGTATGTCGTCGATAAACTCTTACACCGTTTGACCGATCGCCATGAAAGTTGGCACATCGAAGTGTTTTTATCATGGAGAAGGTTTTTATGCTAACAATTTTTTTTGTAACTCGCCGCTAGATGGCGCTTTAGCGCATCAACTTCTAAACCTTTCAACCGAACGCCATGGGTAAACAGAAAACCATAGGTCACAGATACACAAACAGTAATTATGTGTCATTTCTTAATGTCCACCACACTGGACATATCGCTATCCATTTTGCTGTAACTCGCGGACAATATATCACCCGGTGTTCAGCTCGGGCAAAGCCGGGTACTGCAGCTAGTATCCATTAAATTTAGACGTTATAGTATTCAATATGACAAATCTGTTACATTCATTGTACTAAGTGGCGTTAAAAAAATGTGGTAAGAACCGTGTAGTGAGTGAAAACTTTTTTGACCAAATTAAATTTAAAAGTTCTTTTAGAAAATTACATAATCATGAGTAAGACTTGGACATCACAATGAAAGTGCTAAGGCAAAAGTCACCATGTTTGGTTGATTTTGATATCTGGTTCCACCGAAATATATATTCTGATATCTATCTTATGTTCATTATCAGCTTTTGAAATAAATATATTTCTTTGAAAGAAAAAAAAAAACACATATGCAGGCGTGTTAAGGGAACTAATGGAAAGACGCCAAATTGGTCTGAAAATTTTATGTGTTTCAAATTTGTTTTATTTTTTTTTTTTTTTTAGAGAAAATTTCATCTCGTTTAAGCATGACACATATGTTAATATAGTGGATGGAGTTCATACCTATTGATAATTTCAATTAGTTTCCCCTATAAAGTCATTGACACTTGATATTGATTCATTTTTTATAATGCTTGTAGTCTGTTCACGCTTAGAGTGCAGTACACAGAAAATAGTGACTACCGGGGCCAGATTATATTACCCGGCTTGTTAATATTAAAAAAAATGTCACTTTGTATACCTTCTTAATTTATAATTAGGTTTAATAATTATTTTTTCAACTATAATTTTTGTTGATTTTTTAAGACTATAAATAAGTGTCTATCGACAATATCATTACAGATGTAGTTATTCTGACGAAAAAATCACAAATAATCACAAATTACTACTTAACAGGAGAAACTATTTGAGGCATTCGGTCACTATAAATAATAAACATGGCGCTCCATAAAAATATCTGCTATGCTCAAAAGATCTTTTACCTTAATGATACAAAAAAATGTTTGTAAGAACAGTTAAAACCAAGAAGGCGTCTTTCAATTACAACAATTTAGTAGATATGAAAACTGAGTATTATTAGCTGATGCTCTTGATAAAATACAACAGAAAAATATTTTCCACAATTATCTTTCGAAGTTTGACTTTTAAAAATACAATGTTTCAGATACATTTCAAACAATTTTCATTAAATTACATAGTACTAAAGTAATGAACAAACATTTGTGCTCTATTGTGTTTATAAAAAAATAAATAAAAAAATTTCGGTAAAGAATCTTTTCAAGCAAAATAAATAATTAAAATAAATAATCTGTATTCAATACTAATAAAAACAAATATAAAATTAAATAACTAATTTAGTAAAATTTTCGCGATAAATTATAATTAATAATGAAAATCAATAAATATGCTGAATTTTTATTCTTATTTATACATTTTAATTATTTATTTAATATTAATTTAGTAATTCACAAGTTATAATGCAAATAAATTATACATACGGGAACATAACCTCACTTACATAAATACACTGGAAAACGTTTATTAACACAATTTCCACCACTAACATTCAAAATAAATAAATGTTATTAATTTTTTAGACCGCTATTCAATGTCAATAACTAAAGTATAAGATTTAAAAAACACATATAATTTTTATTTGTACGTAGCCTTTTTATTATCCCGTAAAAATTTCGTTGCATGGTGCGCATCGTGAAAATTCGCTCTCATCATTATTTTCATAACGCGCCTAAGGAAGTATAACTTTGAAAATTGTCATAGATTATAAACTGTTGGAACCAAGATAGCGTCTTTCGGTTCATGTCCCTCCGCCAGAAGACGTCAGAAAATTGATGAAACCTTTGATTTTCCGCCAGCCCATCCTTCCAGCGCCCATAAGCCCGCTCGCTGCAGGCGTGGCTTGCTGGAGCCACGCCCCCACACGGTTACTCACCATTACCCGCGTCTCGCCGCTCTGCCGCCTTGCCCGTTAATCCCAGTCTTTATCTCGCTTTATGCATCTTATCTGCGATCTTCTCATCGGATCTTCCCCCTTACCTTCCCCTAAAAACATTAGTCGTTAAGTAGTACCAGGCGGCGGTTTCGCTCGCCGTCTCACGTCATCATACACCGACTGTAACATTCAGCCCTCCTTCCCAGATACACCACACACATGTGTAAAAATAATAATTTAAATTATATTATTTTATACCATGTTTTTTTAAAAAGATTAAAAGAATAAAATAATTTCTCCTAGCCCCGAGCAGATTTATGACCCCATACAGATTGACCTGAAAATTTGTGGATATGAATTTTTAATACTCATGAAAATACTTTTACGAATTAAATTGAAAAAGAAAACGTGGGGCGCACGCAATATGTATTATTGATGCACGAATAGTTCACCCAAGTGACAAACTATTTTATTGACACATTTTACAATTTATAGGGTTGGAACTTCTGAAAATAGTAATAATAGGAAATTTTAAGTTTTTGTTTCTTCACTATTCTTACCTAAGGGCTTAAATTACATCTGATGAATTTCGAGGCTGTGATTTCTTTTGGAAAACGTATTTACTACTTTTCACCCCCTCGGGGATGACATTTAGTAATAATACATAGCCTTGGATTTAAGTCAGCGTAAAACCCTTATTAAATAGTTTCACGAAATCCATTTAGTAGTTTTAGAGTGATGCCCTAAACAAACAGGCAAACATTCTGTAGCCGCAAGGCTAATAATTAGGGACCGGAAAAATTCGCGGGTTCAATGACCTTCAGGATGAACTCCATAGTTCTACCTACACCCTGTCAAATGTCACCCACTCATTGGCTGCTGTCTTGTGAGACGTCCCAACGTAGCAGCTTGTGTTTCGATAAAGCTTTGGTCGGGCGTTTCTCATTGACCCAGAGTCACCCAGGTGAGTTGTGAGTCAATAGCAGAGGCAGCACTGAGGTATAACTATTTGTATTTTAGCCTTTCGCGAAATGAATTCGCGAATTTTTCCGGTCTCTACTAATAATTACGCTAGAGCAGAGACCGGAAAAATTCGCGGATTCATTTCGAGACAGGCTGGAATCCAAACTCGTTTAGCTTAATGCTGCGTCAGTGATTGGACCGCAATTTACCTGAAGGACTCTGAGCCAATGGCAAGCACTCAACAAAAGAAGTATCGAATCATAAGAACCGCAGTAAACAGGTGTCCCGAGTCGGTAGCCAATGACCAGGTGATAGTTGCCCGAGTGCATAGAGAATCGTGGAGTCTATCCTAGTGGTAATTGAAACCGCGAATTTTTCCAGTCCTTACGCTAGAGGTAAACTAAAATGCCAAAGACTTTTCACTTGAGCGAAAATTACAGACAGTAACAGTGGTACAGTTCGTCGACTGTGCGCGCAGAACTGTCAAGCGAGACCGTCTTTGCGTCCAGCTGTGCCGACAGCTCCTGTTTCCGACGGCACTTGCTCTCTCCGACCCACGGATTTGCGCGTGCGCACCCAGCCCCCAGCCGCAGACACCTGCTGGTACTCCGATATGCGGCGACGAACCGACGCTGATTAGACCAGGGGTGACCAGCAGATGCATTCGCTGCCCACAGCAGGGAAGCACCGCCACACATGCATAAATTAAATATCTCTTATATATATATGGTTCCCTATGCGTTCCTATTCCATTCATCGGATTGCGATGGAACTTTTGAGCGGTATAGCGTATACACAGAGACGTCCAAAAAATGTAGGCAAAATTTAAATATGTTAGTAATTTTTTTGATTTTTAATTTTGAGATGGTTACCGACGTTAATTTGATAATAGTTACATGATTTTTTTTTTTTGCGGAATTCTAACCATGGTGTGACCTCTCTGAAATTAGTAATGTTAACAGTATTAATATTGTCCTGTGATTTAAAAAAAAATGTTCCAATCAGGCAACCACATTGTATGAATTCATGTGCTATGGCGAATTTGTCACGCTAATATTATATGTAGCTAGGATTCCGTTGTTTATACGGATTATGAGTTGTGTGGAATTACAATAACTATTTTTATGATAGGATCATTGAATATAGATAATTAAAATGACGGTAAAATACATGCGGTGGAGGTAAGCCTTCACATTCATTGGACTTAGTGACGTTGTATATATTGCAGTCCAAAGTTAAATATTTTGAACACAAAATGTCCGAGTCGTAGCATTATATGAGGATTTATCTTTTTATTATAACAGTTTGATCTTCAACTCGAGACTAAAGCATTCAGGGATCAAATATTTGGGTTTGTGGAAGACCAGTGGTCCGAGTTGAATCTCGTGCAAAATAAGTAAGCACTGTGAGTGAAAAGCCTATTAAATTTGGTAAAAACTTCAATTTTTGTTGGCCCAATAAGAATTTGAATTAAAGGTACTGACATTCCTGTAAATCACTCTCGACTAGACACTTGTCATCTAACTATAATCCTGGAATTATCCCTCCTCGTACCTGCTAACCATAAGCATGTGTGAGGGATATACTTAAACATATGGCGTAAATTTAACTTTCCAAGAAAATAATCACAAACTTTATTTAGTACGATGTACATTTGATTATTGTGAATAGTATTTTATTGGTGTAATCCTTAGGCATTTACATGCTTGTTTGTTCTATTGTGATTATTGTATTTTTCTTCGGTTTATTTAAGTAGTTGTTTCTAGGATACTAAAACCCAGTAAAAGCGTTATCTGTTGAATGGCGTAGTAAAATTATGAGTATATAAACACTAGAAGGCTCACAGAGAATAGTATTTAGTATATTACTACACTTCTGTAGGTAACAATACTCACTCATAATAATTCCAAGCACACAGATGAGTCCGAGGTCCAACTAACTTTGGTGAGTTGTTATGCACGAGCTCGCGAGGGTTTATGAATTAGTACAACCACTTTTAAAATAGGTGGTCCACAGATCGTCTTCAGTTAAGGCATGAATACGAAACACTGATGAAATGGAGACGTGGGCGCGGTAAGGTGTGGGATGTTTGGAAAGCGCTTGTCTGACGCTTTTCCCTCCCCCTTGTGTGTGCTATGGGATACTATGATGAAGGGGGGGAAGGGAAGGGGTGCCGCGTGCCCGCGGACGTTGTAACGGCCTCCTCCCTATCACCCCCCCCCCCCCCGGAGATGATGAGTTCCGTGGCGCGCGCAACTTCGCGGGCTTGTACGCGCCAACTTCTGCGGGTGCACGGGCGTACTTGCGAGTTCAACCCCTCCCCCCCCCTCCACCACCACCACCCCCTCCCCATTTCCGCCGCCCCTGGTCAGAGCATTGGAGGGCAACTTCGAGCAAGAGGCAGGGGGACGTCGCAGACCCTTGGGGATGACAGACCACAGTGCGTTCGCAACTAAACCGCCGGAGCATTCTTGTCGAAAATTGCACACAACAGACACGTTTACCAATGAATCTGCATCTAAATTGACGTCAAATACAGTGAAATATTTATTATTGTATTAGTTTGACTACATAGGTTTACTTTTCTTTTTCGTAAGTTAAAATTTTTTTTGCGAAGTAAAAATATCTTCTTTAAAAAAATTACCATTACTGATCCACAACAACAAAAAAAATTCTCAGCAAGTATGAGTGATTATATTGACACCCGAAAAGGTTACTTATTGGTGCATTATACAAGCGTCCATCTGATTGAAAACCTAATAGATGTCAGTGCCAAAAGTGATGCTTGCATTTGATTTAATTTTAGTTACCACAAATAAACCAAGTTTTTTTTTTTCAAAAATTTTTTTTCGTGCGCCTACGTTTTATTTTTAAATTTAATTCATAAAATTATTTTCATGAGTATTACAAATTCATATCCACAAAATTTCAGGACAATCTGTATGGGGTCATAAATCTTCTCGGGGCTAGGAGAAATTAAGCTGTTCACGAACCAGCCACTAGTTGCCTTCCACTTTAGAACTCGGGTTGGACGGACAGAGTGATGTAATAATGGTCAGCTATTTCACACGCCATGTTGGTTTCTTATCATTACGTTTATTTAAGGGCTTATATCTGAAAAGGTTGTTTTTTTACGAAAGCGCTCTCGCTTATTACACCTTGTTTCAAAATTTCGGATGTGTTATTTACTAAATGTTATTTACTTTAAATAACAAGTTAAGCAACTGTTAAAAATAATAAACACTTGCATAGCCTTTTGCGACTCACAAATAACGCTTGGCAAATATTTCGTGACAATATTTGTGACCTTAAACACAAATTCAAGAGATATATCGGAATAAATTAACCGTAATGCTTCAATTATTGGTAGAGACAAGAAAATTAAATATACGACTACGTTTGTGAGACCGAGCGTTAAATGATGGGTTCAGAAACGTGTATCTGCGGGGGTCCTACCATTTGTCCGAATGTCCACTTGTACGAATAACCACTTCTCCGAGCTCCTTTTGTTCGAAGGACCACTTGTACGAGTGATCACTTGTATCACTTGTACGAGTGACCACTTATCCGAGTGTCCATCTTCAGAGTTTTGAGGGGCGGATGGTGTCTCCCACACGCTCAGACTTGCTCCACTGATTCCTTGTTGACACCCAATCCCAGCACGGCAGATAGGCCGCCAATCAGCGATATCAGTTCACACACTGGGAGGTGGCTACCGAAACTGAAACAGCTCTTACAATTACGTACATAAAGCGGCTAAGTCGGTCAGGCACGGCCCTAGTCGCCCGGAAAGCGGACCCTCGGGCTTAGCCCATTATCGACTTAAGTTGGGCCCCGTTTAAGGTAGAATTGACTTCCTATCTCAAGACATTACTTAAAGCGAGATTTTTGAAAAAAAAAAATATTTCGAATGTTTAAACGTTTAATGACATTTTGAAAAGGTTAAAATTTAATTTTTACATGACAATTTGTTGATTGTTTGATAGAGTTGTGACTAATGAAGACAAATACAAATTTACACTCAGGCCTAACCCTCGTCTCTAACTCCTTTACTCCTCGCACTAAAAGCCGGCGTGCATTCAACTACTTTACAGAGATCAGGATGCTTATTTCTCAAGGCAGCTTTTATTTCTCACAAACACCGATTTGGACGATCTTCATAATACGTTGTGTGCTTTTATATCAGCTTTTATTCTTACTACATACTTCCAGCTTGACAATATTAACAAATTAACGCTGATCAGAAAACTGTGTTCGTTGTGATAGGCCAGTGTATTGTTAATATTATTGCTTAGCCTTATCTCTCAAGGCAAAGATAAATAAGTTTTATGGGATAAATATTGAAAGTCACCTAAAAATATTATATGTCACAATACATACTTTTCTTGCGCACAACGTGAGACACTCCGGCTGTTTTGGTCTCTTAGAACGTAATATCGATTTATTTTACTTAAAGCATCACGAGATAAGTTCATTTTTAAAACAGTGCATTGAGAATATCAGTGTTTGCTGGCCTGAACGCACCGTAGCTGAGCTGTCAAGAGGGCAGTAAATGCCCTCGCGTTGGTCCGCTAGCGCTGGCTTGCAGTATTAATCCTCGCAATAAGCACTGCCATAAAGTGAATAGCTCTGGGATTGTTTTCCTGAAAATATGGCGATAGTAACTTTGGGAAAGTGCGGAGGGAGAAGGTTTATAGTTGTGAACATTAATTACGCGGGACGAGGCCGTAATTAGCTGTTTTAATTGCGCGGTGGCTTGGCGAACTCCGTCCACCGCCGCGCGCTCAGATTAAGCTCTGAAAGGTCGCGAGGAAAGAACGTACCTTACCTCCGGAAATTTACATCTCAGGCAATTTTACCTCGCTGCCACTGCCTTTGCCAAGTAGTCGTGGTTCCTGACCTTTCCAGCTGCGTGGTTTACTAACAAGTTCCCTCGGAGCTGGTTGTAAACACAATCCCAAGCTAGAGAAGAAAAATTATTCCATGCAGCTGAATAAAATAAAATAAATTATATGTACGTGTATGCATGCATGTTTGTGTTTTTACTTAGAATGCATACGATACTAGTCCTTTTTTTTTGTTAGTATAATTTTTTTTAGAATGATTGAACTATCATGTTAAACACTTTCTAGTGGTTTACAATACTAAGTCTGGAGCCCATAATACATTTATTTATGGATATAAAGTTGAGAATACCCAATTTTTATAATGAAATAATGAAAACGAAATAATAAATAATAGTAAATTATAAGTGCAAATTATTAAATTCAAACACAAACAGATCTTGAATACGAAATATTAATGCTGTCAATAAGAAATGGCAAAATATTTTAGGGAGAAGCAATAAAAAAAATAAAATGATCCTTTGAACAATTTAGTTTTGTGAGTAGTATACGAAAGTATTTCCGGCGCCTGGCTTCTGGCTGTGGTGACAGTGGTGCCGACCACCATCTTGGATTGTGACGTCACGGCGGACTTCTTGGATGACCTTGATCTTTGACCTTTATCTTCAAAATTTTCCATAATTTGCCCAAAATTAGCCAAAATTTCCAGTTTTTAGGAAACAATTCCGCCAAAAAATTTAAAAAAATTTATGAATAAAAAAATTTCCTAATTTTAGGGAAAAATTTCCATTTTGAGTGAAAATTTTCCGGTTTTATTCCTCAAAAAATTCTGATTTCGAAAAACCTCAAAAGACTTTTGCCTTACAAAGAACCAAAAGTCTGCAAGATCTACAAACCAAACTAAACCAGGTCATGACCTTAACTATAAAAGCTAGTGTTAAGATTTTAGTAACACCCTGAAATCGGCGTGAGCGAAGCCGCGTGTGAATAGTATGTGAGGTATGAAACATATTTCGAGGTATTCGTTTATGCCATGTCATGCAAGAGAGGCATGCAATACATCGAAATAGAAATCATAGCGAAGATTCGAGGATGCCTTGATGGCGGGGCCTAAGCCCTCTAATTGCGTGCGCCGGGTTCGAGATATCATCCCCTTGGCTCAAGGTTCAAAAACGTGAGAAATATCTCCGAGAATGCGCGCCACCCAAGCACCAAGCAACCGCTCGGAAGAAAGAGCTTCTGCCTCGCACAGAATTGCCCTATACAGGTGAGGTGGATTCGATCCATAAACTTCGGCTACAGGTTAATCACGGGAAAAATAAGTTGAAAACATATCTACGACTAAAGCACTAAAGTGCTTCCCAATGCTGGTAATCGGAATTGAAATCGGATCTGAACGCAAATTTTTCTTTGAAATTAACAGGTAAAGTATTTTAGATGCAATAATACTTAGCGTCTGGATAGTGATTGAATGAACGCATTTCGACAACCACTGCTTAACTTGTCGTCGTAAAACTATTTGTTTGAAATAATTGATGGTAACAACACGTCAGAAAAAATACACAGAAAATAGTGGCACTATCCCCGATTATTTCAGTGAAAAAAAATTTACGACAGTGAAAATGTTTTGATGGTTGTATAAATTTGGTCAGATAAATATTTTTTTTTACACGCTCAGTGTTCTGTTCTAAATATTTTCTCTATTATTTGCAGTAAATCAGTTATTCAGCTTCAATTTCAAAGTTGTATAACAGCCTTGCGAAGCACTTCGTGAACGTAAGTAGTAAAGGTTTTCAACTTATTTTTTCGTGATGATCATGCATTCCAAGTTTTTCGGTCGAAAACTGAATTCTGATTCGTAATGTGTTCAAGAAATTTCTGATCGTACTCGCATTTTTTTTAAAAACGAAAAGCAAATTCATCTTTAGAGTACATAGGATGTCCATTTTAAACACATACAGTTTTTTGAAATATATACAGTATTAACTATAAACGTTAATGCATTAAAAAGGCCAACTTTTACAATGCATAATCTGAAAACATTTCAATTAATAATTTTCTGAACAACACAATGGATTTTCACTAAACATCGTTGCACACAACCAATGATAAAGTTATCGGGTCATCGTTTAAGTAGGATTAACCCCGCTGTTTTGGAATTATAATTTTATTCTTCAGTATGTTTTAATTTAATAACTAACACTTTTGGGACATTACATGGTCAAAATATGTTTTCTCAAGCTTCAGTTAATTATTATAGTGTGGTATTTCTTATAGCCAAGAAGAAATAGCTGATTATTCCACTCGGAAAATATATGTTCCATGATATCGTAGCAATCGACCTTAACAACGGACTTAAACCAGTATGAGAGGCCAGGTCTATGCCCTTCTGAGCCCATGACTGTAATGCAAAAATTTTACTGCAAGATTGTATTCAATATTAAGAAATAATAATCCAAGTTGTTAGGGACCTTCACCCATTAACATCTTACATTTGAAAGCAGAGCGATTGAAATATTGCCAGTCAACTAACTGTCTTGCTCGTAGAGACTCACCAGTCACACTCCTAAAGCCCTCTCACATTGTAAAATTTTCGTATACAAATATTTTTGACACAAAATTTTCAGAGGTAAAAAAAACAAACCAAATATGATCTAACATTTTCTCCATAAAATAAAGCCGTCCAGATAATCTCCAATATGTTTTTAAACTTTTCACACTTTTAAAGTTCCCATTATCGGACTAAGCTAGCTCAAACATTTCAATATTAATATTATTTTATAATAAGCATAATGAATTATAGTGCTGGATAGAAAATTTGAGTTAGTTGGAGTTTGTATGCATTTCTTAAGTTTTAAAATCTTATTAATACTCTTCGTATATTAAGATAAATGTTCTGTATCATTATAAAGTTATGGGTACAATGCTTTTTCCAGGTAAGTTACATTGTATACAACATTAATATTAAAATTATTTTACCTAAAAAGCCCTTGTAGTATCCCATGTTTCCTTTGCGATTTTTAAAAAAGAAATTACAATGGAACTTCCATCTTTTTAGTTTTATCTGGGCACGATGGTGATTGTTTTATACCGTCACATATATATCATATTTAATAACCCGCCCGATATATATATATATATATAAATGATTGGAACTAAGTCATTCAACTTGAAGATGAAATATGGTTGTGCTGGTAACATTTCTGGTATCGTCGTTACCATCCAATATTATTTGACAAAAACATTTCTGTGTTGGAAGCGAAATTTTGTCAGCGTGACTGTGCCTTCAGCACCACCTGGCATCGCCACCAATTAATGACGACCTTAGGTCTGGGCCTTTGGGTTGGTGTTTGTTTCCCTTGTATGCAGTCCCGGGCGGAGGCAGCTGAATGGGTCGGGGATCCGCTGAATGGACGCCCCGCGTCGCGACGCCGCCTCGTCGGTTACCGGGCGTGGCCGGCCCAGGAGCGCCCTGCAACCCCTCTTCACTCCACCCCTTCCCCTACCCCGGCTCGGCGTACGCCCACTAGCCGCCGCCGGCTACGTGACCCGAATGGGAGCCGGAGCTTTCGGGTCAGAACGGGTCACCCTCCCCTCCCTTCACACCTCTACCAACTATACCCTCCCCGCACCCCACCCACACCCCCGCAATCACTCTTGCAACCCTCGAAAATAGACCCTTCGCGAACCCGCGCCGGCAACCGGACACGGGGTGAAACCCTTCAGCCCGTCGACACCTTTAACGACATTGCCTACCACGGCCCACTACACCCGCGCCCCTTGATTGTCTGTGATATGCAACCTCGCGGAACACTCTTCCGTTGCGGGTAAAGCTACCAGCCAGGGGCTCCCGCTCGAGAAAACAAATACCCGCTGCACGAGCGAATAGAGAGCCTCGAATATTTCGGGAAATTCGTTCGGTAGCAAAGTAGACTTGGAAACACGTGTACATGTGCTCCACGTCGATGAGTGTAGAACAGTGCTCTTGACACACAGCCAGTTTTAAACAGGAAATTAAATATATGCAAACAGTTAAAACATAGGGGAAAGTTGGCTAAAACGGGGTACTTAGTGTTTATATGCTCATTAAGTGGCTGGTAATTATACCTGAGTATCCATTATTTGCAAGGAAACACTATATATATCCCTACTGATATTGTGCATATGAAGAGTCGGATCCAAGCAATGTGAAATAAAACATTAATATTTTTCTTTCATGTTGCTAAGTACCCTGTTTTATCATACCGGTCGGATAAAACGGGGTACATCAATGTCGAACATATTAGTGCAGGTATTTAGATACAAATTGAGACATATTTAATACAAATGTGTTGACAACGTTATTACATATGATTTATGACTTGCATGTATATTACAGTTTACTATGATACATTAACAAATAGCACAATAAGGAAGTCAAATGTCATCATTATCAGTTTGTGAGGATCTCATTTTTTAAAATGCCTGAAATCACAGACTCTCTGAGTATCAGTGCAAGTTATACAACACATTTATACCAAAACAATATTCTATCGCTGGAAATAATCACAAGTGTAAGGACCAACATCATCACTGTCTATACCTGCACACTGTTCGTGTGCCCATTCATCGCACATAACACACTTAATCCACCCTTCTTCTGATTTGGAGTTTGAATACAAGTCATAGCAGAAGAGACATGCTGCATTTGTTTCCTCTTCATCAGATGTTTCAGAGTTGTCCTGAGTCATTACGGATATTTTACTGCATTTTTTATTACTGTGGTCTTTGCGAGTTGTAGACTCATTAACATGTGACCTGTCTCTAGATGAATTCAGTTTTCTTTTTACTGTTTTGGGATTAGCAGTAGAACTATGCGCAGATGTCTTACTTTGTGCAGCAATTAGGCCTAGTTCATTTTTATAAGGGGAGCTCGTGAGGATCACAGTTTGGCCACGTCTCCTGTTATTTTTGGTTTCAACCTTCCTCTGAGCTATAGGTATGGGTTTAATGCCGATGTGGCTGTTGATGTGGATGCTTCGGAATCCAAAAGACACTGCAAAAATGGCCCATGAGATTCACGTTGGCTAGATGCAGGTTCAGATGTGCTGGCCATAGGTTCAGATTCAGCCATGGTAGGTTGTACCAATTGTTGGTGGATGCTTGAAATGGCCAAACTTTGCTTCCTCTAAAGGCCTTTCAGTGGTTTCAGCAGGTTGGAACATCCAGCCCAAGCCTAAAACATAATAATTCACACATTATGATGCTTCTTATTTTAAAAAGTCAACATTCAGCAAAATAATAGAGATTTTATTTAGTTTTTTTCCAATAAATATATTAAAAACTGTTACATATTTATTTTTTACACTTCTCAGAATGCAATAATTTTAAAGTGATTGCCTTACTTAGTACCATCCTCAAGCGATAAACCAGTTCTGGCTTTTTTCACTCTCGCTTTAAGAAGTTGATTGTTGGACGCCAAACATTTTAGAAGCCTTAAGGTCCCATTCTGGCAGCCAAAACCTCAGCAACTGCATTTTTCATAGCATCTTGAGACCAAGACTGTCTGTTGGTTTGGCGAACATAAGGCATGATGATTCACTGTCTAAATAAAATACTGTACATTAATTTGTGCCCGAAACCAAATAAATAATGGTTTAGAACTTATGGGTAACAATATCAAATGATCATTGTACTTAAAGCTATAGTTAAGAAACGGTTTGATAAAACAGGGTATAGTCGGATAAAACAGGGTACTACCCTGTTTTAACCGACCACGCAGTACCCTGTTTTGTCAGACTACGCCTTGCTACAAAAGGAAAGATAATTATTTGCTAGGATTCTCATAAATGTTTATTTTATTCAAAATCTCACCTGATTATGTAATTTATCTGTTTAAACATATTTAATTTCTGTAATTAATAGTTTAATTTTGTGAGAAATATTAAAAAAAACTAATTTTAAAAGTAATCCTAGCCGGTATCGAACGCGAACCCGCAGATTGTCAGCCCACAAATTTTACCACTTCACCACGTCTCTGACATAAATTAAAGAAAAAATACGAGTGAAATAGAGTCATTGCTATATAAAAACTTTAACTGATAATAGCGGCAAAGTTACAAGTTATATGCATTCAAACCTTAAAAAGCTTACAAATAAATAAGAAACCCTAAATTTTACCCGACGGTTAAAACGAAACAGTTTTTTTTTTTAAATTATACTTAGTTTGATATGAAACTCCCATTTAGTTATATGTTAATTAAGGAGCACCCTTAGTTCGCAGGCCGCCACGAGCTTCACTAAGGCGACGAGACACACCAAGGCAACGGATAGGAAGTTACCACAGACCTATCTATATGATAGTGGAAACAATAGAGAAACACATGAAATAACCCTACATAAATGGAACACGCCCTAGTTATTAAATTAACGTCTTTGTTATATTCATAATTTTTCATCATTAGGTGCCTTAAGAAAACTATGATTATTACTTCTAAAGAAATTACTCAGAAATTTATGCTCTAAACTAAAAAAAAGGATAAATTCTTTTTTTGAAAAATCCAAGTTTGCGTCACTGAGAATCTTTGATAAATTTTGGATTTTGTATTTATACCTTTATGAAAATTGTTGATTTTATTTTTTAATTATTATTATGTTATTGAACTTTAATATTTTATTAAAATAAATTGGTACTATGTTTTTAATGTATATATATGCTTGTATGCCAGAAATTCTTTTTGGTAGATTTGTTTGTTGTTACGTCATTTTTATTTTTTATATTACATTCTTATTTTGCGACCACTTAATTTTTTGCTGCTAAAATTATTGGTAAGTAGCAGAGATGCACTTTATATTGATATTAATAAAAATTTTTGTCAAATATTTTTTTAATCACTTAATATATATAAGAAATAATTTTTAATTTGCACAATATTAAAAAAATGAATTTTTAATAAAAATTTTGTGTATATTAAAATAAAATAAAATATTAAATCTTAGTATCAAGATATTTACGTAAAAATATTTGAAAGTTGTAAAGTGTCACACAGATGATCATAGTTGTAAAATTTATCGGTACGAGGTGTTACTATGAACATTTATTCGTTCTTAAATATTATAAATGTAAACAAAATGAACTAACAAGCATTCAATGTAAGATCGAGCAATAAGAACGAGTATAATTTGATGATAAAGGAAAATGTAATTTATTTTAAGCATTTTTTGTTGTTGTCAAGTAATCGTTTATTCAAATCATATCCAGGGAGCTTGTGATGATGGCCAGTCGCAGAGCACGCTCGTGTTGCGTGAGATCCCCTGAGTTACACCGTCTCTACGTTAGCGGGGAAACTTATTTACTTAGCTCAGGAGCGCCTTTGTCCGCGGTCGCCCATCAACCAGCCTTATCTGAGGGCTTTGCCCGCACGCGGACGAGTCTTTGATTAAAACGTTGGAGGGGTACCCTTGCCTTCCCCTCCCTCATTCGCTCATTTGCCTGAGGAGGGGAGGGTATTGGTGAGGAAGTTAAAGGGGAAGAAGGGGGTTTGTGCCGATGCCCTGAGCAAACCTGAGAGCACACCTAGGCCGTGTCCGGATCCAAGTACACAACTCTCTACTTGCTATGTGCCCGCGTACTTCACTTGCCATTGAATTGTACTAGAGCAGTTTGGGCGAACATAGTTTTTTTTGGCCTGTATAAATTGTATAATTCAGCTAGCAGGGGGTTATTTTATTTTTGAAATTTTGTCAAAATTTAAAATTATTTAATTACTCTAAGCATAGCTTTAATCACAGTTAATGAAAGTGTTAGTGTGAATGTGTCATAAACCTACCTAGTTCAAATGAAATAGATGCGTTTTAATAACTTTTTAAATTTTATACTTCATGAAATGAAAAGGAGTGATTTAATCAAGGTAAAGTATATCCTTGAACAATCTAAAACAGATGTTCTAAAATAATGTCTTCAATCTGTACTTAAAATAAAAAAGGATCACGCCTAAACACTTAAAAAATATAATTCTAAACAGTTTTTATTATGAAATAAATATTTTATTTACCTGACTTACTGTGTATATTTATTTAGTAAAATTGTTTGGAATTAATCACATACTTTTCTTCCAATGGTAAGATTTCGGCAATACTTTGGAATGGCGCGAGCGAAGCCATGGATTATTATTTAATCTATAAAAATATAAACATATATAATATTTTGTGTACAACAAGAATCCATGTCGCTTCTCACTGAAGATGCGTGAAGACACACATTTATTGCAGATAACGATGCCTTTCACGTAAGACGAAATTCGAAGGTTTGTGCACAGCATAAACTTTCACTAAGCTTATGCTGTCTTCTGTAGGAAGGTTTTACAGTATCAGATGCTTCTTATAACATTCCCTTTTTGCAGTGTATTTAATTCCTCAAAAGTCTCGTAAAGTCACTAATGGGGAAGCGTTAACCTAAGATTCACAAATACTTTCGTACGCGCCCGAATGCTTGACTTCGTGTAACTTAAGTTTATTAATTTTTTAATTCACATTTAATTAACAGTTTTAACGTTTGACTGCACAGTAACGTAGGTGCCACCATGCGTGAGTGCCTACTGTGCTTGCAAACAGCTTGCCTTAATAATAACTACGACTGTCGCGTAGAGACAGATATTAAGTGACGCAACAAAGATACTGGCTGCATTTTCAGTTATTTTTCTCGTTTTTAATAGCTAAGGTATCTTTTATAAGCAACTATATAACCTAACGTTGCGCTTAAAAAACGCAGGTTTTTGTTTTCATCTGAAGTACATGGACGTGTACGAAAAGATGCGTTTACCGTAGGCATACAAATAGGGCACGTTATAACGCCAGCTAATTTGTCATTGGAAGGATTGGAAATTCTGATTTTATCAAAATTTTCGTTTCGAACGTGTTGTGGCGTAATGGGTCCCATTGAAATCAAAAGATATCAGAGCGATTGACCAGCCCTTCACTAAAACGTGCAGAGCGATTTGAATCGCAAACCAAAAGCTGACAAATAAATAAACCACACGTGAGCAAGAAGGTTTTGCTAAATATTCAACATCTAAAAATATATAGGCCTATAGGCTGATTGCTAACAAAACTTTTGCTTTAGTTTTTTAAAATTTAATAACAGAAAACATTCAGGGAAATTAACAACGAAACATATACAAGTTATAATTAAATACACAGGAAGGCTACATAGTATCAAAACATTAAGTGAATATATTAAGTGGCATACATTTATTCGTAATAAAATTATGGAAATCATAATAATTATTTGCCAATGAAACCTAAATAGAAATTGCGATAAACGAAACCGTGCTGCATAGACGGTATTTCAAAAACAACCAGTGAATCACGAGTTGGTGAAGCAAGTCGTGTGTGTCTTAAGCAGTTAGTATGCATAGTTTGCCGCACCATCATCAGCGGAGGTTTTAAAATTATCCAGCAATGACTAATTATACAAGTAAACAGCTCAAAATTACTTGCACCACAGCTAAAACATCCTAAAGCGAATGGGCGTACAGTGCATCGTAAAACATGCCTAAAGGCGCATGGAATATATTGGTGGCCCTCAATACATCAGTGGCCGTATTTTAAGTTTATGTCTCGCTTATTTGGCATACACTCACATTCCGCATAAATAACTTGCGTCTTTTTTCGATGCTCATACTTTTTGCTATGAAAGGTAAATGACATAAAAAGCGAGTCGTACCATCAGAATAGCTTAATTTACCATGCCTACGCGAGCAAACAGACATTTACTACAATTCGTAAATAAAAAAAATTAAAGGCAGCAATGTTAGAATCACAGGAGCAAAATAATAAAATGCATCTAAAGACTTTTAAACACATTGTAATTGCAAAACATTATGCTGAAATATTTTGCTCCAATAAGCTGGGTGCATAAATAATTTACAATACACATTAGCATCGCTAGAAAGAAAACCAAAAATTCAAATCTATGTTGACTTCCCTTACGCCCAAAAAGGAAATATACATTTGGTACAAGACTCGTAAAATACCTGATATACTGGATTAAAATATACAATTTTCCAACATACTTTAAACCTAAATAAGTAATAAAGCACGCAATTAAAAATCTATAATCCATTAAAAAATTACAACAAATTCTTATACCAAATTAGAGGTCTCCTATTTCTTAATTTAAAAGATTCGTGCGCGCACATTATAACACAATGGTCTATTACTTTTTTTCGTTCAGAGTTTTTTCCGGCTAAATAAAGAAATGTTTTTTTTCTCCGTGAAGAGGGAGGGTTTTAAAACACACTAGTTTAACGAGTCGTTTTGCACGTTCACTCGCAATGGCAAAGTACGGGGACGGCGATCAAACAGCTCCGGGGCACTCGAGAAGCTGAGTGTTCGTTGGGAAACACTTACTTGGTTTACGAAGTCTTCTGCTCTCTGGTTTCTGAAAAGGTCTCACGCCTTAGGCCCTTTGCTGCAGTCGGGTTTGCCTCCTGACAAACCACAAAAAAAATTGGTTGTCTGTAAAGTCGTCTTACGGACGATAGTTTAACGTGACAACGTCATAAACAAACATTGATGAAATGATTGCATACTTTTATGAATAAAATTGAATCATTTTTATTGAATTATCACTATTTTGTATGGATACAAAGAATGAGTGAAATGAAATCTACAATTTAATATATAAATTTACTTTTATTTGCACTCATTAATTCAAATATGTTTATTACTTTAACGAACAGGTTATTTTAACTATAAATTTTATACATGTTTGCTATTTAACTTCTTACAATCTGTGTCCATTCTGTTAAGGATAGGACGATGATAGGAAAAGTAGGAAACGAATGGGAGTGTTTCAAGTTTAATGTGCCTCGAAAAAGTCAAATCGCTGGTTGTTCCAATCGAGTGGAAGAGAGATAGATGCAGCGCAAGCGTACAATGAGCGAAACGGGACAATGTGCGTAACGGGAAATGAGTCATCCTTTTTCGTGCGTGCCGCCAGCGTTCATCGATTTATTAGACGGTGTCACGTCAAAAAAAAAAAAAGGCGAGGGCAGTTGCGAATTCTCGTGACGAGCGTGGACCGCGAGCACGTCACAACCCATTCCTCGCGTTAAACACTCGCCCGTTAAGAAATGCATTATTTCTCTCACGCATCAAGACAATTTACTGTCCGGCAGCGACACGAGAAACCAGCCAGTTCTTGGCCGCACTCGAACGGAACGCGCCGCGAGAGCCACCAAGTGTTCACTAACCAACCTGAGAACGACTGATTGACAAGCCCTGGTCCTCCCCTCTCCGCTAGTTCCGTTTCCCCTCCTCTACACAAGAGCGGTGGCGGGACGGTAACAAATGAAAGTTTCACTCTCATTTCTTAAAGTCTAAAATCTTCGCAATAGAAAAAAAACTTAAAAAATAAATACTATATAGATATATTTATTAACTATTACACTTTAACTTTAGCGCAACCATACCTTTAAAGTACGTAAGTTTTCCAGAACGTTCTCAGACGTCCATGGTTGTTAGGCCAGCATAAAAAAACACAAAAATAAAATTATAAAATTATTATTATCATAAAATTAAAGTAACCTAAAAAGCAATGTAGAAAATTCATCTAAAAATCTTTTCCAAAAGCGTTAGAAAGTTACCAAAGTGAAAAAGTGGAAATAAAAAAAAAACCAACAGAATAATTTAAAAAGGGGCAACATTAGAGAGACCAAAGCGACAGCGACGTCTCAATATAAAGTGTGAAAAACACAGGGAAATATATATTCTCTAAAACATCCCCTGAAAACAGTTCTTTTGCACATATGGTTCATACCCTCCCAGCTCATACCAATCACGATCAACCAGCCTTGTTCCTTACACAAGAACCAATGCATTGCTCACCGAGTATCGGTCACAAGCAATGGTTCATACCTCAATATAAAACAAAGTGCTATAGCCGTCTTTGTTGTAAACAAACGTAAATAAGTAGCAAGTCGCGACTAAGGAGAGCTACACTGTGGAAAATTTCTCACAAAAAAAAATGGCCCGATCCGGATGGACAATTTAACATCGCCGCAATTCAAAACAACATAGAAAATGTCTGAAAACTCGTACAGCCATGGGAAAAAAAGTACCTCGAATAAATGTTTTACACTTAAACACTGCCTCGAGTGAAACAGCGACGCTAAACGAAATGGCGTTGGCAGCGATCCGTTTCTAGGGCACAATTGACAGCCATCTGTGCAACTGCACCTAAAATTGCGCACTACTTTGAAGAAGTCACAATCACAGCACCTGACGAACTTACCTCGCCAAGTTGTAGGCGAAAAAGGGTGTCACGACGACGCCTTACTTGTTTGTGTTTTGAAGAAAGTGATAAATAAACAGTCGGGAAAACATTATCTCCCTGCCATTAAAAAAACAAAAAAAAAACCTGTATACATTTCTTGATGCGAATCACATGCAGTTTCCGCTACCGTCGCTAGAATTCGCTGCCGGAGCAGCTTCGTCGACTATCGAATGATTCGATTTGCAGAGCGAAAAGGTTAAATCTCATAATGAAACAACTCCGATAAAAATCGAAAAAAAATTAAAAAAAAAACAACCAAATCTTACTTTCGACAATGATTTTTATTAATAATAGGTAGTATTTCTTGTAAATATACCTAAAACTGCAAATCTTGTTTAAATTTATAAAAGAGTTAATATTATAAAGCCCTCCTTTGGCTTTGTGAGATTTGGTTCGCGCCAAACGTGACAAATGGCAGTACCGTGATTACACATTTCCGTCCCATGCGACTTCCGTTCCGTTCACGAAATTACTTCAACCAAATTCCGTATACCGGAGCTAAGCTATTTACACATAAAAATATAGTTATAATCAAGTAGTGAGATAAGATAGCTCTATTATTTTTAAATTTATTTTTAATGGCTTAGTCATGCATCAAAAAATAAATAAAAAATGTTAAAAAACAAATAGCCAGTATCTGGTAGGGAATGTGTTTGATGAATTATAGCTAGTTTAGCTGCATGATGAAGGTATACAAATCGAATGGGATAGAAGACGGCGGCGAGGAATTTTAAAAAAGGAATGATAAAAAAAAAAAACGCGTGAAATGCATTGGAACTAAAGTCGGACATCCTGACCTGTCGCTACGCGCCGGTCACAAATCTCGCTCGCCCCTTTCCTGTCGGCGATATGTCACCGCGAGGTGCAGCGCTATGCGGTCCCTCTCCCCCTCTACACCCCCTAACCACCGCCATCAATCGCCCACGCGGGGTGAAACATCATTCCCTCCCACTTGGTGCTCATGTGGCTACAGATACGTCACTTGTCACCGGTCACTGAGACTCTCTCCTCCCCCCCCCCCCCCCCAACCCCATCACTACTCAGCCTAGAGGTGGGTTGCAGAGTATCAATCTGCTACTTTGTAACTGATACACGCCTGTATCAAGTACTGCAAACGAGTACACTTTTCAAGTATCAAGTACTTTAGTATCAGTTTAGAATTCGCCTGGAACAACACCACGGCCAATGTGCGCAGAACCCGATCGCAGATGACGGTTACTTGGGCGAAGCTTGTGAAAGGGGAGGGAGCAGCACGACGAATAAGGGATAAAGAAGGGAAATAATGTAGGGGAGGAAGCGCAGGGGAAGGCGTTGAAGGAGAGGCGCAGAGCGAAATTGTTACGATTCGTTTTGTTTATTGTACCATATCAAAAGTGGGAGACCTAAGATGCACATAAAGTTCTGCCATTCCCGATTACACCCGAACAATTCACCTTCGGCCAACTTCGGGATTTGTTTTCTATTTGCGCAGGAAAAATGAATTCAAATATTAAAAGTGGTCGGTTAGGTTAGCTACATTAAAACACTCTAAAACACTATGGACAGTTAGTTAGGTTAGTATAGATACATTAAAATAAACAGAGAAATATAAATATATATAAATAAACCCGAGGTTGGCCGAAGGTGAATTGTTCGGGTGTAATCGGGAATGGCAGAACTTTATATGCATTTTAGGCTTCCCTATCAAAGTACGCTCAGTGCGCAGTGCGTGCTTCTTGCGAAGACTGAAGACTCAGATTACGAAAGGCGTGGAAAGAGAATACCGATACCTTTTTTTCGACTACGAAGAATGTAGAATGAGAAAACTGATACCTTTTTACGAAGAACGTGGAAAGAGAAAACTGATACCTTTTTACGCTGGTAATGGCGGCACGGAGGATGTGTAACTTGTACCGAGAATGCTGATACCTCGTTGCTTCCTGGGACCGCTACTGCTGTAGCTGATACAGAAGTATCAGCTACTTGTAACCAGTACATTACTTTATCAGTAACTGGTTGGAACAGATACCGAAAATTGCTGTAACAACCTACCTCTAGCTCAGCCAGGGAGTCCTCAACTTCCCCTCTGACGGCCACTGCTGACCAGCTCACTCGCCAAATACCCCGCGTAGTTGGCAAATTTTTGAAGTGAAACTTCTTTGGGGGAACATTGGGAGTAAAATTTCAAGGCCGAATTTTAATGCAACATACCGGGATACCCACTGCCTAGTTTGCAGTACACTGGAAAAAAATGTTTACAGGATTAACGTTTTAAAAAGCTCTACTGGTTGTTGTAGGAACCTTATTCGGTAAATGCACACAAGTCACTAGGTCAATTTAAATGTCATTGAGTCGTATGGTGTAAGGATACTAAAATTAGGTCTTCATACCAGACGATTAAAACGCAAGACTGACAAACTGGGCAGAAATTGAACAAAACAATAATTCATTAATAGGATTACAAGATATATGTTAGTATACATCAGTACCAGATTCAGAATGGCCTGCATAAGTTATTAAACCACCCTTACTAGTATTATAAATGCGAAAGTATGTTTGTCGGTTTGTCCTTCCTTTATGCAACAATGGAGCAATGGATTGACTTTATTATTTTTTTTGCAAATAAATAGTTTATGGGCTGGAGAGTGACATGGGCTATTTTTTATCCCGAAATAATGAACGGCTGCTATGGGATGGATCTGGAGAGTAATTATATGGTTATATACTCATGCTTAAATTCCTGAAGGTATTTTGCAATTGAATTGTTGAAGCTTTGTTTTGATACATGGTAACGAGCTTTGAATTGTCGAAACCCTCTGCGTCTCCATGACAACGGCTATTTCATAGGTTGCTTCTCCGTATCCATGGCAACGACTATTGCATTGTTGATGCTTTCTGTGTCTCCATGGCAACGGGCATTGCATATATATATATATATATTCATTCGAGGCGCGGCAGTGACGTACTCTCGAGGAGGGTCATGTACAAGGAGCTTACGAGAGTGTTCTGCCTGTAGACTACCGTAGCGAAGCACTGGCACTTCAGCTAGTAGTTAATAAATGTTCCATGTGTTGCAGGAACAGTTTCACGGTACAAATAATGTATACAATAACGGTATATGCTGAATGTATAAATCACTGTAGAGTGTAAATTAGGTGACTGAGGGTTCTTCGATTGCAAAGACGTGCCACATATTCTTGAGGCGCCTCGCATAGAGTTTGCAATTGGTGGAGGCGCCAGGTAAAATGGAACTTCAAGGCGAATGGGAGGCCGGGTCGCCCCGTGTCGAGGGAAGGATGGATTTTGTTGGGGGGGGGGGAGGGGTGGCGGGGAGATCAAGGGCTCTGCCAGGAACGAGAGAGTGTCGTCTCTCGGGGGAGGGGAGAGGTCGCCTCCCCGGGAGAAAGATGCCCGCACGGCAGACAGGCGGGCGGCTAGGCGTCGCGACGCTCCGCCGCTATTGATTGGCTGTTGTTTACCTCGCCCAGCGGCGTCTGGCCCCGCCCCTCCCCCCGCACACTCCGCTGGCCGTCCTTGGTCGTGCTCCGGGGGGGATGTCGTAGTTCCGGCGCGGGGTTGACGTGTCCAGGAGTGATGGGTCTGCAGGAGAAGACCAAGGGCTGTACGTTCACCCGCGAACATTGTGAGCGCACAGATCGACGATCTTTGTAACCTTAACTTAACACCCTAAATACGAACCTTTCAAAACTATTGCAAATAAACTACATTTCAATTGGGAATCACCAAAAGAAACTTGCTTTATTCATGGCCATCAACGAAGAAGTAAAAACATTTGCCGTATAATGTCACTGATTTGGAGTAGTTTTAACAGTTTTATAACAGGAATATAAAACTCGTAGGGTTCTATACTTTCTAGAGAGTTCAACTTGTATGCAAAAAAAAAAAAACAAATAAAATTACTGGTTTGCCAATTTAAAAAAACTACAAACCAATTAAAGAAAATTAGTTATTAGATTTTGCATGTAATACTGCATAACTTACGTACCACTTGAATAGCTTAAGTGACATGACTTTAATAATAAAACCAAATTTACCACCTTGTCACCCCTTTTGGGGTTGAATATAGAAAAATGGTAAACGTAAAAAAATTCATGATATGATATGAAATGATATAATGTACGTTATTCTTGTTCAGTTTCTTACCTCTGCATATGATTTTTTGTTTAAGCTTGGCTACATGATATATTATTTAGTACCCAGTTTAAATTTTCGTAAGAGCATACGTAGTAGGCCTACAACCACACAAGGAAAATTATATAGAATAAATGTAACTCCATATGTATCTGGCTTCAACGTATTTTTTGGACCTAGTAATTTTTAAAGTATATCGCATATTTATGGGTGTATATATATTTTTAAGATTATTGCTGTGTTCTTAACAAATTAAAGTAAAACTTGCGTGTAAGACGCACAATCTGGCTAATGATTGATTAAGTAAGCGATAGTTCCTTCTAGAATATCAAACCCAGCCAATTTTGACAATTTCTTTAGAATTTTTTGGCATTGCAAATTTTAGTTAATTATTAAATCGTGCATTGCACTGTCATTAATACGACACCAATGCAAGTGGATGTACCAGTGGACGTGGAGGAATTAAGTCACCAATTACTCGGAAGTGACCAGTTCCGGGCTGCAGTGCTGAATACTCCAGTTTGTTTCCCCACTCCTCTCCCCGCCGACAGATTGGCCCGCGCTCCGCACGCTTTTGCCGGCTTCTCTCGGCGGTGAGTTCGGCGAGGCAGGGCACTGGAACTCGGCAAGTCGATACAAGCGTCGCTTTCCTATTCGTCGTGCCGGCCTCTGGTTGGCCGAGTTTAACACCTCGTCACTCTCCTTCATCCAGTCACCTGAGGCGTAACTTAAGCTATTCAACTAGGGGGGGGGGGGGAGGGCAAGACGCATCGGGGGTCTTGGGGGTATGGAATGTCCCCTCGTGTAGGAGGGCTGAGGGGGGTAGTCAAACCAGAAAATATTAAAAATATAGTCATAAATTATTGTTTTTTTAAAAGATTTTTCAGGCTGTTTTCACTACAAATCACAAAAAAACCTACCCTAAAAGATAAACTGTTAATTACTTAGATTAAAAGCCAAATCATTTATAAAGAAGATATCATTTACCCACACGTCAAGATTATGATTATTTTTATTTAATTTTTTGCCTTATATTTTGTCATAGGGTAAATCATTGATATCTTTACTTCAAAATTGTGAGGGGGGGGGGGGGGGGGGGCTAAATACTGGGTTGGATATTTCTGGGTTGGATATTTCTGGGGTGGCAACTGTCACCCCTTGCCACCCCCGAATTACCCCTATGCTAATCATGCAGACTGATCCGCTGTTATCAGCCTGTCGCTACTAATAGTAGATCAATGTCGCCTGTACAGAATAAATGGCAGAGCGGGCTAAAGGAAGAACCCACACTACCCCTTACCAGCCCAGTTCCTCGCTAATATACCTTCTCAGCGATATGCCGTCTCTTAGCGTGTTCTGAGCCATCGAATGACATTGTTTTGTTTCGATAGCTCTTGGGTTTGAATCAATGAAAACTGACTGCTAGAATTAGACAAAACTTCGGGCTGATAACCATACATAAATGAATACATTTACACATGCATAATGCGTGATTTTTAAGTAACATTTTGAAATAAAAAAAATATTAACTTTTCTAAGAAAATTTATTTTTTATTAAATTTTCACAAATCTTCAGGCACTTATCGTATTGTACAAACATCATTTGAATCCCATCCTCATAGAAGTCTGCCGTCTGATTTTATCAACCACTGCAAATACGTCAGATAACGTCTGCTCATTGTTTACCCGTTCAATAACGCGTAACGAAGTCTACCAACTCATTTAGCTGGCTGACTCTCTTTGTTTAGTCGTTATTTCTCTGCAGTTTAACCCTTAAAGTGAGGTAGAGCGATCACATAACTCCGTAAAGCAGTTGGATGTAATCTATGATGAGGTGCAAGAAGTTTTTGGTTCGATACCCTGGTAAAGCATGCGTGTAATTTTTTACGGTGTTTTAATTCTCAAAACAATGTCAAATACAAAATTATATGGATAAAACAAATTAATGCTAACAAAAAGTCGCAAAGGAAGATTATATTTTCGTTGATGAAATTTACCGACGAGCAAAAATTTAAAAAGCAAAGTTACAAGATATTCCACTCGCATTCCAAAGTACAGGAGCTCAACTCCAGGCCAGACCATCATGATTTTGATTTTGGAATGTTCGCAGAAATCACTCAAGACCAATATAATATAATTATAATTTGAAATGGTCTAGGTTAATTTTTATAGCCCTAAAATGACAGCAAATTAAGTAACTAACAAAATAAAGCTTTACAAATATTGAAAATATACTGGATCAAAACTGAACTTAAAAACAAAACATAGATTTATTTACATTTAAGTAACATTCGACAAAATAATGTTGAATTTTAATAAGGGACGGTGTGAAATTATGTTTATCGTCAGTAGGCTAGATGTGTTAAATATTCCCGATTTCAGTAATGCTTTAAATGCATAAAAATCCCAGCTGTAACTAAAAACAATTTTTGAAATCATCGTTTCCTTTGTTTGTGGTTTGACATTTACGTGTCCGCACCAAAATAACAGCCATACATTGTACGTTGTCTCTGTCATCAATATATACCCTGTGGCGACTTTCGTCGACTTTAATTTATTTTTATTTCCTCTCGCAAAACGAATCAGATAAACTGAGCGAGTGCAGTGAGTTGTCCTCCAAATAATTTTCGTTGTGTTTACTGATTTCGTTTGAATACGAACAAAATTGTAATAATTGACGCTACCGTACAAATTTTAATTTATGGGTGCTATAGTTATACTTATGTATAATAAAGTTATGGAAATTGCTAATTAATCACCTCAGGGGCAATTATTAATTGTAGCTGGGCAATCAAAGGCAACGTTCTATAGAAAATGTCATCGATGGTTAATGAACGTATACTATATTTAATTCGAACAAATGAAACAACCCAGGCAGGATGTAATGCATATTAATTTTCTCCGGGCGCAGAGCAAGATAAGATAGCAAGAAGTGTCCTCGGTGGTTCCTCGTAATTCTCCTTGTTTCTCCTATCCCCCTCCACTACTTGTATCAAGCTCTCCCACTCCTTCTCCTACCCATCAACTCCTCTGGTTTCACACATGAGCATCTAGGTAGTGTGTAGGGCTTAAACATGCCAGTAAACCTCTGCTATGGCATTATCACCGTCATAGCCATTTTAAGAACGGGTTTTCTGGTGCCGCAAGGGTTGCAGCTGAGAGGAGTCATGACATTTTTTTTAATTTTTCGTTTGTCAGTTTGCGTGCCATGTGGTGGTAATACCGGTAAAGCAAAAATAATTATTTTACTCTAAAGTCTCTCTTCCAAATTGTTGTTTCGGCCTACCAAATTGTAAATTCTGCCTGGATAAATTCTCGCGGTGTATTTGTCAACTTTGTACAGAATAACATACGCATACCCACGGGATAGGACACAACAGTGCTATGGCACTAGCAGCATTAAAAAAAATATTGATTGATACCACAAGGGCTTATCACTGTAAAAGGCTTGCAAGTGACGGAGCAGCAAGCCTATTTGGTTTATTTTACCCGCAGCTGACAATTTAGCAAAAAACAAATAGTTTTAGTAAATATTGTAACATGTATCTACTATATTACCGAGTTCTAACACGGTCCGCCCACCGTGTGTTACGTTTTTACCGTCGTTGCCTAGCAACAAACTTTATTTGTTACAAATATAAACAGTAAACATTCCAGACTTATTTATTTTAATTTTAAATACATTTGGACGTTTTATTTGCGCTAATTTAAGCCATTTTCAGTAAATAAAGAAATTAATTAGAACTTCAACAGCCGTTTCCGCGATGTTGCGTCGTGATTGGCCGGCCGAGGAGCGGCCGGTAGAAAACGACAATGTAAAATATAGAAGGTTTCCTGGGCGGCTGTCCTGAGTGCGTGCAGTGCAGACGGTGTCTCGGCAATCGAGATATTTTGTTAATAATCCGCGCACTGACACACTTGTCATATTAAATCGGTTTCGCGACATCACCGTGAACATTTTTGTGTAATAATCTCCGCGATTATTACGTGCGTGATATCTGCGTTCACATCTGGACCCCAGCATCCATCGGCTAACGTAGGCTGTTGCTACTACGGTTTGAGGTGACGCCACGTTATATCACGTTTCCCTAGTGACTTTAGGACTTCAAGGTGAACTATTTCGACATTTTAACAAATTCAATTATACATTTTCACACGCTAGAGACACCAAGACTAGAAGTCCTGAGAGTACCGTTTCGTTGAAATACCTTACCGAACTACGCCGGAGCAGTTTAAGAAAAACATTCCCTGAGATTTTTAGAAAATTATAAATATAAATGAACTTTTGAAATAATTGTGTGCACCGTAACGGTAACTAGATTTGAACATTATTTCTTCCTTGGTCATCATACGGATTGTCATTACTATAGTGTGCTGTAGTGACCCAGTTGCTATTTCTTTTTTTTCTTTTTGAATAATATAAATTTGTTATCGCAGTAATTTTATATGCATGAATCTAATCCTGACCATAAATAATGTATGTATTTTGCTAGCTGTTAAATGTCGTTCCACGCATATACTAGAGGGCCGCAGTAACCGTCATAATTCATATAACTTAAACATTTGTCACGCCACTTTGTGGGGCCTTATAGGTTATATAAATAGAGTTAGAATATATAGACTAAAATGTATAAATTAGTGAAGTACTCTTTCTCAAATATATATATTTTTCAATCATTTTTCTTTTATATAAGATTTGTTTAGCTCTTAAAGATTTCAATTGTATTTGAGGTTTTGATTGGCTTATCCCTAATCATAAAAATCGGCTTTTCATGTTACTTATTGAGTAATAGCGAAATGCAAGAGAATATAAGTTTGAAGAATTTATTAGCTTAAAAATGAAAGTTGGAAACGTTGTGCAGTTGTTGCGTGTGTTAACTGTCTTTCTTGTTCCTATCATGACAATACTCAGTGCGTTCCCCGGCGAGTTACCTTTTCTCTCGTGCCATTTCTCTACGGGGTCACGACTGATGGACAAGATCCTTTTCATACGTCCTATAGTTAGCTTTAAATCGCTTTGAGACCACACTTTTCACGATTTATGATAATTTTTTGTTTATAGATCAAGGGTATATTGCTTCGTCTTTCTTGTACGCCCGCGCGCACACTCTATATCCTCATGTTTCATAATAAAAAAAATGGCATGTTTGGCTTGGTAATATTTTCTAGTGTAAAATGTGTAATCTTACGAGCACTGTTACTCCGGCTACAGGAGTAGGATTGGGATTGTCTGTGTCCGCCATATAGTATTGTAACGTCACAGCGGCCATTCTGGATGAACTTGACCGCAGCCGCCATCTTGGATTCCGCCTTCTTGAATTATGACTTCACAGCCAGTAGAACACACATAACACCACTTCTTATGAACCACCAGTAAACTTATGTATTGTTAAGCCATAAAGATATAAAATATTTATTTAAACAGTGCATACTGGAAGAATTATGTTTGGTTATAAATTATCCCTAACAGATTTCCAACATCGTTCACAGAATTCATCTTCGCTTTACTAATAAATATGCGGCTAATGATTCAGTTGTTTTATGGCTGTTGGGACATTAATAAAGACCACGCCATTAATAAAGATGATGGAGCGGGGGAAAAAAGAGCCAGCGATACGGATGTATGTTTTTCTGTGCGTGGTAACGTGACTTAACAACCTAATAAAAACCCTTAAACAACATTAATGCGGGTTAGGGGGGAGCAGGAATTGTTTAGTAGTGCAGAATAAGCAGTAACGCAGGGCTTAAACGAGCTTTGTTCATTATTCCCAAGTTAGACTGGGCGGCGCTCTCTTGCAATAAAGAGGGTATAACCTCCAAATTAATGTAAGCCGCTTTATGCCTCGATAGGCTATCATGGTATGGCTTTACCCCGGGGTATCTCTGAAACCTTTATGGTGCCCACGGGAAATAAACCCGGCGCCTTAATTTCAAGGAGATAGAGTTTGCGATGTGAAGCCACGCGCCCAAGGCGTAACTTTAAATATGTAACTATAACAAAGAAACTACTGAAGGGCGATATGGATGAAAACCGATATCGTTTCAAATATCGATACATTTATTTAACAGATTCTGTAACTGATAAAAAACTAAGTTTTTCGTGTGATGCTTTGAAGCCTAGCAGACGTGCGTGCGTGGCAGAACAGCGTGGTTTATAATACATGGATAGAATATTTAATAATTTTTAGACTAATGTTTGTTTTCGAAACAAGTGATTTAGTTGTTATTGTTATATATTAAAATCATAGTTTATAATTAAAATGTGTACCTATTTTTCAATAAAGATTGGTCGTAAAAGCGTCTCAATACTTACTTCATCTAAATAGTACAATATTTACCGTAGATGGGTGAATAATTAAAAAAAAAAATTAATGAGCACGCCAAGGACAGAATTAATCTTACTAACAAAAATAAATTAGCAAGCATTTGCGTGTGTGAAAAATGTACAAAGGTCAGTAAAGTAAAGATGAGTTAGTAATTGATGCAAGAACAAAATTAATCAATTTTTCACAGTACAATTGGTCCCTATATTTTTGTAAAATTTTAATGCAAAATAAATTATATTATTTGTTTTAAAAAAATAATTGTTTTATTTAAGTTGATTTTTGTTAAAATTCTGATTTCTGGATATGCGGTGTATTAAATTGCTGTCCGCTGTTATTTATATTTTGCTGCTCTTCATCGTGGAATATTATCCCTTGTAATACAGGGAATGTTGTGATATCCCTTTTGGATTTCACGCAATGCAAGACAACAGTTCTTTCTGCCTGCCCACTTTCAAGCCCTGCGTTCGGTCCTCTCTGTCCCTGTAAAAAGAATTGCCCCCGCGGCATTTCATCTCTCCTTTGAAGGATTTTGTAATGATTTCAATTTAACTTCTCTTTCATCCCTCCCCTTTCAACCTTGTTTCATATTAATTCACTTTGCAGGCACTTAACCCAACAGGCAAATTCATTCCTTTCAGATCCTCAAATTACGTTAGTAGTACATTTGTCAGGAAGAAATCCCTTAAACGAATATTCTTTCAGCGCAGGAGTACTACAAGTCGTCCTTTATCTTTCAAACCCCTAGATTTTAATTCTTGGTTTTAATTTGCTCAATACCTTTAAAGTATTTTAATACTATGGATTTAGAATGAATTTATAAAGAATATTTTAATATTTTTTAGGCCCACAAATGTATTGTTCCTGCTTCTGTAACGCTTTCAGTAAGAAAACGGATTCACATTAGTTACACATCCCACAAATATCAATAATAATATGAATCACACCAGTGTTCTTATGAAAAGGGATATTTGGGTTGATAGTAGTTTATGAAGTGCTACTGTATGTGGAAAATTAAAAAAAACTTAAACCTTTTACAACCAAAATTACATCGCACGTAGAAAGACAATTTCTTGGTGAGAAAACAATTTTTGTGTTGAGAAACATGTGCGTACATGAAGTAATAAAATTGTTATATGAAAATTTCTAATAAACCAAAACTATTTTAACAACCGTATTGACATGTTTCTTTTCGTAAAAAAAATATTCTGTGCACGTAAAAATATTTTGGTGTAAGAAAAAAGATTTCATTCAAATGTAAAGCTGGCGAAATAAGTAGATGGAAAGTTATTTTAAATCAGAAAATTACGAATAACTCAAAAACATGTTATAGCTTCTTAAGCGATCTAGGAATTGACAATCTTTTCATTAAAATAACATATAAAAACTAGAAAATAAAGAAATTTAAAGAAAATGTTTAAAACTATTTATATCTCAATACTGGCAAAACACTCCGAATATTGCTATGCTCGTTTTTTTTATGTTTCTCAGTGTCAATGGAGTTAAAAAGATCTGATGTGAATCTGAATTTTGTTATAGCCTGATCACCTGTACGGTCAATATCGTTTTTTAAATGCGTCATTAAAGCATTTTTTTGTTGTAAAAAGAACATCGAATAGAACAATATAAAGATTGACTATAATTAAGATTATTGAGTTTTTGTGGTTTTAAAATAAAATCTATCATCTAGATAGATTTTTTTTTAAATTCTACACGTAATATATTAATGTAGATTATATACGTATACAAAACATTCTGACTTTTGGTTGTCTGTAACTCGTAAACCGTATCAAAATTGTAGATAATTTTCCTTGCAATTAAGACCCCTGGTCATGAGAATAAAATATCTACTTATACTAAATTTTTCATTTTAAAAAACTTAAAAACTTTATAGTATGTAATATTAAGTACTTTAAAAGTGATCTAAACCATATATTCTAAAAATATATTTTGTTTAATTAAATATATACATGATTTTGAAACGATTTTTGTTTGTTTTCATGAGTAAATTTTTGTTTATTTCTATTCTTACGTAATGATAATTTAGTTGAATAAAGCAAACAATAATACACTGGCGTGTGATAAAAAAATAAAATTGAACAGACGATATGTTCAATTATGTGGGTTTTTGTACATAGTTTAACGTATTTCATGAACTTGTTTAATTTATATTAAATGCACTTGATTTTATCATGAAGACTCGGATGTGAAATGCGACCGTTCTAGGCTTTTCACTCGATTCGTTGTTGCACTAGAATTTTATGATCCTCCTGGCCTAAAATAAAGACAAGTAATATTATAATCTGAGCGTGGCGTTTATTACGTACATCTAAAAATACTTTTACCACTAATACCTATTACTTTCGTGACAGCTAAAATCGTGAACGCACTCTAGTAGAGTAAGTTTCTCAATTTATCTCAGTAACATAATATATTTTGACATTTAATTTCACGAACATATGTACTCCAGTGATATTGACTCCCAAAACCTGAAAATAAACCTGCGTTAGTACAACGTAATTAAAATTAATAAAATCCCTAAGCGACTTCTTTTGTTGCTCGGATTCATCGTTGCACTCATCACAGTGAAATTCTCTTAATTTCCAGGGTATACAATTTCAGAGCTGGTGAAAACAACCACTGAAGACAATTATAGCTTCGTGGCTAATTCAGTTAAAGTGTTTAAACTCGGGTCAGTGATTGCACCTAACGGGACAGTGAACTCGATAACTCCAAGTCATTGTCTTTGCACATCACCGATTACGCAGCCAGTGGAAAACGACGAGGTATTCAGGAAAATTTGATATCAGAATCTAAAATAAATTATTCAGTTTTAGAAAACAGAAGTGCAGAAGTGGAAGTCACATACTTTCAATTAAAAACTAAAACAGAAAAGTGATAACCTGCACGTAAAGTCCAGCTATAGGCCCTAAAATTCTTTCACAGGTACGAATTTTTTAACAACTCTTAAGTTTGAATAAAACACTATAATTTGTTTTTCCCTAAAAAAGATAATTTTTAAGAATTTGAGATGTTAAATACTGTACTATAATTTACTAGGAATAAAACGTCTAGCCTATTACAGTTATATTAACTCACACACAAAAAATATGTTGAAACTAAATTTCTTGTGTTTTTGTGTCTTAGGTTTTTTTTGTAGGATCGACGTCATTATAAATGCCAAGAATGATTCTGAGCTGGTTTAAATCACGGCACAGTTACACCGTTAAACAAGGAAGATGTCTCGGGGGTGTAATGTCCACATTTATTTTTACTTCAGTATACCTTACCGGTTTGTGGCCATCCAGTGTTCCGACAAACAAGACGTGAAAATGTTTCCACGTGGGAAAATAACGGGAATGTTAACGATACTCTGGAATAAGTTTGCGAGAGCTATCAGGAGTAAGTGGGCAATCTGAGAAACCTAAGATTAACTGAAATGGAGCAAAGACGCCCAAACAGTTCCGAAAAGTTCACTGGTTACTCGTACAACATCGGACTGGAATAAAAAAAATCTGGGTAGGCTGTATTTTGGACTACAGCCACCAGGGGTTTGTTTGATGAATTTCCATCGCGCTGAACGGGAATGTTGTGTAAGAAATAAAATAATTTAACAAATTGATGTAGCTTTATTTTTTGACGTGAATTCGATGAACCTCTTACTTGACAGCTCAACTGACTGAAAGTTGCAATTTTCGTTATGGACGACATTATGAAAATCCTTTTTTTATGCTATACATTCAAGAATTTTTTTTAAATAATTAAAAAAATATTAATAAAAATTTAAATAATTTTTTTTTAGCCATCTTGGATATTGGCGTCATGGCCACCATATTGAAAATCCATAATTATTATCCAAAAAATACGTAAACATTTTAAAAATGTATAAAAACTTCATCAAATTTAATATAATTTTTATTAAAAACCCACTTACGTCTCGGAGTCTTCAGTTCGAACCTGGTGAGGAACAAATAAAAATGATGACATCCTTCGTCCACAGAAGTAATCGACAGATTGACCTCCCGTCACTAATGCCAAAGTATATATGTATATATATCGCCCGCTAGTATGACATCAAGTCCACCATCTGGTTTTAGTCTGCTGGAGATCGCCATCTTGTTTTCGTTTGCTAGAGTACGCTGCCGTCATCTTGTTTTCGTCTGCTAGAGTGTGCTGTCGCCATATTAGTTC
Source organism: Bacillus rossius redtenbacheri (assembly GCF_032445375.1). NCBI lineage: Eukaryota > Metazoa > Arthropoda > Insecta > Phasmatodea > Bacillidae > Bacillus > Bacillus rossius. The sequence continues at coordinate 26,272,091 of NW_026962011.1, read as the reverse complement.
AATTTTAACCCCATAGAGTGCAGTAATTAGTTATTGCCAGAGTGCTCACCATCTTGATATTTGAACACCATCTTGGAAATCTCTAATTAATTACACAAAACATTCAGAAAAAATTCCCAAAATCATCAAAAAAATTACTTATTAAAATAATGATTTATTCAATAGATATATATCTTTGGTTCAATTCTCTAACAGTGATAAGAGTAATTAAAATTAAAATCAAATTGATTTCTGTTTCCTATTGCACTTTGTGGAGTTTAGTAATCATTCTCTACGAAAAAAAAAAAAAGACTCTATACACGATACCTGTCCGACGAATTAAATATGTTGTCGCGTAGTCTAACATGGAAGAATTTTTTTTTCGATGCGTGAAATACATTCCATCCAGTCCATGTACAATGATATATATATATATATATATATATATATATATATATATATATATGTGTGTGTGTGTGTGTATATAATAGACCAAGTGCCTTCGGATCACGAAACCAATGTACTATGTCAGACGTATAGACCTGATGTCTCCGAACCACAAGACCTTCTTCTTCGTCGATAGATAATATAACATATTTTAAGCAGTCATGAAAAATTCTTTGAACTGTCAGACCTAATGTATCAATAAAATCAATTACAAGCAATTATACCAACGGAACATGTGTTACGCTTACTGAAAAACGTTGTATCAAGACCAAGAGGTTTCGAAGCAGTAAATATTCTGAAATACTACAGATTTGACCACGAACATTTAACGAAACGACACACTTTCAAAAAAAAAAAAAAAAAAAGAACACACAATACACACACGGTGTGTACACGCAATGGACACACAGTTTACACAATGATCACACACACAGGACACGCATTTGACTAAAAGGAATAACATTTGGACGAAAGTTTAACTTGGTGTGATACTATCTTATCACTAGTATACGATAATACAGACTTGACTATGTACATTTAACGAAAAGGACGTACATTTTCACGAACATTCAACTCAATAGGATGCAAATGGCAATTAACGATAGGATATAATGCCTCCAACAATCTTTGGCTCCAAGAGTCTTCAGCTCCAACATCTCCAAATTCTCCAAGTGCTCCAACTGTCTTTGGCTCCAACAGTCATTAGCTCCAAAAACCAATGCTCCAATTGCTCTAACATCTCCAAGTGTTCCCACAGCTGCAATTCTCCAATTTCTCCAACAACTCCAAGTATTCCAACAGCTCCAATGCTTCAATTGCCCCAAGTGCTCCAATGCTCCAATTACTCCAATAGTTCCCACCGCTCCAAACTGCTCCAATCCTCGAATCGCTCAGAGTGCTCCAGCAGCTCAATCTACATTTGAGTCCAACTAATTTCAATTGCATTTTTTGATCGAACATGACCAAAAGCATATTCGATAAACGGAAGCGCATTTGGAAGCACATTTGTAAACACAGTAAAAAAAAAAAGAATCACATTTAATGAAAAGGACGCACATTTGAACGAATATTCAACTTGGTAAAATACTATCTTATCAGAATGACAATGTTCCATCAGTAGGATATGATACTTCAGTCTTTTCTACGCACATTTAACGTAAAGAACGTACATTTACACGAAAGTTCAACTAAGCAGGATAACATTTCATCAGTAGGATATTTCCAATCTACTGTAGACTTCAACTGCTACATCTGATTTTAGCTCCAACAGTCTTATGACTTCAACTGCTGCAACGTTATTTGGCTTCATGGCTACAAGAGTATTTGGCTACGAAGATCAAGTCTTCGAGGCTCCAGTTGCTTAATCTGACTTCGACTTCAATTGTCTTTGACTCCAGCTGCTCCAACGACATACCTATAAGATTACAGGCTACTTGGTTATGAAGCTACAAGTTTACGAGACTCCGAAGCAACATGACTAAGTGACTACGAGACTACGAAGCTACAAGACTACAAGGTTAAGAGACTTTGAGACTACAGGACTACAAAGCTATTCGTTCGAAATAATATAGTGCTTAATTATATCCTTTGGTAATACAATAATGAAATTTAATTAAATTTCAGATCCATTTACCAATAAAACGACAGTTTCAAGTACTATTCTACTAAAAGTACAGAAATACAATCAATTTGTTTTTCTTCAGTAAGCGGAGTCTTTTTTTCTCAGTTGCAATCGATCCACATGACTAAGTGTCCATCCGCTACCTTTTTCCTGGTATTCTTCCTCTCCGCGACATATTTTCCAAAGCATCATGTACAGACTCTTCTACGTTGTGTTATAGGTAAAGAGCAGTGTTCATAGTCTTGAATGTTCTTTTGCAAGTATCCTCTTGAAATGGCATTGTTTTACTGTAAGTACATTCCAGTCACAAATTATACTTCACTGATCTATAATTTTCCAAGCATTCAAGTTGATTAATAATATACTTCTTGGTATCAGTTAGAAAGGCACAAACATCTTTCGGTGCAAGGGAGCCGCTCAGGTAATAAGTCTTTACACATTCCACAGAATATTAAATTTGCCAAGTAGAATCAATTTTCATTAGGTCTGAACGCACCAAGAACAGTCGTAGGTTGTGTTGCATGTTGGGTGGATATCGAAGCTTCTTTCTGCAGATCGGATTTTTGTTACAAGCATTGCAATTACAAGTCTCAACATTTAACTTGTGGGGCAAAATGCAACACTAGCTGGTCCGCAATAAATGAACGGACTTCACCTTTACAGATATTCGCATGTCATCTCAAACTATCAATGCGTGTGACCTAAACGTGACACTTATCACAGCGAAACGACAAACATAATGGGTTCTTCTCACATTCTCTTTATTAATGTCTTCTTGCACCTCGAGAGAACGCATATGTCTTTTCTCAGAAGTTATAGGGATATTGTCTGTATTCTATTGTCTGTATTCCTCGATGTATCCTTACTCAGTAATGCGCCATCACGGGTCTTCTGCAATGACAGTATAAACCGTTTGACAGGAGAAACACTTAGTTTGCAGCTTATGACATTTTTTAAATTATCATTTTCGCAAACTCCTTACGACATTTCTCGCAGTTAAATTTGTGCGACGAGGATTATCAGCACATTTTCTCTTACCGTTTTGACGAGCATTACTATAACGCCCTCAAGCTAACAATGTATCCCGTGAGGGGAAGTGTCGTGACACCTCCTCCAGTCCCCTCCCTGAGTAACACACTACAGGTGGGAGCGGTACACTCAGTGAAAACTGTTGTGGACCTACGTCAATAACACAGCCACTATATTAGCTGATTTCACGTTTCGTTCCACCTATTTCCTACATATTGAAGTGAAATACGTTTGTTATAACATACACATCCGCAGAATTAGAATATAGGTACCTTCAGGTTACATGCAAACAGCAACTGGTCCACAAACATAAGTAGATAATTGCTGTTTGTTGAACATATAAATACAAATGGAATGGCATCTGGCCTACCATTTACATCTAACGCACTCATAGCACAACAAAGATGTTTAATTAATACACTTGTACTTACAACTGCCTAGTTCAGACACTCGAAGCCTGAAAGTGCACTATCCGAGGATCTTCCACCACTGTCATCACTGGAACTGTCAGTATCTTCACAAACATCGCTTTCACTTTCACTGTCACCGTTTAGACGTATTATAAATTTTTCCATTTCCTCTTCAATGCAGTGGTCGTTTTTCCAGTACTCTTCTTCTCGTTTTACATGTGACACAACTGCCGTCCAGTCGTTTTCACAAATGCTGTTAATGGCTTCTTCTGTCAACATTTGTATATGGTACGTTTTTGTCCGACACACGAGATTTCACAATGTTCCAGATATATTCAATTGCATTTAAATTACAATGATACGGTGGCAACCTGACTACTTCGTGACCATGTCTTTCAAGGATGTCGTCCACACGATATTTCGGAGACGGGCGTTGGCACTTGACGATGTTAAGTAATTCTGACTTTGTCATGTCTTCTTCATAAGCAATGTTGTTGCTATTCAGCCACTCTTGAATTTGCGCCTTGCGCGATGCCACAGTCGGGGCTTTATTAATCTGCACTGAATGGTAGGATGCATTATCCATTACAACAATGCAATGTGTGGGAAGATTAGGTATAAGCCGTTCAAGTACCCACTTGGAAAAGTTATCATAATTCATCTCATCGTGATAATCTCCGCTTTTACATTTGGATTTGAAGATTAAGAATGCGCCAGGAACAAAACCCGAAACCGAACCAGCGTGCACAATAATCCATCTGTGTGCTGCTCTGTCATTCTTAAGTACACCCTGCGTATCTGGATCTTGCCAGCATTTGCTCACAGTGTATGCTGCATGTATCCATGTTTCATCAACATATACAACTGGTAATTTATTCTCACCTAAACTGTCATTTTCCCTCATTCGTCGCAAATACCTTCCCCTCCAAGCGACAATATCTGTCCTTTCCATCAATACTAGTCTCTTGTCTTTGCATTTCTTAAATCGGAAGCCAATCTGTTTTAATATTTTCCGCAACGTTTCTCTACTTCCAGCAAAATCAATTTCTTTCCGCAATACATACAGTAATTTCTTCAATGTTGGCACTTCCTTTCGATAGGCATAAAAGTTTTGAACTGTACGTCGAACAACACACAAATCAAAATCATCCAGAACAATTTTTTTACGGCTTGTCTTCCGTTGTTTGCCCGGTGTACATACTCGTGTATCTGTTAGTTTTGCTATGCTCATTTCCTTACGTATTTTGCATATTGTTCCCACAGATTTTCCAGTCGCAGCTGCAGCTCGTTTTGTAGCATTTTCGATGGGATGTGCGTGTTTTCCAGCAAGCTTCTCTGCATCAAAATATGAAATAACATTTCCTATAATTTCACGTGCTTGATTATGAATAGTCGGACGCGTTATCCTAGATGATGCCATTATTGTATAACGTTATTAATGCATATATTCCACTCGATAGTTGATAACGCAAGCAGCAACCTTACATTCCAATTCGCGAACTCACACGTTAACCACGCCGGCGATACTTGGCGATAGCCGGCTCGTCACCTGCTGCTCGTCACCGATTGGCCAGTTCAGCTACCTACTCTGTCTCTCTCGCGTGCGACCGCATTCTTTCGAGATACATTGTTATCTTGGCAGAGTTATAACATTCGAGACAATCTTGTCACAGTTGACATCGATGCGGGAAAAACGCTGAAGCACCTTCAGCGGACCTCGTTGGTGTTAGTGATTCTACCGACATTGAAGTCTACTTCGACGACGAAACGTCATTCATAGATGTTTCTTCTACAGCCAGCATTGCAGACATTTCAATCTCTTCTGCTGGTTCTCTTCTGCTGCTACAATAACACCAACTGCTCTAATGCTCCAACTGCTCCAAGTGCTCCAATGCTCCAGTCGCTTCAACAGTCTTTGGCTCCAAAAGCTATAACGACATTTGGCTACGAAACTCCAATGCTAAATGGCTACGAGGCTACATAGTTCCAAGTGCTCTAATGCTCTAGTTTCTATAACTGCTCCAGCGACCAACTGCTCCAATGTCTAATTCCTCTAAGTGTTCCAATGTTTCAAGTGCTCCAATTGTTCCAACTGCACCAATGCTCCATCTGCCCAACTGCTTAAAGTCCTCTAATCGCTCAAATGCTCCAAGTACTCCAAGTGTTCAAATTAATCCAATGCTTCAATTGCTCCAATTTATTCAATGCTCCAATAGCTCAAGTGCATCAATCTCTCTATGCTTCAATTTCCCCAACTGCTCCAAGAGCTTTATTGGCTCCAATGCTCTAGTTACTCCAAGTGCTCCAAAACTTTAACTTCTCAAAATTCCGCAATAGTTCCAATTCTCTAATATCTCTCATTTATGCAATGCTCCAATGGTTCAACTACACCAATATCTCCGATTGCTCCAAAGGCTTCAATTGCTATAAGTGTTCCAAATGCCTAAGTGCTCCAACTGCTACAATTGTTCCAACTGCTCCATGGCTCCAATTGCTCCAAGTGCTCCAATTGCTCCAATGCTCCAATGCTCCAATTGCTTCAAGTACTCCAATATCTCCAACTGCCCAATTGCTACAATGTCTAGTACTCCAACTGTTCAAATTGCTCCAATGCTCCAAGTGCTCTAACTTTCGAAGTGCTCCAAGTGATCCAACTTCTATAATATCTCCATCAACAGAAAGTTTCGATTAGTTTATATTCAAAGAATATTCATAGTCTTCCGAGATTTTGTCATAGAAGTCGTGCTCTGAGTACTGAAAATGAACTGCATACTGTTCTCAAGTCTTACGATGTCGAAATCCGCAAATACATTTCGCCAAAATTTTAAAGTACGAAAAATGTATTACTAAAATCTCGTTTCCTTCAACAAACATGTGGAGGCCTCGGATTCTCATATCCGTGGCATGTGACGATTTTAACACCTTCGAAACTAGTCTAAATGAATCACTATCTCATTAGGCAATGAAAACAGATCTAGCTATGAACATCAAGAATGTGGTTGATTCGTGCATGGAATAAATTTATAAAATTTATTAGATAAATAATAAGTATAAAATTAAGTCATTCAACCTATTTTTAGCCAGTGCAATGTCGGACTTGGCCAGTGATCTTCATCCTGCTGTACAGTCTGTTGGTGCAAAATATCTTCTTGCTAATACAGCCAGATTTTTAAGTGAAATGGAAAATGAAAATATATTTAAACCAATCACTGGTCGCATTGACAAACTTAAAAATAAGGAAGAACCATAAACCACCGTGAAGGCAGAAGTTGATGACAGGGTGTCAACTGCGAAGAAGAGGAAATATGAACCAGCTGGAGAAGAAAAGTACTTTGCGAGTACCAAGTTTATGCACATTACGGATTTAAGGAATCATGGTCACCAAGATAGTTAATGCAATGGTCCGGCCATAACAAAAATGACACATCCTATGGAGTGTAAAGAAAACAAAAATGTTCCTTGGAACTTACCTTTTTAACAGGAAATATCATATGTGTAGAGGGGTACAAAACATATAGGACCCCATGTATGTACGAATTACTGTTTCGCAGAGAACCTAAAGACATATGATCTTCATGCTTCTGCAAGACAAAAATACCTTTATTGCAAAGTTTTAGTAATGGGATGATGATTTATTTTAGGCGGACATTGTTGAGATGATACCATATTCCTGAAATAACAAGTACTTCAAGTAGGCTTCATGTAGACAGTCATCGACGTGTCATCGAAGAAGACGTCTGATGTAACCAAGTCCATGGCATACACATTGCATGATGGGCGTGTTCCCTTCGCACCTGCAAAAGGATCTCGGCAAAGAATTCTACAATGAAACTTTCAAGTCTTTGATGAAGAAGTTTGGCATCAAACACTTCTCTACATTTGGTAATGTCTAAGCCTCTGGAGTAGAGAAGTTTAACAAAACTTTGCATACCAAGATGTGGCATCAGTTGGTAGCTCATGGAACATAAAAGTGGCTGAATATCTTACCGAAACTAATAACTGGAAATAATTTTACTGTGCATTCTACTACAAAAATGAAGCCCAAAGGCCGATCACTTGCTTCTAGCATTGTTTCCCAAACAGAAGAAGAAATATTCACGTAAGTGTAAAGCTAACGTCGGCTACATTGTGCGGATCTCCAAGTAGGAAGGTGTCCTCGAGAAATCTTTTACTGTGAAATGGAGTCATGAACATTTCCGTGTAACCCATGTTCGCGAATCGGAGACGAAGACTTACTACCTTGAAGATTTGCATCACGTGCCTATTCGTGGTGGCTTCTATGGCGTAGAGAATCAGCCTACGATGTATCCTGAAACATATTTGGCGGAGAATATTCTTGAACGAAGAAATGGACGATCCTACGTCTAGTGTCGGGGCTTCCCACCATGCTTTAATATGTGAGTAGCAGATGCATAAATCGAGATATGTTAATGACTCTAATTTTCTTGTTTGTACGTGTATTAGTGTAGAATTTATGTCGAAAATGTTGTTAGTAAAAATGGGTTGTATTTTTTTGAATCTGGTACTTATTTTGGTAAAATGTTAAAGTAAGTTGATATTAAATAACAAAAATATTTTTGAGCTAGAATTATTATTTTTGCATCATCAAAGGACAGATACATGGCAGGAATCGAGCGAATCTACTAATATATTATAATGTAGTTTTTAATAATTTTTCGAATTTTTTCGAATTTTTAGTTTAATAATTAAAGATTTTCAATATGGCTGCCAAGATGGCGACCATATGGTGCATGATATTACAGATGACTTATTGGCGATTGACATTACTGCACTCTAGCAGGTATTCAGTAAACCAATATGGTGACAGTTCACTCTAGCAGACGAAAAAAATGGCGGATCCAAGAGAGTGTCAGTCTTATTAAGGACTTAAATGAAGAGGGACCGGTCGTCATATTTAATCGAGTGACCTCTTTATTTTCGAACAAAGGACTCCAAGGTCAATTGCCATTTTACTAAAAATGTAATTCAATATTGTATATATTTTAAATTATTTATATTTTATTAGGTTAATAATTATGGATTTTCAAAATGGCAGATGTGACATTATTTAAAATAGCTGACTTGACATCACAATTAAAATTTGTATACTGTTATAGAAAACCAGACAGCGGAAAATTCTAGAAAGAAAAAGAACGACTTCTTTGATGTTATAATACCAAGTTCGGAAAATTATAGAAAACAAAATGCCAGCTCTGACGTCATAATTCGTAATGACGAAAAGTTCTACAGCGATTAAAAGTGTAATATTCAGGTTTGTGGCACTCGATTCCAAGATGGCGGCTGTTGTATAATTCCAAATGGCGGAAAGTTCTGGAAAACAAAAAATGGCGGATAGTTCGAGATTCCCAAATGGCGGCTGAAACATAATTCAAAATGGCGGAATCCAAGATGGCGTCCGGAGTCAAACTCATAAAGTACAATGCCAAAAGTCAACAAAATCCATTATGGCGACCGTGACTTCACAATACAAGATAGCGACTGGCTCCAGCTTCTCACTCCGACTCCAGTCGCTGGAGCCCCAAGATTTTGGTGTTGTTAACTATCTGAAGAATTTTGGATTGGAGCAAGGATCTTTCGTTTCAGAGCTCGTAATCCTGGGGACGAGGGTTTCCAGTAGTAATCGTTTTATTATCCCAAGGTCCTTCCAAGAACACTCAAGTTAGTGCTGCAATATTCATTGAAAATATTTTTATTTTATTTTAGAAAATCGAAATTTAGTGCGCACTCGAAAAGTAAAAAAAAAAAAAAAACAACTTATATTAAATATCATTGAAAGTTTATATATTTTACAAATAATATAAAATGATAAATTATCACTCTATGAAATGTTTTGTGAAAAGTTTTGTTACTGAAAATCGAACATGCCTTTTATTCCAACTACAACCCTAATTTAATCAAGGAAATTATTATGCATATAATATAAAAAAAATATTTCATGCCATATTCGTGAAACTTACCTCCATAGTCCAATTGTTTGGACGGCCAATAAACTTTATTTTGAGAGTTCTCAGTTCTTATATTAGATGTCAGGGAAGGCTTGAATGTGTGTGGCAATTTTATTTGTAAAGTTAAGACTTTGCTTTGGATATATGCCATTTCTGGTTACACCGTGTATCGTAAGAAACCTCAATAAATTGACAAAAAAAAATTAATATGCGCAAACACACAGAAAATAAGCCAAAATAATGAAATGTCAAAAAATTAAAAACATTGACAGCACGCAAAACTCCGTGCAAGGAATTAGTCAATTATTTCAGCACAGACGGACACATTGTACTAACAACGACGAGACAGTAGCACAAGAACAATAAATAAAGATTAAAAAAAACCTCGGACAACTCAGCGACAAATTTTTAAAGTTCTGTTTAATTGATATTGTAAGGTGCTACTCAAAGCGCACTCAAATATCCCTAATGCATTAAAGAAAACCACGGAGTAAACTTCCGGATATATCTAAAGGAGTTAAAAAATATTTTCAAGAAAATACCTTACACACTGCGTTATTTGGAGTTACGGATTACTCAGATGAACAGTCTAGACATTCTTCCAAAGAAATATTTAAAGTCAATTATTAGTCGGAATATAGGTATACCTAGTTGAAAAATGTTAATGGACAAGAAAATATGAACAATAATGAAATGAAACTGGGCAAGAAACACAAAATATTTGTGCTTGGATAAAATACGCGAAGAATCAAACAAATAAAGACTGAATAAAAGTAATTGCTATTGTTTAAGGCGTATGTTCGTAATATCCGCGGAAGGTCTACGTTAGTATTAAGGGGGAATAGGCCTCGCCATTTTGCAGTTAGAAATATTTTGATACCACTTGCAGTAAAGCTTCCGTATTAACATTTTTGGGTCTACATGGCATAGGACTTAGCTTTGGCTACATGTTGCAGTCAATACTTGTGAATGATGTGATGTGATGGTTGTTGTAGTCACCCACGTGCAGAAGTAAGTTACTCCATCGCTGCACTTACAGACTAGAGCCTGTTAGTAAATATGTGATTGCAGCCAGGTATACATGATCTAGGAGATATTATTTATGCCTTGACATGCCAAAAAATTGGGAAAATTAGTTCAAAATTATAATTATATAAAAAAATGAAAAAATCAAAGGCGTCGGGGCCTAACCCCACTTAAATTGTTTATAATATATGTTAGGCCAATTTAAGTCTTGGTTCATCTCCTTTTTATCCCATAATTCATCTAATGCTTTCTCCAAGTGAGCGGCATATTGCAATGTAAAACATTTGCAACCATTGTGGGTTAAATTGTAATAATTCGAAAATGATAATCACGATTTAGGTTTGGGACAAGAAACGTGGGTATGGATGTTCACATTGGTTTTATGTCTAACCATTTTTGATTTTTTGTGTTAATATTACTACAAAAAAATTTCGGCAACAAACAGTTTTTTTCCCAAAAAATATATTGTTAGTTATATTTACGTTTATTGGCATTTAAAACTGGACTTGAACATAAACTTCACAAAATAGATCCATATTCTTATTTCTTAAATATTATATTACAATGAAACTTTTTTTTATATTTCTTAGCAGGTACAACTCAGACAATTTAAATAGTGAAACATGTCTGCAAATGAAAGTAGCTTACCATCAACCACTTGTTGAGAGTAGGTAGATAACCTCTCTCCTAACGGAAGATCAATTATGCAAAATAACAACACAAGTGATAGACCACACCCTTGAATATTAACAACTATTATTTAAACACTTCAAAACAAAAACATATAATGTATTAAAATACAATAAAATAATTTCGAATGAGGCATTTAACGGTTTATTGACACCTTGCTTGCATGGAAACAAGTTACTTAGAAATACTAATAGATTGTGCTAGGTTCATGTTTTAAAAACAAACGTTCTTTCAGAGTGAATTTATTAATCAAAACAAATTAAAACGATGCCTTTATCGCTCGTCGTTTTGCGTAAAATTATAACGGACGTTAAAAGCACAAACAATTATATCCTTAAACTTTTGTAAAGAAAAAAACATACAAAATTTATAGTTATATTAACCTAAATTTTTGCGAAATGCAGAATTATATGTAAAGGTCCCCCCCCCCACCACAAATCACTTCTCACGATTGTAAAAAATCCACTTTCAGTATTAATATTATAAACGGTAAATGCCTGGAACATTTAAGAAATTTTATTTGAAATTAATGAAATATGGAAGTAAATTAAAATTTTGGTTTTTAAAAATGACATGAAAACATGAATTAATGTAACGAAGTAAATTTTGACGTCCAACCTGATAAAAAGTACCTTAAAAAATTAAAACAACTGATGTGAGAAATATCGATATGCGTGAAAAACATAACAAATACTCTCAAAGTACGTTTTCTAAGATAATCGTAAATTTGGAAACTCGAAACATCTTTTATAGTAACTTGTTTCTTATGTATGTTAGCAAGCAAGGGCCTTGAAAGTTTGTGGACTACATTATGAATACTCTCCATAACAACACAGATATTTATTTTTATACATGTAATATAATATAATTATAATCACTGTTATTATAGAGGAACACTCGTTTGCAACATAGCAGGGCTTCCTTCTTCATTACCCTCTCATCCTAAATATCAATCAGGCCATAACATACGCAGTATATAACAATATATTTATACAATCACACACAAATGCACGATAAGGAGAGTAGTCTAAAATTGTGATTTCCATTTACTTGCAGGTTCACAGCAATTTATCCCACAATTATTTCAAATTTACATTCCCCACACTTTTAGGCCTATGAGATTGTGGAGACACGCACACATCAGCCGATTCGAATTACTAGCAGCTTGATACTTGCATTAATTATAAAACGTCTCTCTTTGTGCACCTTTCTCTCCGCATTTATGAGAAAGTCTTCAATTGAGTCAGGCATTTTTTCTGTGTTTATTTACAACTCCATTTAACTTTAAGGAATGGTAAAAGTGACACAAAGTTTTGCCATACTCGAAGCTTTACTTTTAATCTAATCCTGTTACAACATATATCTATCCCATTAACTACTCCCTTCATACTTGAAATACACAATTTTACGACCACAGTTAGGATTTGAAACACCACCGCTTTCTCGAGAACTCCTTGTTACTGGCTGAGGCATTTGAAGTTTTTTATCTGATTACTTGTTAGTCTTCAGTTAACACAGACTTAACGAAGATATGATTCTTCCACACAAAAGTCATCTATAATACCTAATAAAATATACACATATAGATTTCCTGGAACGTATTTTTTCACAATTCTCAACACTTGCAAGATTCCATATTTCTTGTTCATCACTTTAAGTACCCGATTTCAGAGTTTGTAGTGGCACTATCACTTTAAAAGTCCATATCCTTCTTGACTTATGAACAGTCTACACACAACACAATTGATTTTATGTTTTCTGAGATTTTACAATTTAGTACAGTTCAAAACCAACAAATGAGAAATATAACATTCAAAGTGAAGACAAGATTTTTTTAAAATAAACAATTACTTTTCTTAAATAGATTGACATCTGAATGTTTACAGATTACTAAGTAGCTAACTAACAAATTGGATCTATAAACTGGAAAACACAAACCATTTTCATTGCAACAATAAACATATATCCATTTTTTTTTGTTTTTTTGAACATTTTGATTTAGCACATTTAACTCCAGCTCTTTTGAAAATAATTACTAAGTGCATCGTGCTCAAAAGGCGTCTATACTTTTAAATACAATATCAGAAAAAAACAATGGTGTGGCAGGATTGTATCGTATCACAATGTTGCAGTGCTTGGTTAAATATCAACGTGCTTAGAATATAGCTAAAAATGTGCTTTTCAAACATGTATATAAAAAGAATATTCATTATTTTTATACATTTAAAAGTTTATTTATTATTATTGTGAGTGTGTGCTTAATAGGTGTGATTATAAAACAGAAAGTGAGAGCTATGTGATGTGAAAAGATGAATCAGTCATTGTGCTTTCATTTTGAAGTAGGTGAAAGGACGCCATAGTAGAATCTACAGATCACAGAGATTTTTGGTATTTCAGTTTTAGAAATATTTCATTGACCTTAGAAACGACATTAAGCCATAAACACTTAATCTAAACTTTGGTGCCTCTATAAACCATTTGCATATTTCCGTCATTAGTAAAACAAGCGCTTACCGAAGAATTAAAAGTTTGTTGATTTTGCAGAGGAATTTAAGGTACCAAGACAAAGCTTTTCACTTTTATATCACTTCAGACTTAGTTTTCTATTTATAGGCGTCGCGCATTGGACTGATATATTCATTCTGATAAAGCAATGTTGGATATTCTTACAGCTTGCGTTATTTATTGCTCTTAAGTCATTGACGTAGGTAAAACGTGAGGACTGTAATTGCCTTTGCAAGAATCTGACCTTCAACTATAAATATAACTCAAATATATATTTTAAGTAATAGTACGCAACAGAGAGACAATATTTTCGTAAATATGTACGTACCTCAAAAATAAAAGTTTATGTTTCAGTTGTGTTATAAATATATATTTTTCTATATTTTATATTCACCCCGCTATAAAGCAATTAACGAGATTTTTTTATTAAAACGATCTAAATTCACTTTTTTGATATAAGCGGTCCGTAATAAAAGACGCAGAAATAATCTATTTTAGATAACAAAAAATTAATAAAACTGATTAACTTGAACTCAAATTACATTATCTTTTTTTAAAATTGGAATGGAATGTTATTAATTATTTGGTAAAATAATACTAAATATTCTATATTTAATACTGCTGAACTGCAGGTAGATCTAATTAGGTAAAACAATATTGTGAATTGAAGGCAATTTTGAACATTAATCCATGTTCAAGTTTACCTAACATTCAAACAAAATTTTAAGTTTCAAGTTAACATCATTGTCGTTTCAAGTGTTCACTTCCAAGACACTGAACAACTAAAAATTCGTAAAGATGGGCTCTGTAAAAATATTTTTAGTTTTTTAGTTCTTTAGAGATCGCCTTGACTTTTTTTGTATCAGTGGACGGTATTAACTTATACCACATGTGATACATTCTGTTGAAGCAAAGATGGTAATGAAGCCATTTTCAGTGGTATTTAAATTTTGTAATCGGACAAAAATATTCTTAAAGTGTAAAAATAGCTTGTGAATGCTACTCTTTATAAAACTAGATAGGCTATTATGTATGAGATTTAATTTCTTTGGATATAGTTTTTGTGCTTTCAACACAGAAGCCTGATACAACGATTCTTAATAATTGTACTGTGATTATTATTGCTGAATTGTTTATGACAAATTTTTACTGAGCATAATGTGTATAAACATTATTATGTTAAGTTTGTCTCTTAATATCGACACAAAAGTAATAAAATAAAAAAGTTCTTTAATTTATTAACATTGTACTGTTATAGTGAACGAGAAGGGATCATAAGGTAATAAGAGAAATATTTTGAATGAAAAAAATAAATACATTACTCACATAAATTATTTAAATTATTTACACTAGGGAGCCTTGTTTTAATATCACATGTTTTATGTCAATAGTAAACACATAATTTCTAGAGGCTTGATTAAATCTCTCTTAAGATAAATTTTAAAAAAATCAGCATTACTCTCAAATACTAAAAATAAATTGTCCGTAAAATAGTGTTGCGCGAGACAAGGTCACAAAATACGTGTCAATTCATAGTTAGAATAATTTTTTTTTACACGTGTCAATTTCAAAATCATCTACAAATGCACATTAGTACAGATGAAATTGTGCACGACATAAAAAAGTAAAAGATTACAGTTTTAACCAGATTGAATTGCAGATTTTTTTTTTGTGATGATGATCATTGAAATAATTTATTGCGTTACCCAAAGGTTATTTTCAAAAAAAATTTTTTTCCCAGTGATTTATCACCGACTAACAAAAAAGTCATACTTAAACTGATCAATTCACTTATAGATCATTGGAAGTGCTGTAGAAATTTGAAGCAACAGAATTGGAAAAAAAAAAAAATGACTGTGACAGACCTGGTGGACACATTTCTCAAAGGGGAACGGTTTTCTCCCTGTTCTCCAATGATGTGTACGCCACCCTATGCTGGAGGCTCCAGCTCCAGCGACGGGCCGACGGCCGAGAGCGGGGGGAGATCCCTCCTGCCCTACCAGCGCGACGCGACCACTTCGCACCACGAGTCTCTCCGTCTTCGCGCGCGCTCCTGACGGACACGCGAGTGGGCGGGGCAGTAGCCTCCTCTTTGATCGCGACGGGCAGAGAGAGATCGTCAGCCAGCTTTTCCCCGACACGAAACAGAAAAAAAAAAAGAATCGCCCTTCCGCTTCACGCGACCTATACGTGGTTGTAGCCACGCCACTTTCCTGATGCGCCAGTTCGAGGAGTAGGCTATGCCAGTCCTGGCGCAGATGTCTCAACTTATTCAACTTAACTCCTTATAATTGACTATCAGCGCAACCGTGGGTACAAATAATAACTTACTAGCCGCACCATGAATAACCCGTCGTTTATTATATTTCACCTTCTCAACTTGCACCGTTTAACGAAGGTTCCTACATTTCAAGTTGGAGTAAAGTCTCTGGAGTATGTGGACGGGAAGAGCAAGCATTGGCAGTTTGTATCAAGCAATTTCGGGAGGTCATCATGCAAGTATAAGCTCGGTTTTTTTTTTATCAATTTTATCCCCAAATATATTTCAACTCGTTGGATCTCTCGTCAATAGCGTGAGCTCGAAAATATTTTCCACTAAGTCTCTCATTGTTTTTCACAATTAATAATAGTTTTTTATATGTTTTATCTTATTGTGTATGGAAGAGGTAGGATTATTAGGAGGTAAGAATAATATTGGCGGTTGATTATTGGGGTGGCGCAGGGATGGTTGGAAGAAGGGGAAGGGTGGTTGTACCACTTTTGATTTGAGATTAAAATGCTCGGGGCGCAGGGAGAGAATCTGATAATTTTTAATCTTGCAATTGACATGAAACAACAAGTGCTCGAGGAAGGGCATGATATACGCTCTCTATCGTCTCCTGACTTCGAACACAGAAAAAAAAATCTCTTGCTCTCAAGAGTGCCCATGGCTTGAGTTACGTATAAAGAGTGGACCGATACGCCGCCGTGTATGAAACCGTCTTGAAGCCCCAGAAGGCTGGCTCAAATTAGCTAGTCAGCGCCCGACGGGTGTGCCCAAATATCTCAGTACCTACATCGTAGCGGACTTCAGTTTATCGGACCCAGAAAATTGATATGGCACAAACACTTTGCCAGTTCAAACTTAACTACCAACTTGTCGGACGTCGGCTGGCTCAAGGAACCAAGGATTGCCGCCACGAGATAAACACGCGCGTGATAGGTCATGGCACCAGAAACTGAGTACATCGTAGCGGACTTCAGGTTATCGGACCAGAAAAGTGATATGGCACAAGCACTTTGCCGATTCTCACCTAACTACCAACTCGTCAGACGTCGGCTGGCCCAAGGAACCAAGGGTTGCCCCCGCGAGACAAACATGCACGTGATGACTGAGTGACATCCCGCCAAAAGGGGCTGCCAGCACGCGGTTAGGCAGGTCGGAGCGCCCCGCGCGGAATGGCCCCGTGGCTCAGTTTGGGGGGGGGGAAGACGACGACGCCTGCCCCCAACTCGAGGACATCCCCGCGGCACCTCCGCCCGCCCTCCGTCCCCCCAGCCACCAGGGGACGCGCGCGCGGCTGTCAGCGCCGCACAGCGGAGAGGCTACGAACGAAACGGCCCGCTCGGGGCCCAGCTACCACTACAGCACGACGACGAGTTCATTAAATTCACGTTTAAGCGTGGGGGAGGATGCAGGCTAATATTTCTTCTTTCGCGTTTGCACGAGAGCTTCGGGACCTTGTTTCGGATCAAGCGACGACGCATACTGCATACAAACACCTACCAATAAACGGATAATATTGTATACACTTGAGAATGACACGACACATATATAGATAT
This sequence comes from Bacillus rossius redtenbacheri, assembly GCF_032445375.1. Lineage (NCBI taxonomy): Eukaryota > Metazoa > Arthropoda > Insecta > Phasmatodea > Bacillidae > Bacillus > Bacillus rossius. Next base: position 26,254,596 of record NW_026962011.1, on the reverse strand, counting down.
ATATAATCTTTAACACATAACACTACTTACACATAATATTTATTTTGCACAAATTGAAGCTATACACTACGATATTACAAAACCTATGTCGTAAGCCTCTCCGCTTGTCCAACGTCCGGCATGATTTGAGAGATGCGTGATGTTACGAAACGTTTAACAAATTACTTGTGTTTAGTCTTTTTTTTTTTTAGTACGCGAAAAGGGCGAAAAACAAACCGTGGAGCGATGAGTTTATTTGCGTAATTTATATCCATCGAACACTTTTTTTTGTTGAAAATATTGATTTCCTAGCTAATGTGGCACATTCAAAGGAAACTGGATGTTGATGAATGTTTGGGATGGAAGTTATCCCTGCGATTTGAGCCTTGGATTGTATCTCATATTTGATCGTGAATTTGGTGGAATTCATTAAATTCAAACCTTTGTTTTATAAAAGCATATCAAAAATAATTTTCAAGCTACTCAAAATTTATTTCACAATGCCTCGTAACAGAAAGTTCGTCATTTCCCGTTAACATTCGGGCCGAATGCAGGAATTGATGGCGTGACGTTGACTGACAAAGTTAGTTAGAAAAATCGTACTCTACAAAAACCCTAACCTCTGTCACCAGTTATTAATAATTCGTTTGTTCGAGGATCGCAAGCACAGCGGTCAGGTAAATCAATACATAAAATTGGCTGTTCATTTAAAATGAATTGCTCGTTAATAAGCCTCAAAGACCACGCCATGCAATCAAGACTTGACAGAAAACACTCACTAGATGTCATCACTGCAGTGAGCGAGGTTAACCAAAACAGACATGTGGACATTTAAAAAGCAACGCAAGTCTGCATAACGTGTGGGACTTTCTGATAGTCACCTGTCGAAAGAGGAAAAAAAAAAAAAAATAAGGGGGGTTATTTAACTGATGTAGTTGAAGGGGGAAACAAAATGATGGATGGAACTGAACAGCGGAGGAATTTTTGCGACGCGCGAGCCTGCAATGAATGTCGGAGTTTCTCCTGGTTCACCGCACGACCTGAGCGCGGCACCTGTGGCGGTGCTCTGACGAGTGGTTTGTCTCTGGTCTGCGCAGAGAAGCGGCGCGTGGACCGGCCGCCGGCAAAGGGCTCAAACCGCAGGGCGAGTCTTAGGGCTGAGGAGGACCGCGGCGGGCCACTTGGGGGTCTCGCCGAGGCTCAGCGCAAGAGCCCAAGTCGCCCTCCACCACGGCTCCGGAGGTGCGAGTCTGCTGAACCTGCTCCCGTCTCTCTCTCTCTCTCATCTGCACTGATCGCGCGAGCGGGATTTCCTGAGCGAGGCCAACCTTTCTCACGTACTCGCGTGAGAAATCCAGCTTGCCTCCCACGCTAATAAAATAATCTTTTTTTTTTTCCTTTCAAAGAAACTGGTTTCCCGTACATTCCCCAGAATTTATTTTTCATTATTATCGAAACTAAAAACAACGTTAGGATAAAATGTCAGAAAAGCGGCCCCCGTACGCGGGATTGATTCCAACTTGGACACGGACACCCAAGCCTGCCACTAAAACATTCATTGTTAAAAAAAAAAAAAAACCACTGATTCAAGTGTTAAGTCTAATTTTGCCTACGCGCAACCTCGAAGCGTCCTGAAGTATAAGGTTCGTTATTCGAATCCCCGTGGTGAACTCACTTCATTTACATGTTAGTCTTGTAATGCTTTCTAGCTGGAAGAGGGTTTTGGCATTCACTTGCCTTTGTTTCATCAGCACTTGTCGCATCTATTCCTCTCGAGACTCCGGTGGAAAACACCACTCTCTCTCTTACCTTCCTGTAAAAACTCCTAAAGTTAATTAACTACCTTCAACTAACTTCCATGCCTTAAGGGAATTCACCAGACTAATTGGCGATGGTAATAAGTCTGCTGAATTCGTTGCACACACTCTGGTATTTTTTTTTTTTTTTTCGTTTTCTGTCTGCGAGTAATGAAATCTACAGCAATCGCTTCCCTCTTCGATTTAAAACACGTTTCCTCACTTCAAAAAATCTTATTTGTTTTAAAATATCTGTTTTTTTTTCTCAGTACGTGTAGGGTTACTAACTATTTTATTTTTCGTATTTGCTAAGAAGAGATCTTTATGAATTATGATGTTTCCCTCGTTTATTTTTTATTTACTTTTCATTCGAATACTCAATTGAGAGTTAAAAATTTAAATATTTACCAAAAATGTTTCCCCTTAAATTCTCTTTTAGTTTTAATGACGTTTCTTTGCATTTTCGTAGGAATCCACGCCATTAAAAAAATCCAATTATTCGATGTTAAAATTGAATTAACGAATTGAGACAGTGGTGCGAAGTTGCCGCCCGACAGCGCGTAAAGCGTTACGTATTCTTAACAACAAAATTTAAATAACATACATTACATGTCCCTGTACACAACACAATTAATTACAAACCATACCAAATTACTTAAATTTTAGAACCAATATGAGATTGGATTTCACCCCAAAAGAAATCAAAACGAAATGGAATGTTTGATGCTTATTCAACAGCTCTAAAATAATACTTAGTTTTATATAAAAAAAATTGAGCGTCTCTAAAAGAAGTATGAATACATCACAGTTTTATTTTGCTTTCCCACGCGTTATAAATACCCTTTTATTGCCTACCTTAAGAAAATGTACAGATGTTAAAAATAGTTTTATTTTCTTTGATGAGCCGTGTTACAAGCGTGCTGTACTCACTGATACAAAGTTCTCCTTATGTATAGTTTTGTGTAGCTGACATGTATCTCAGGATACTTTATGCCCAGCGCCTGACGCCGATTATTCTCAGCTTGCTTTGGGCTAAGGCTAGTTTACGATTAAGTACTTAAGAATTAACAGTAAATTAGTCCGGTCCTCAAAATATGATTCTGTGTATACAAGTAATGTAAGGGTCTATTGTGAGTAATAAACCTAGTGTCATATTTTAAGGAAAGGAATAACTTTTATTTTTAAATCTTATCAACTCAATCGTAAACTAACCTTTAGGTATCACCTGCGCACAGCTGACAGTGAGAAAACCATGAAGGTAAGGATACTAACACCTTTAAGGAGAAAACATAAAGAGATGGTAGTTTCATGTCAGGAATCAGTACTTCAGGAATCTTGACACGCGCATAAATGTTACATTTAAAATATATTATTAAATAGTTTGTTTAGTAGTGTACTCATTTAAAAATCAAAACATTTAAGTACATTTTTATAGTGGAAGTTTTTTGAATTAACGGTAATTTAAGAATTACTTTTTTTTTTAAAACGATGAGCAAGGTATTTTTGAGAATAATAAAACTGAAGCATTCTATTTGAATGAGACTACCATCCCTGATCAGAATTGAAGCTATTGGGAGTTCAGAATTCAAATGTTGTGGATGTGTGGTGTGTTAAGGGTGATTTTTTAATTTAATTTCCGTGAAAAAAAAGACAATAAGTGTCACACTCATGCCGAGGCCATTCACTATCTTAATATATATATATATTTTAATTCAGGCACCATGCAGTAGGCAAAAAAATAAGTCGAAGGAGGAGAGAAGATGATACGACACCACACACTTGCGTGCTCTTGTCTGAGAACGTTTTTTTTTCCCCCTTCTCCTTTTTTGTGGTAGTTGTGAACGAGGTACAACAGTAGACGAAATAAAAAATAGAGATATAATATATGATGATACACATGTTTTGTCTTGATTGTTGCGACGTTAGCGTCCTCTTGCCCACCGCAGCAGCGCGTCCGCCAAGACGTCGAGGTGCGCTTTCGTCTGGAACACGAGAGAAGAACCATTCCCGTCACCACACCGGCTCCCGACGGCCGACCAATCACAAACACACTTCGCCGCTGCTTCAAGCGTCACACGGGCGAAGCTATTTCTTTTCTACGCTGTTCCTTGGTGTGTTAACATCTCAGCTCTCGGTGTACGGCATTTGGCAGAAGTAATCTCGTGGAAAAAAATGGAACGGAAGTAGACGATCGGAAATGTGTCTCAGAGATGGCGGACCCACGTGCAGCATTATGAACCCGTATATAGTCAATAACGTGAACATTGGGGCACATACCAAACGTATTGGTGTGCCAAATGAAATTTTTTTGTTGCGAAATTACCCTTCTATAAATTTGGTAAACTAAAATGGAGATATTAAAAAAGTAATCACAGGTTTTAAAAAAACTTAAAAAAAACTGACATTGCAATTAATTATTATAATACTAATTCTCCTGAATTCCCAGTAGGCTTAGTAGCACAACATTATAGCGCGCACATGTTAACTTAAAAGGGCGTGGTTCAAGTCTCTTCTTAAAAAAGGTTTTTACTTTTTTAAAATAACATTATAATATTAATAATAAACCTAACCACTCGTTAAGGCTCGTTATACAATTCCACGGAAACGTAAAAAAGGAAACGGATTCGGACACGCAAGATAATTTACGTTTTACTATCCGTCTATCGCTTCCAAAATGCGCGAAACCGTAACAAACGGCAACCAATGAGACTGAAATCAACGGTTACGAAAAATTATAATTTAATAATATAATCTTTGAAATCCAAAAACAAAACAAATTCAGGATTTACATATTTAATTAAAATAAACTACAAAGTAAAGTTGTTAAACTAGATATTCTTGTACTCGAAACAACTTTTCACGTATCTAAATAGTAAACAATCGTGGCTACCACCGCCGCGGCCTAATACTCGGCTTCTATTGGTCGCACGGAGTAACGTAAACGGAAGAGCTGAGAATTGCCTAGACGTACGGGTCCGTGTCCGCATGCGCGTCATTGTTCTGTGAGATCCGTCCCCGTTTACGTGTCATTGTAGAACGGGCCTAAAGCAGTAAACTACTGGAAGTATCATAATTCCTTCTTACGTAAAAGATTAGAAAACAAGTTATAACGTTTGAAATTTCTTTTATGTGTAACGTATAACCTTACGGGAGCTCAACACTGCACGTTTAAAGTGTTAAAGCGTCCTTGGTGTTATATATTAGTGTTAGTGGTTTTTTATACGTGTAACATCCTAACTCTCGGCTTAACGGCATTTGGTTGAAAAAATTTCGTGAATGCGACGGAAATGCGTAACAGCAAGTAAGGGGAATCACGCGCAATTCAATTTTTCGGTGCGGCCTACAGGTAGAGTCGGCGCTTGTGCTGCAACGTGTTTGCGAGCGCAGACATTTCAATGGCTTTTGAAAAGAGAGAGAGAGAGAGAGGAAGGGAGAAAGAGAAAGACACAGCTGTCTACCGTTCGTTCCGCTAAAAGTAGCCTTGAACAGCGCTAGAATTTACATATGGCTTTTCTAATACGTTATAAATACGTTGTGAAATTATAATGTATGATATCTAATATAAATTCGATAATTTTACAAGAGTTTTATTAAAAAAAGTGTTGTGTTAAAACATAGACAGAGTGTGTAACGATAGGTTAGATGTTACACATCATTGGCGGATACTAAAAAACTAGAACTTTTTTCCCTTGATAAAAGCAAGTACACTAGAGACTAATACCGGACAGTTCGAAGAATATTGTGTGAAAACCTGGTGCTATTGATGGCAAACGGTACACCCAGTATAAAATAATGCATTTGTTTAATACGCGTGGTACCAACATTATGTCAACAAAAATAACTTAATTTTGTTAAAAAAAAACCTTTTTTTTAATTATTATACAGATTAATGGAATATACAATCTTCCAGTAATTAAAGTAAAAAAATAGAGAAGGTAATCATGTTTGACATCACATAATATTATACACAATTTAACAATCTATATATATATATATATAAATGTAATTGTTCGTTTGCTCAAAACCTTAAATTTCCGAATAGTTCTTCACCGATTGCTTTGAAATTTTGACACAAGGTGTTTTTTATAAACCTATGCCACACCTGTGACAGGTAAAAAGATGGATAAAAAAACATATTTTTAATATTTTCATTGCTATAGAGTGACAAACTATATATATGGGTAAATAGAGGATATATATATAGGTATATATAGGTGTGTATATATATATATATATATATAGAGAGAGAGAGAGAGAGAGAGAGAGAGAAAGAATAAGCGATTACGAGATAAAGAGATGCTTTGTATATGTGTAGCTAGGTCAATCAAAGTGATTGAGAGACTGCAACGCTTGCCGGGCATTGGTAGTTTATCCATGACATATTTATGGTAGTTACACCTCTCGCCGCAGGGAAGCCTAAGATGTACATCAAGTTCTGTCCCTGCCCGAACACGCCCGAATATTCACCTTCGGCCAACCTCGGGTTTATTTACATATATTTATATTTCTACTAACCTAACTAACCGTCCATTGTGTTTTAAAGTGTTTTAATGTAGCTAACCCAACCGACCACTTTAAATATTCGAATTCATTTTTCCTGCGCGAAAAATAAAACAAATCCCGAGGTTGGCCGAAGTTGAATATTCGGGCGTGTTCGGGGCAGGGACATAACTTGATGTAGTTACATCTTAAGAGGTCACTCCAGTGTTTCAGGGGCACTACGCAACCCGCGTTAACCTCATAAGATTCAATGCTATTTCCATTTTGCTTATAACTTATTAACTAATATAGATTTCGAAATTATGCTTGCTTGATATGTAATACAACGATGCTCTTATCAAAGCCCCTTTCTTAAAAAACGTGCATAAATTATGGTTCAAACCTAGACAATACACTTATGCATATCAGTAAAGATTAGTGTAAAACCATAATTTATGCACATTTTTGAGGAAAGGGGCTTTGATAAGAGCATCGTTGTCTTACATATCAAGCAAGCATCATTTCGAAATCTATATTAGTTAATTAGTTATAAGCAAAATGAAAATAACATTGAATCTTATGAGGTTAACGCGGGTTGCGTAGTGCCCCTGAAACACTGGAGTGGCCTCTTAAGGGGCCCGCCTACCTGGGCACACATACGGTGTGCAGAGCTTCAGGAAAAACAACGCGATTTCAAAACTACTCAAGATATCCGAGTGGGGCCTATTTACGAATAGCATTTAAGAGATCGCTAAGGGCCAAAAAGTACCTACTCTTAATTTCGGATTAAGTTTTTAAACTGTATTTTTAGAAGCGTTAAAATGCCTAAAACGCGTGTTTTCAGAGTAATTTTTAGCGCGACGCTCGCTGGTGCTTCCAGCGCGGTATAGCCTCTAAGCGCAAGTCTCTGAACTGGCGCGCATTCGTCTCGTCGTCACAGGATAACTGTGAAATTTGAGCGGTGACTGTAACATTATATGGCGGAGAAATGAATATAAAGGTGTTATGCAAGCCCCTTAAGTGCTTTCAAGAATCTGTACCGTATGTTTTATGCCTAAAAATTACTCTGAAAACACGCGTTTTAGGCATTTTAACGCTTCTAAAAATACAGTTTAAAAACTTAATCCGAAATTAAAAGTACTTTTCGGTCCTCAGCGAACTCTTAAATGCTATTCGTAAATAGGCCCCAGTCGGATATCTTGAGTACTTTTGAAATCGCGTTGTTTTTCCTGAAGCTCTGCACACCGTATGTGTGACCGGGTAGGCGGGGCCCTTAAGGCTTCTCCCTCGCCGCAGCGCGCGCTCGACGACGATGGGGTGCGGCGACCTCGGGGACGTACCGTCTTGTAGAACATGCAGGCCTGCCGGTCCTCGTCCTCGGCGGCGGGGCAGTCGATGAAGCCGTCGCACAGCACGTGGTCGTCGATGCAGCGGTAGCGGCCCATGCGGTCGGGCGTGGGGCAGGCGAACCTCTCCATGCCGTCGTCCGCGGGCGGGCACTCTGTCCGTGGGGGGACACACACACGCAGGCACAGGGCTTAACCAACCACCTTCTCCTCGCAGGTCACGGACACAACACAGACGTGTAACATCCCCTGCTCTCGCGAACTGAACACAAGTCCGCGTTCACCGCAAACCGGAGTTCGCAAAGACAAAGGTGAACTTCACGGTATTAACTGTTCAATGAAATTAAAAACAAAACAAAAATGGACAGTATTTCAACAAAATTTCTTGTCCAAATAAGGTCCAAAAGCCGGGATTAAATAATCTCTTTTTCACTTAGTATATATATTTTTTTTTCGCTTTCATCGTAGCAGTTTCATTACATAGTTTAAAATTTCGCGCTGCAAATAGAATGATTCGATGGTCCACGTAGCTGCTCCAGCAACGAATTCTAGATTCTACGTGTGATTCGCGTAAAATAATGTAGTTGAAAACAAAATTTGCTTACATATTTTTAAATCACGCTTGGCATTATTTGAAAAAAATTCTACGTTAAATCTCGTGTCTGGAATTTCGTATTTAAGGTGCATTTGCAAACATTAGTAAACAGGTTTATTTGCTCGTTACCGAGGTTAGATGTTACACGTCTCTGGAGAATATTAAAAGACTCGCTCACATGTATTTTTTTTGAATCTTTAATGGAATGGCACAACAACAATGTAAACAAAAATTAAAATATTTTAAGAAGGAAGCAAAATATGATGTTGCATAAACATCTTTATTTCCATAATTTAAATTAAAAATAGTAATATATAATGGGGCTTCAGGCCCACTGTTATTCTTATGGCACTACGAATTGTAGGCTTGCCATTTGAGAGGATACGTCTGTCTGAACGTGGCCTCAAATGAGGAAGCCTACAATTCGTAGTCCCATGATAGCCCCATTTATATACTGCTAAAACTGTTTACCGTGTAATGATTTCACCCACAAGCATTTTCCTGTCATGTACCAAGCACAACCAATAACTCTTTTTTTTTTCCATGTCAAAGTCAGCTTTTGTAAAAAATAATGGTTTACAACCTTGCTCTGGCTTGCTTTTTAATAACAGAGCATCAGGACACTTGTGGCATGTGTGTAAGTTAATTAATAACAGAGCATCAGAACACTTGTGGCATGTGTGTAAGTTAATTAATAACAGAACAGCATGAAATTTATGGCATGCGTGAATGATAATTAATAACAAAGCAGCAGGACACTTTCGCATGTGTGTAAGTTAATTAATAACAGATCAGCAGGACACTTAGGCATGTGTGGAAGCTAATTAATGACAGAGCAGCAGGACACTTATGGCATGTGTGAATGCTAATTAATAACAGACCAGCAGGACACTTGGGGAATGTGTGGAAGCACTCAGGCATCAATGGCAGGAATACGACTATTAGAGATTATGAATTAAATCAGACTTAAACCAGCCCTGGGAAAAAATTTATAACATAAATTATATATACGTTTTCCAATTTTTGAAGTGAAAACTTCTTTAGCCGCGTTTAGCGATTTTTGGTAGGGGCAAAACTTACGGGTTCGCGTCACCGAAATGCTACGTCACCGACCTGCTAGTGACATGTTGCGCCAGACTGGCGACGCGCAGCGGCCTGTGTACATGTACACGCATATATACACTAATACATTGTATATACTCGACTGTATCATGTGCGTGTTGGACTCTTATTGGATTGGATTGTCGCGTCACCGACATTCTGTAGTAGCAGTAAGTGAAGTTAAATTGACCATCTGAAAAGTTAAATTTGTGTATACTGTGCATTGCCCAGTGAACACATTACCTAGGTCTGACATCACTGGTAATGTATTTTTACGTAATTTTGACATACCACTGACATCTGTTGTGACTAAAAAGTGATGTAAGGATAAATTATATCATGCTGACATCATACTGATATAATACCAAAATCATTTTCTTACGTACATTTGACGTAGAAATGATGTCATATTACACATTTAAAAACAAAGTTTTTAAGTTTTCACTTCTGTCGATAGTCCCCATGACTGCCTTTTTTTTTTTTTTTTTTTTTCCGTGAAGAATTGCAGGCGAAGATTGTAGACAGGATTAAGGGTCACCCTGTTGTTAAGCTGCAGCGATCCAGATTTTAGACACGAGCAACGCCTACATCGAATTAAGGGCTCGTGTAGGTGTACGAATGCGAGATAATTACCAGCCGGCTTCCAAAGCGACGCCTGACCGCTCTCCCTCCCCCCTCCTCCTTCCAGTCGCGGCCAATCAGCTCGTCGCGCTCGGCCGAGCACGTCATCCGGGCGCGAGAGAGCGGCTCCGGGCATTTCCCAGGATGCCGCACCCCCGAGGAAATACACCGGCGAGTTTTCCATTTTCCATAACCGCACTGATTGTGCGCCTCCTCCTCCTCCTCCCCCCCTCTTCCAAACCCCATTTTCCCTCTTTTCTCCTTCTCTCCTCGTTCCCTGTGAAACGTGCGAGGCCTGTTTCGGAATTCGATCGACAAACAGGCGCGCCGGTGCGCGGTAAAAAAAAAAAAAAAAAAAAAAAAAAAAATCCCTTTTTCCTGGCGAAAGCGATAGTGTCCTCGTACTGCGAACAACAAAGCGCCGCAGGATTACCAAAGCCAACAAAAATGAAAAGCACGGCGGATAACATTCGGCGCAGAAAACTGGGGGCAATTATTCCTTATTGCATATCCAGTTTACTTCAAAGCTTTAAAATTCGTATTTTCAAAACAATTTTTGGATCACAAAACACATTCATTATATACTTTTTTTTTAAATTTTACTTTATAATACATTCGGCTACGTTACACGGAAAAATTTCTCCCGGGGACAATGTTGCTCATCGTGTATCCAGTTTATATCAAAGCTTTATAATGCATACATATCAAATCAAACATTTAGTTAATTGCACAGTTTGAAACCGCAAAAACATTCAACTGCTTACTTTAATTATGATATTTTTTTACGTTAAAATACTAATGGATAGACATGTTGACACGGAACAACTGCTCCCGGGGAAAAATTTCCCCAAAGCTTTATACACGTTTTCAAATTCAAATATGTTTTCGTAATTACACAGTTTTGCATCACAAACAGATCCAATAACATTGTTTATTTTCTATGTTAAAATGAAACTGGATACGCAATAGGGAACAATTACCGAGAAGTGAACGGCTCATGGCTCGGTCTCACGCGCCGATTGGTCAATTCGTTTTCTCGTCATTATAAATTTCTGTTAATTTATTCCGATGGATCTCTTGCATTTGTTTTTGGCTCAGAAAATTTTCCACCGCATATTTGTAGGTTTTATGGAATTGTTTAAGATTTAATGTGCATAAAGTAAAACCAAAAATAATTGTTTGCTTTTGATAATTTAGTGTCATATACGTAACAAAATGAAATGTTGTTACATATGATGAGTTTTGAAATAATAGTTTGTATTATAATGGTGCCCAAATGCGGCCTCTTTTACACATTCAGTTCCAAATCTAAGTTCACACGAAGTCCATAAATAATTAAAGGTAAAAGACACTTGTACACTTAAGTGCGTGAAACGGACAAGGAATTAATGTTTACTATAACACATAAGGTATTTACAACTTGTTCTTCATCACTCGACCTGGCAAGGAAAGTAATCTGAACGATATCGTCCCTACCAAGTTACGCTATTGCTTGTCTCACTGATTAACTGATTGAAAAACAATATGCAATATTTAATGGTTGCGGTACGCAATATTTAATTATTTTATACTAGATTAAGTACCCGGCGTTGCCTGGGCTAAAAATGTCATAGGGAACATAACTCCCGAGTTTCAGGTCTGTAGGACATGCATTAAAAAACAGGAAATATTGATTTTAAAGTTCAATTTATGTATTGCACCGTCTCAGTGAATCAAGGCAATGCATCAAAATATCGGGACACTAATCTTCAGCTTCAATTTGTGGGAAGGCAGGTAACCCCTAGACAAGACGTGATGGACGCAACAAAAGATAGCGCGTTACAAATTCAAGGCAAAGCCATATATTTACGAAGTTCTAAACTAAACTGTTATTAGCGCCTTTAGTTCGCTAGCAGCCGCGAGCTTAACTAAGGGGATGGGTTAAGGCAGGGAGAAGGATAGGAAATTGCCAGACATTACTATATGACCGTGTGGTGAAACTTATAGAAATGACTCAAATTCACAGTTTGTGTGTCTTTGGCCTACCTCCTATGATTTTCTATTATAAAACTGGAATTACTCCTTTTTTACTCCCTTAGTGATGTAATTTCATAATTATATGTAGTCTATGTGACTCTCAGTCCTATAAACTAGCCTATCTATATGCAAAAAAAATCATGTCGATCGGTTTGTCTGTTACTGCGTGAAAGAAGGAAAAACAGACAAACACAGTTTAGCATTTATAATATTATTAGGGATTTTAAGGAACTCAGTTTTACAAGCAATCACTATCTGCAATAACTAGAGACCTGCAAATGTCACGTGATTGTTTGGAGAAAGTCTGGAATGCGAACCATTATTCACATGAACCACATTCCCACTGGATCACACGAAGTTTCCGCACACTCCGAAGGACATTGAACCAATAACAAAATTACATAATTCAAATGCACCAGCCACATGCAATCTGGTCGTACGGAAAAATGCAGGACGCAGCCAACGGGAAATAAATAAACACCGACTAATTTGTGTGCAATCGAGTAGAGTTCATCCCGTTGCCAAAAAATTACACAAATTTTACATGTCACTAGTAATTAGGTAACCGTCTCAATAATAGTGCTGTTATCAATACATCCCACTGGCCTTTAATTCGTTGGAAACATTCGTCACCACACGTGAAAGCCATTTATTGTTCTTATATGTGCAATTGATTAATCGATAGGTGTTTTAGTCTCCTGAGTGAAATAAAAATTCATACCATAGGTTCAAGTAGCTTACATTATTACATTTAAGTAATATTAAAAGTTTTTTTTTTTTTTTTTTAGCTAAACTAGAACCTAGGAAACAAATCTTCTATTCACGAGAGAAAATTTATCTTATAGGGCTGCGAAAGAAATGTGTGCTACGTCCGTCGAATGTCTCGATCCACACCACTGTGATAGATTGGCTAGAACAGACAACCATTGAAGCAGCTAGGAAGTCTTTTTTGAAAATGTGCGCCAAGCAAAAGCTCAATTTTTACCCCCCCCAAAAAAGTGTACCTGAAATTCCATTTCCTTTCCATTTACCCGAAGCCACGTTTGCTCTGAGCTACATATTCCTCCCTTGAAAAGTTGAAGGGTTGCCCGCGGCGAAAGCTGAACTCACAGCTTTGAGTTGCCTGTCCTTTTTTTTTTCTTCCTCCCCTGCTCCGGACCACTGACGGCGGGAGTACGTTCTAACTTCACCATCCGTCGTCAAATAAACTCACACGCGCGCAGCCTATCCGAGCAAGTGCTTCAGCGTGACGGGACTTCCGGCCAATTCCGACCGTTCCTCTTGCTCTCTCTCTCTCTCTCTCTCTTTCTCTCTTCGACCTTGGCCAGTCTGTTCGCTACGAGCACTCGTTCGTACGCGCGGCTAGCACGTTGTCTCACTACTCGGACCAAGTGTACCATGCGTAGGGCCCGGAAAAATTAGCGGGTTCCATGACCTCTAGGATGAAATTTATAGTTCTACGTACACTCGGTCGAATGCCACCCTCTCATTGGCTGCTGTCTCGTGGAGGTGTCCCGGCGCAGCGGCCTGTGATTCGATACAGCTACGGTTGAGTGTTTCTCACTGGCCCGGAGTCATCCAGGTGAGTTGTGAGCCAATAGCAGAGGCAGCACTAAGGTATAACTATTTGAATTTCAGGCTGTCGTGAAATGAATCCGCGAAATTTTCCGGTCTCTACTCATAGCAAATATACTTTGCACGATTTAATAAATGACGTGTCTCCTAGTTTTTGTCGGAAAAAGTGAAATTCATTGGAAATAACTGTTGTACAAATATGGTACGTTAATGACACCCATTCCATGTTTAGGAAAATTCCAAATTTTTGAAGTGAAAACTTCTTTTGGCGCACCGCACACACATTTTTTTTGTAGGTAGTAAGTTAGGCTGATCCGTCACGCTCTGAGGTGAAAGGCTCAATCGGGTGAACTCGGGACCGCCGAGTGTACCCGAGCGAGAAAGACACAGTCAGCTGCTCTTCGCTGTTTGTCGCTGTGTTTAGTATATTTAATTAATACGTAATAATTGTCAGTATTAATTTAATAGTTATTATTGGTACGTAATAATAATTATTTTAACAATTATTTGGTTTACATTGATTGCGGTCTTAAGCAAAGATATCAGAAGAGAATGTGTAATACCCGGCCGATGCATTTACGAAATATGTTTAGGTTATGATAGGGAGTAAATTCATGTAAGTCGTCATCGACATGGTCACGTGACGTGTTAACGACAACACTATATCAGTTCCTATTAGTATAACTTATTGCGCTTTTAAATCTTAAGAATACGATTACTGTGCAGTAAAATGAAAGTATAAAATATATTAATATTGTCATATAGATATATAGTTTGAATAACGAAGAAAACGGAGTCTTTGTAGCAATATAACCTAAAAATTAAGAACATCATTAATAACTTTTTTAATACTTACAATTAATAAGCAATGCGTATTTTATAGTAATTTAGGAGTTATTTTACTAACGTGATTAAACAAATTTGTTGTGATAATATTTTTTCGTAAAAATTGCTAAAACGTTTTCACTTCTGCCGGCAGTCCTCATGACTGCTTTGAATTTTTTATTTGTTTGTAAAGTCTTAGCTCTCTGTATACGGCATTTAGTTGGAGTAATTTTGTGGATGCGAAGGAAGTCAAGGAACGGAAATGTGTAACAACCACGGTGCTGCTATCTTTGGCGAATAGCGCGAAGAAAAGTTCTCAAAGACAAAGGAAAACTTTATAGTATTCACTGTTTGATGAATTTTACCAAGATGCCTCATTCGATACCTACGACACGTATCTGCATTTTAAATTGCTTCTACTTGGGCTATTTCGCTTGTTTTCTTTTTTTTCCTCCTTCATAAACCGTTTTCGCTTAGGCATTTTGCAATTAATGGCTTCGAAACCAAAGTTAGTGACTTGATAGTTATTCCACTTAACTAGCACTACTCAGTGGTCACTCAAGAACAAATTAAAGTGTAAATAACGCAAATCGGTCAATTACTATCGAAGTTACAGCTCTCACTGTCTTCAATTCGACTCTCCCCACCAACGCTCATTACGTCATCACTGCAAATGTTAACCGGGTGAGTCACGCGTATCTACCACGAGCAAAGTCTGCTATACTAAGATACATTCACTTCAACTCTGTAGCTTTCACAGTTTACGAGGTTCAAGCGGTGTCACTCAACACTGCACTGTTAGAAACTGTCACGAACTTTTCAACGAAGTATATGCGTCACAAATAAACGAAGTGTTCCTTGCAGTTCCAGATAACTGGCTGTTCATATTAAATACGCCCCCATCCGAGCTCCGAGGTCTGTTTTCTGTAGTTATGGTACACAGGCTGAACACGTACGTTCAAGGAAAAATACCTGGTCAGTGTTGACGGCTCTCTCAATGGTGTACGTTCCGTTACAGGCCATTTTTTTATATTTACGTTCCACACGGCTAAACGTGCCGACGCTTTGAATGGCTGAACTTTCACAAAATGTAAACAGCTGAAGTGACACCCAACCCGAGATCAAAGTCATTCATACTCATGTCAGAAATTTGTGTAAAAATAAAAAAACGAGGCAAGTGAGAAAAGGTTTTTTACCATTCTTTACGTCGGGTATTTTTACCCCTTTCAACCTCTTCCGTAGGTAGGTGTCACGGGCGACAATCGCAAACGAACGCAATCCCGATTAGCAAGACCAACTCAATGCCTAAATTATTAATCTTACGCAGCGATAGCCAAATCGGATCGTATGTGACCGATCAACTTCACTGTTAAAAAAAAATCTTTACCTTAAACTTACTAAGAACAGTGATAAAATAACCAGGGGGCCTTCGAGATCAGTTTACTGAAAATGAAAAAATCAAAGTCACACGAATCATTTTTAATGTCAACAAAATCTTTTAAATTACGTTAAACCTAAAACCAAACCATTCCCTTCCTACCACTTGCTTGTTTACGCTGTTTACAGTTAAACACAGAATTATAAAGTAGGAATGCTCCATTGTTTCTACAAAAATTTGATCATCTGAAACCTCTAAGAACTCTTAGTTTATTTGAGGTGAACCTGACGTTTCTATTAGCGTACAAAACTCGTCCATACAGCTCCGCGCTTGCCATTGTGAACAGGGCGTGTTTACAGAACGCTCTGTCATTGCACAGTTAGAAATTACAGTAAATTTACAGACATTTCAACATAGAGTTTACCTCAAATAATAGATAGCTGGAACTTCGTATAAACAGCGTAAAGACACTCGTGGAAGAAATAATTGTGTTTAGATCCCTGGATAATTTGTAAACAGCGTTCTTAGTAAATTTTAAAAGATATTTTTGAAGTGAAATTTCTTTACTGAGGGGGTAACAATTTCCGAGCGTTACGAAAATTGCGATCACATGAGGGGAATTAGCTAGGTATACGGTGGGGGAATCGGGAGAGGAGGGAAATAGTTAGGTGCGTGCAGGGGGAACCGATAGAGGAGACTGCAGAGAAAGGTAGAAATTATGCACCATATTTGCTCTCTTGCGCTCTTGCACTCCTGCTATCTCGCTCACTTGCTCTCTTGCTCTCTTGCTCGCTCGTGCTCTTGTTCTTTTGTTCTCTTGCGCTTTTGCAAGACGGTATTGAATCAGAGCCCTCCCGAATGGAAGTCCAATGTTTAACAACTGGTCCGCCTCACTCGGTGCGAAGTTAAAAATACGATTAGTTAAGGTATTTGGTATCTCTGACAGAATAATGTATTTATGTGAAAACACAGGAAAACAAATTTTCAATGAGTCACAGGCACGAATAATCCGCGTTCGTGCATCTTCGGATATTTTTTTCTGCTGTTAAAATAAAAGGAATGTTGAGTTAGGTGTATCAAATATATCAACATTTAGGAAAAAAAAATTAAGTTATATTTGTGATCGCAACTTGAATGAAGGTTTTGTTAGATAGGGTGAAAAAAATATAGCCTATGAAAAAATACCGTTCGGCACAGCCTACAGGCGTATGTAGATTTCTAAGTACCTATTTCACATGTAAATGTTAAAAAAAATCTTCTATAAACTCCTGAAATATTTTAAGAACAATGTACATAACATTCTATATGTTCGCCAAAATTAAAAAAAATATCTTTTAAAGATTTACTTATATTCCATACAGCGAAAATATTTTGAAATGTTTTTCACTCAATGCATTTAGTATTAAATGTCTTAATGAATTTCATCTTATGCCTACTAAGGTAGTTATGCAATTATTTTTGACCTTCAAAGACTATTTTTTATCCTTTTCACTAGTACGCGGTCGTATAAATTTTTTGAACAAAGATTTAAGGTAATATTTAGGCGGTTAAAATAATTTCCGACGAATTTGAAACTAAGGAGGTTTAATTTAAAAAAAATATCTACCCCTGTTTTTGCTGTAAATATCGTTTTAATAAAATTGTTTCATTTAAAAGTTTCAGATAAGGTTTAGAAGTTTTAAAATACATTTTAATGGATTTAGTATTATATCTAACTTATAAAAAACATACATGACACTTTTGTCTTTCTACCCTCGTTATTTCCACCATCATCAGTAATGGTTTGTTACATAAAATATACTTTATGCAAAATTTTCAAATATATTAAAAAATGTTCAACTAAAATAAATATTAATTCGATAGTGTACATGGTAGGGAAGGTTTACTTATTTTCTTATTTCAACCCCCTGTTTTTTCAACCCCTTGCAGTAGTGGTTTGTATTATCAAAAATGTTTTCAGACAAAAGATGTAGATAAAATTATAAGAAATATAAACAATCTGAACGAATATGATGGTGTGTCTTCGGAGTTACGATTTTTTTCATCATCCAGCCCTTGTTTATTCCAAACCTTGCAGTAATGGTTGGTCTTATACAAACTCATTTCACACGAAAGTTGTAGATAATAATTTAAGTTTTTCTAAAAAAAAATTACGGATTGAATAATGTACATGTTACGGAATAGTTATTTTTTTAAATTATACCTAGCCTTTATTTGTTCAACCTCCTGCAACAATGACTCGTCTTATCAAATATTCTTTCAGGCAAAAGTTTTAGATTAAAATTATTAGATTTACAAACCATTCGAACGAATGTGTCTACGAAGGAAGTTATGATTTTTTTTTGTCCTCCAACCCTTTTTTTTAACCCCTTGCAGTTATGGTTAGTCGTACCAAAAATTTATTTAGACAAGAGATTTTATTATTACTCCGGCGAGTTATAATACGTTCAAGCGGGTGTGATATTCTCCATATTATATGAGTTACGGTGATATTTCTGGTTTTTAATAAACCTTCCCCAGTTCTAAACCTTTGGTCGGTTATTGCACATAAAATAACTGGACTGAGATTTTTCACGATTAGATTTTATGTTATCAGTTTGGAAGTGATTTGTGAAAAATTTCGGCAGTTTACGTGTCCATAAAACAGTGGTATATAAATAAAAATAAAAAAATATATATGTATACACATTTGGGTCGACGATGGTTCTGGGTTCTATGGACCATGAAACGAAAAACTATATAAAAATTTCCCGAAAAACGCACCGTGGTAACCGCTACAATTGGGAGTCTTTCTTCGAAATCTACCTAAAAAAGAGTGCGAGTAACACACTACGCGTGTTATAAATGAAACTTCTTTGGTAATTCAAACCTCAACTCGAAAGTTATCATAAGAGGTGAAACGTCAACGAGAGAGGGAGAAAGAGAGAGAGAGAGAGAGAGAGAGAGAGAGAGAGAGAGAGAGAGAGATAGAAGACAATTTTCTAAATATACATGAATCAAGTAATATAATTATCACTCACTTAAAAAAATCACTGCTCAGAATTTCAATAATTATTGATCAATCAATAATAATTAATTAAAAATATATATTACTCGCTGTTCAAATACTCACACCATGTGTTTTACTGTTTTTCAAACAAATCTGCCATTTGGAGCACGCCAATTCTGTGACAGAAATATGAAATTCATTACAGGTAGCGCTATCTATGCGGGGAACGCAGGGACTGTCTCGACAGCGCTCTCTACGCTGCTGGTTGAACAAGGAGGAACGCGAGCGCGCTGGAAGCAAATATAAAATTCAAGGCAGTCACAGCTGACTGTATAGGATACCTATATATTATATATTCTGTAACAAGCTTATGCGTACACTCTCTGTCTTATTCTTTCCTTCATCTATCACTCCCGGTTTTTTTTTTTGCGGGCGACGAGTCATCGCACAAAGAGGAGAACGAAAACGATCCCAGCAATATATGTATAGCTCCCTTTATATTTCTTTGTCCAAGTACATTACATAAACTTCTTTATTTATATTAACATTTCTTTTAAAACGATTAATATATTAAAAAAATCTTCCCATTTATTTCAGATGAAACTAAAATAAGTCAAGCAGCGTTTAAAAAAAGTATAAAAATGAGGTACTGAAGCTTAAATTTCCGAGATTTCTCTTGTATGTTTCTGTGTTTACCATCCCTTCCCAAAAAGCATTCTGAAACCAGCTTAATTATCGCTGAATTTCTTTTCCTCCCGAGTAAAGCTGTAAACCAAGATGCGTTTGTGTAGTGTTTTGTCATGACGCTGAGTAATTTGATCCCTGTCTCTAACAAATACAAACTTGTACATCCATTGAGTTAGATTAAAATATTAATAAATTTTTCATGTAAGCAAATATTTTAAATTAGTTTTTTGCTTTAGTTAACAACTATTATAATTGGATAACTGTTTTATTTTGTTAAGATTTTTAACTCCTTTAAAACTGTTGTTAAATTATAAAAGAAAATATCTGTCTCTAACTTTGTCATAATATACTCTAAGTTATTACTTTTTTTTGCAATAATTTTGTACCAAAATGGAAACAACCAAAATAATGTTATTTTTTCATGTAAAAATAGTCAACTAAGGGAAACAGACTGCTATCCGTCTTTAACTGTGTTTTAAGGACTTTTTTGAAAAGCTCACGTATATGTACTTCACAATTCTCAGTAACGGTTGATTGAATGTGTATATAGCTTGTCAACTTATTAACGAAAATTTGAATGAGTCATTTTTAAGACCTACTTCCAGAACCTTTTAAACACATATTTAAATACAATTACCATGGTTTTAACATCTAACTACAGAGCAAAATGGAATTGGAACTTAAATAAACTGTTTTCATGTCAGTTTATTTAAAATAAGGTATTTTTTTTTATAAAACATTTGATCGGTAAACTACGTTCCCGAATTTCAGACACTGGGTGCGAATTTGTTTAGCGTTTGCAAAACGAAAAAGAAATAAAATTACTTATAAGAACTTTTGCAAAATTCAAAGCTCAATTCCGGCTGATTAAAAAAAATATAAATCAGGTTATTTTTTTTAATGTGAGATTCTTTTAAGTTATTTTTCTACATTACCAAGAATGATTGTAACTACTGTAAACACACTTAAATTTTCCTCTCCTATGTTTTTTTTTCCCTTGGTGATGTTTTTTTGACGTGCATCTCCTGAGGGAATACTCTCTCTCCGCTCGTTGTTTATGGAAATTCGCCTGTCGTTCCGTCCATGGGCCTCCCCCCCCCCCCCCCATATTTACCGCTCATCACCGCGTGAGTGCGGCACGTCATTCCCCGCTACTCAGAGACGGAGCGCTAACGACTCATTCAACCTGAAAGCTCGGCAATGAGCGTCCTAATGACGTTCCTCGGCGTTGTTCTCCTCCCTCCGGCCCCGCGCGATCCGCCGCCCGCGGGCTCCAGATCGCAAGTTATTCCCCCCCACCCTTCCACCCCTCCCATCCTCCAGTCCGACGCTCCTAACTCCCCGCGTCTGAAATTTAATAAGTGTCCGCTAGCTGCGCCCTGTCGTCGCGGTTCCAGCGCCGTTTAGCTCGCAGCGATAGCGCCGCGGGAAAATAATTACAAAATTAAAAAAAGAAATTTCCTTTGTGCCCGGGGGCCTTTTTTAAAATTTAAATTCTGCAAGCCATCACGCCTGCCACTTTTTATCACAGCACGTTTTAGATACGTATCTGGGGCTAATGTTGGAAATTTAAATTTTATTGCTTTTAAAAATAAACTTCTTCCCAGAAATAGCTGTTAAACAATCTATAAATTGTTTACAATGTGTTTTACCATCAACCCACATAAAAATAATTCCACTTATACTTTTAAACTGGCCAAAATTTAGCCTTGAACACGCAGAAGTGCTAAACGAATTTATGCCCACGTGTCTGAGATTCGCGAAGTTAGTTTCCCGATTTAAAGTTTAAAATTAAACTACCGTATTTAAAAATTTTTTTTTCAAGGAAAAATTTATTTAAGGGACCCTTACTATTCCGTTTGCTCTGTATGCGCTCTCTAGACGTTAAAACTGAGGTAATTGTATTTAGATATGTGTTTGAAAGGATCTGTAAGTAAATCTTAAGTTTTCATTAATGTACGCGTATGAGCTATAGACATATTCAGTCGACCTTTCACTGCGAATTGTGAACTTAATGCTGTCAAAGGCAGGTAGAAGTCCCGTAGAATGAAAGTCATTCGTCAGAAATGTCGGGAAAACGACTGTCAGTCTACTCCCTGATAAAACGATTTTCGGTCAACGGCTGTGCCACCTTGAATGATTCCAATTGGCTTCTGTTGGGCTGATGTCTTTTATAATTTAAAAATATCAGCAGTCAAATAGCTTATGCTGAATAAGCTCAAAATTCTGTATTTAACGTTGATTGAATGCGAAGGAATAGGCAATTATGAGTGTTGATTGGAAGCCATAGTCGTATTTACAGAAATTTTAGCTCCTGTTTCGCAGTGTCCCCGCTGGTCATGACAGTTCATTGATGAGGTTGGGTGATTCGCACGGAGGGATTAGTCTCTGGAGTGGTTGTCTGTTATAAGATTGAAGCCAATTCAGTAAGGAGAACAAACCGTAGCTGGATCAAGGCTAATATAGTAAAACATATATATTAATGGCTTGAAAGAAATGTCAATCATGA